>NC_047517.1:9234193-9554193 GCF_902827115.2 Pseudochaenichthys georgianus | reverse complement strand
GAGCAGGAGGAGCGGGAGGAGCAGGAGGAGCAGGAGGAGCAGGAGGAGCAGGAGGAGCAGGAGGAGCAGGAGCGGGAGGAGCAGGAGGAGCAGGAGCAGGAGGAGCAGGAGCAGAAGGAGCGGGAGGAGCAGGAGGAGCAGGAGCAGGAGCAGGAGCAGAGGCAGGAGGAGCAGGAGGAGCAGGAGGAGCAGCAGGAGGAGCAGGAGGAGCAGGAGGAGCAGGAGCAGAAGGAGCGGGAGGAGCAGGAGGAGCAGGAGGAGCAGGAGCAGAAGGAGCGGGAGGAGCAGGAGGAGCAGGAGGAGCAGGAGGAGCAGGAGGAGCAGGAGGAGCAGGAGGAGCAGGAGCAGGAGGAGCAGGAGGAGGAGGAGGAGCGCTGTGTGTGAAGCGAACACATCTCACGTGACTCAAACCAACAGCACGGGCTAGGAAGCACCCGTCAGGCGAGCTCCATACTGTCAGGCAGTGCCACACATGCAGCGTTCTCTCCGCGTCTGCCCCGTAAAGTGGAGTTTTCCAATTTCCAATTTCCATTTTATGCTACGCTGTACTTCTACTGTACTTCACAGATCTGGATGAATGATGTGAAATCTAACCAAGTGTTGAATCAGACTTTAGTTCCACCTGGAGTAAATCCACCAGCTACCCTGCAGTCTACAAAGTACTTCAGACTAGCTGCACCTTCACCAGCTTTGAGAACACTTTCATGATCAATCATTATAAAACACATCATATATATTATTCTGAAATGGACCAATCTGCACAACGACTACTTTTACTGTCGCTACTTTCACTATATTTAGATGATGATATTATTTAGAATATGTTTCTACTTTGACTTGAGTAACATTTTAAATGCAAGACTTTAACTTGCAACAGAGTATTCCTACACTCTGGTACTTCTACTTTTACTTATGTACAAGATCTAAGTACTTCTTCCACTCTGAGTTTCTAAAATGTATCCTTTTACAGTTACATAAATAAAACCCTAATCAAATTACTGTTACATTTCTAAAGACTGGGGATAACGAGCGGGATTATACTTGTAGGGGTATATAGTTATTGTAACAGAATATAGTTTGAAAAAAAACCTGCCTGTTGAATATGTTGAAGAAGTTTTTAAGTGCAGTGTTGCGTTCACAGTACCATGGCAACGTACTGTGAACGGATTACATGTAACGGGATTACATGTAACGGGATTACGAAATTAGATACAAAAAAAAGTATTGAGAATTTTCTTAATTATTTACTAAATATCTTGGTTTCTTCTTGATTTAAGTTTCATTGTTCTGTTGTTTTACATGATACACTTAAGTAAAAACCTGTTTGTATTTATTTCTCTTGTATTTATTTGCATTGTATTTGATATTGAGGTAATCCAAAAGTAGGATTACATTACTTTTATATTGTCATACTCAGATTGAGTTACGGATTACATTTTCTTACAGGTACACGCGAACTATTTATTGTAACGATATACATTTTGAAAGTTACCCTTTCAACCTCGCATGCCTCTGATACATGGATGTAGCCTATTGGTGTGTAAAATAGTAAAGCAACAAATCATTTACCGATTACACTTTTTTACAGGTAACAAATTATTGTAACGAATCACACACTGAAAGTACTGAGCCTGTTGAACACTGACGGAACACAAGCTGTTGCGTGGTGAGTTCACGGTACCTCGCCAGGTCCAAGAAGGAGTCGGTGGTCTCCTTGTTGTTGCTGATGCTCTCCAGCCCCAGCTCGTTGGTGTTCAGGGCTCCAGCTCCCACCCCGGGTTTGATGATGAAAGCCAGGGTCACCCCGATCCCCGAGGCGATCAGCGTGGTCACCAGGAAGTAGGCGACCGCGATGCCCCCCAGTTTGCCCAGGGAGCGCGTGTCCAGGCTGGCGGCGCCGGACACCAGGCTGCACACCACCAGGGGCAGGATGATCATCTTCAGCATCCGGAGGAGCATCTCTCCGGGGAAGGCGAAGTAGGTCATCTGCGCCTTGGTGAGGTCCATGTTGCGGACCATCATCCCGAGCCCGACGCCCACCAGCACCCCGGACACCGTCAGGATCACCTGCAGGTTCTTCCGCAGGAACCCAATCAGCTTCTCCTTGAAACTCTTCTTCATCTTCGGGCTTTTCTCCACGATCATATCGGTGGATGCGGAGCTGGGCAGTGCGTGCCCGTTGATCTCGCTCTTTCTCTCCATCATTTCTCCCCTCTAAGAAGCTGCGTGGGAAGCGGTGTCTGGATCCTGGCAGCGTGGGTAAGGGTGCACACTCTCGTTCGGCGCACGTACTGTGCTGTGGGGGGGGGGGGGGGGGAGCGTGGACAGTGAGAGCCAATGGAGAAGGAGCAACGACACAGAGAGGCAGTGGATCATGCGCACAGCAGCCCGGCTTTATAGTAGCAGCAGCATGATGCAAGAGCATTGTGAGATTGCCGGGCTTTCTGGCAATGGGGCACTGGCACACTTGCCTTTATTTGGGCAATGTTATGTAATGGGACTGGAACAGCAGGTTATTCATTAAAATGGGTCTGGCAGAAAGATGGTAGTCATATATTTACAATGGCATAATGATTGCAGGTTTCACTGTAACGAGTACATTTAAAATGGAATGGTAAATGGAACAATATAATTTAAAAATGAGTTATAGATATCTACTGAAATGCTATAATGCATTTTCCAGCAATAGCACTTACCTTTACTAATCAAAAAGGTCTCTTGCCCACTTTTTGAGTATTTTCTTGACCTTTATCCTGTCTTTTATATAAAACATTATTTTCAATATGTATAGTATGCTACACTCTCCCATTGACCAAGTGCACGTGAAAGGATGCCTCCAGTCGTCGTATCTCCTGTACAACTCCATATATCCCTATAGCTTGCAGCCCTTTCAAAATTAAAGTGTTCGATTATGAAGATTTATTAAACATTGAATCTGATCTGTTGATTTATTCGTGCATATGTGCAATAGGTTTTAACTGAGGAATCATGATGATGACGTCATGGAAGAGAAATGATCATGATGAGACGCAGAACCAGTTGGGGGTCCATTCATCAGTTTGATTCGTGTGTCATTGTGTCTCTGTGTAATACTCCATGTGAGATGAGAGCTGGCCCTGTGAGCAGCAGCCTGTGTGATGGATGAGGGAGGGGTGTCAGCACCAAGGCCAGCGCTCCGCCGCCTAGAGGGCGCTGCTGCTGCTCTGAGGGAAACACCGTTACATGGAAGCTGATGGGATTCAGTTTCGGACACATTTACTCACTGCACCTCTGCTAGTGAACCACCAGATGGCAGTCTAATAAAGCTAGTTTACATACACACATCAGACGAAGTGTTTCATGAATGTAGAAAAGCCAAGTTGCAATATGTAAACTTCTGGTAATGTGTCTTTGTATTTGTTATTTAGCCTTTTGTAAAGCATATTGCATTGCTTTTTTTTGTATTGGACTATTTTTTTTACATTATGATTATTATTTGCAGATTTAAAGGTGGGGTAGGTACTTTTGGAGAAACCAGCTCGAGTGCGCTAGAATTTGAAAATACACAACCGGAAAAAATCTGCCACTTCCTTACAGAGCCCCTCCTCCGACACACACGAACGCGCACATGACCAATGAGGGCACGAGATAAATGTGTGCACAGATGGAAGGCTGACAGGCAGGTAGGCCATCCAGTCATTTTAGCTGGGCCGGCTCAGATGATTGGTCGTGATTTTTACGTACTATGGCTTCCACTGATGACGTTTTTTGTATGGATTTGTTGTCGCATTCCATGGAATATAACAAAAAGTGTTTCTGAAATAAATTACATATGCCACCTTTAAGCTAATGTTCAGAAAATTATCTTAAATGTCCAATAAAAGATCAAATCAATTTAAATAGAATACAAATATTTATATAAACACAAGAAATGTAAGTAAAACGTCAAATAAAAGATCAAATCTGCCATAAACTTTTGATGAACTTTAGATAAACAAAGAATGTACAATTGTATTGTATTGATATCAGCAGCACTTGTAACTAACGTTTGTTGTTACCCTGAAACGTGTAATATTTCTTTTTAAATACATTTTCAAAATGTATCATAAAGTTTGTAGTAAATCTGATATAGGGTTTGAGGTCTGGATAATTCACAGAAAGACGGTTTTTATGAGATATGCTTTTTGTTATGTGTCTTTTTTGTACATTCATTAGTTGAACCAACAACAACATTTATAAATGGTAATAAGTTATATTTTAAAATGTCTGATTATCTTAGACTACTTTCTGTAGCATCTAAATATTTGTTAAATGTAATTTCAATATTGGCTTGACATGTTGCCAAAGCACATTTACCATCGTAAAAGCCAAAGGTAAATAAATATAGGAGAAAAATAAAATAGTATATATGAGTCATCAAGTTAGTATTGGTAAAACTTCAATATAACAATATAACTTACAGACGAACAAAACACTAAATTAGTATTGCGGTGTGATTAAAGAGGAGTACAAAACAAACTTTTAAAATATAAATATAAATATGGAAATCTTCTGATAAAGCATTATTTTGAGGAATAATCAAGATACTATGTTTTAGACATCGACCTGCCATAAAGCAATGTGTTAGTATAATAAAATAAGAAGCATGATATTGATGCCAGCGGACAGAGAAGCAGCCTCTGTCTCTGAGTTGTCCTCACTGACCTCAGATCTGCTGTGTCTAAGTTGAGCTAACTCTCCCTCCTCCAGCCGAGACAGATTGTTCCCTCTCCCCTCACAGCTGTGCGGCCTGAACGCTGTAAATAACCACCGGCCTACAGATCAGGAGTCATGGCTGTTTAACAGTGGCAAATGCTGGCTGTGCTGCTAAAATAGATTACAAAAAATACAGGGAGCTGTTACCCAGAGGCATCAATATCCAACTCAGAGAGGATCCAGTGGGGAACCAATACTATGCCCAGCCCTTCTGAAACAACAGCTGCTAAATGACTCTTTCTTTAAGCAACAGAAGGCTTGAATTCAATTAGATTGACATGCTTTCCATGCAAATCAGCCTGTTGAGAATGTGTCCTTCATTTGTGTATCATATTTTAGCCAACGAAACCTTTGGATTTTAGCCTTTGCAGACCATTGACATGCACACAAACCTATAGCACACACTACAGGGAAGGGAAACCCTGAAATCATAATAGGGCCCCTTTATATAGCCCATACACACATGTTTACCGATAGCACACACTGGTCAGCTTATTATACATATACATGTCACTGTGTATTATGTGCATGCAAATAAAAAAACTGTACACAATATCAAAAAAATAAGGAGACAAATCAGGCTCTTTTTACAGTTTATTGTATATATATATATTTATATATATAACTAAAAAAGTAAGACTGTTTCAAATTCATTGACAGCTGTCCATTCATCTCATAAACTTTATATATATATTTGTATATATACACATACAAATATATACCATCTTCAGTCCACGTTGGATCCCTATACAGTGATCAGCTGTCTCTTTGTGTGTGTGTACTATTGCATAGAAAAAGGCACAGCTCTGAGGTCTGTGTGAAATACAGCCTTCGTGGAGAAAAACGAGTGTTTCTCCGCGATGTGACCCAACTCGTGGTCCGACAGCGCTAAAACAGATCGGTAACAAACACTGATGGACCAAGTCTCTGGAGCTCGTGTGTTGTTCCTACTATTTACATTACTTTTGGCATTGAAGCGTCTGACAGGCTTTGGAGTCTTGACATCGGAAGGTTGGAGACGGCTGTGTGTATTGCTGCATGAACGGTTCAACTTCAACTGGAAACAAAATCAAGTACAAAAGATGTAAAAAGTTGTGGCCGCAAACCCACAATAACAACAACAACATAAAAGCAGATAATAGGAACTACCTATGTGTATAAAAAATGGCTTCCACCCATAATTCCACGCTCAGATACATTCCTATCTGAAATACATTCCCGCCACACATTCTGTACACACATTTACAATCCAAATGTTCACTTCACATCAAAAATAAATATATTTACATTGAAAAGAAAAACAAGAAGAATAAATAACTTCATGGACAAAAGAAAAAACAAGCACTCCAAAATGCAAACATGGTGAGAGAAGCGTCGTCTGATCGGTGCTGCTCACACTCCGCTTTGAATTCAGTTCAACGCAGCTCATTTACATATTAAGTGTCAGATGCATGATGGGAAACTAATGATGATCCACCAGAACAAGTTAAACATCACCAACACCTCACTGCGGCCAGACACAAGGGTTTAGGGGTATTTGTTACTGAACTTCATTTGAAGGGAAACAGTTCAACGTGTTGGTGATGTGCATCTCTGTGGTGTCTTTGTGATATTGCTCCACACATGTAGATGACATTCATTCCAACAACTGAGATTCTCAGGGGTCGATAGGGACTTGGCGTGGGAAGCGTAGGTTGCTGGTTCAATTCTCAGAACAGACCAAGTGAGTGTGGACTGGTCCTTTGAGAACTAAAAGTCACTGTGTGTGCCGTGCCGTGTACACCTTTTACGATTGAGAGATTTCATTCGAATGATCCACCTTCATTCAAGCTGCGGGACACATAGTTATGCATAAGGTTGTAATGATGAAATGACAGTTTTCACAAAACTCCTCACAATTCTATGAAGCGTTTTAGCTTCTTTAAACAATGTCTCACTGTGCGCCATCACAAGTGACAATGTGTAGCATTCAACGTTCAAGTTAATAATGTCATGGTGTGTTTTAGGCTTGTTGCAAAAGGGGCTCGAATAAGTGATGAACACAAGAGGCGCTTTCACACCGCAGTACTTTTCCCACAAAGGTTCATGAGCACTAAAGAGTTCTCATGAACTAAATACCGATCGCGTTCACACCGGAATAAATTCCTGGGGGAGGTAACGGCCCATCCACACAGCGGCGTGCGCTGACGCTTGCCGGCGGGCGTGTCTGAAACTCGACCAACAACCAATCACATGAATCTCCCGCCCCTGACACACAAGCAGCGGTTTGATTGGCTAGAGCTTGTACTGGCATATGATTCGATTGGCTGACGCTTCTGCCGAGGCGTCAAAAGTTGAACATTGCTCAACTTTTGCAGCGAGCCACGCCAGCTACGCTCCACGTCGCTTCCCACGATGCATTTCGGCTAAAAGTGACGTCACCCCATTCAAAGTGAATGGGGAAGCGTCAACGCACGCCGCTGTGTGGACGGGCCGTCAGGCAAATTAAGACGCTGACGTCACTTCTTCTTCTGCTTTGGGTTTACTGGCAGGCCGCAAACAACTTCACGCGTACACTGCCACCCGAAGTCCCCGGAGTTGGGGAAGGCTTCAGTAGAAGCTGCTGGGACTCCCAGCAGCTTCTACTGAAGCCTTCAGAGTAAATCGCCAGAACCTCCTCGTCTCCACCGCTCCCATGTTTTCTTTTGTGTTGCCATAAGTTAGTCTCTCTGCGTTTCTGCGTTGGGCAATTGCTAATGCTAATAATGCTAATGCGAGGATAATAAAATGGCGGCTTCACAAAACTTTTTGGGAGTTTTACGGGGCGTGGTTTGCAATCCGCCCAGCCAATCAGACATAGGAACCTTTTTCTCCCACGAAAGTACCTGCTCTCTAGCAGGGACGGAAAAGGGGGTAAAAAGGTTCTCATTAACTCATTTTAGTTTCGGCTCTTTTTGGTGTGAACGCGACATTTCGGAACTATATCGGAACTAAAGTGTGAAAAGTACTGCGGTGTGAACGCGGCTAAGGTTTAACTTTAACTGAGGGCTTTTTTTTTACTTGAGACATTGTGCCCTGATATCCTGATATATTATCCAATTTCACCAAATGTAGCCTCAAGAAGATTGTGACACGTCACCACCTCTATGGTCACCACACAGCAAGTTTTGAAATACATTAATAAAAGATCATGTTTTAAAGAATTGCAGGGAAGACTACTTTTAAAATATCATTACATTGTAAGACTTTCGGAGGAACAAGCAAGAAAAAGCATTTTGCAACTTTTTCTTTTTTTTGTATCAACTGAGCAGCTTGAAAATGATTCAATCCAATAATCCAGTTATTAGTAGGACTGCTGCATAAATGCCTGTGTTCTACTGGCCTCATCTTCCAATCAAAATACAAATATCTGGGTGGTCTGAGTGCAGTTAATGGATTCCTAGTATGGCTGTGGATCTGTATCTGAATGTGTTTGGAATCCTCATGTGACCGTGTTTTAGATGCTGCACTTCGCCTACACACTGTGTGTCTGCATAGTAGCCTCTGTTTGGAGTATGTTGCCCCGTTGCATGATCAGGTTAACATTGTTGTTGTACTCATTGGAAATCAACATTCAAATAATTCATGAGTCAGATCTGGCCCGTCTGCTGGTGTGTGGTTAAAGAATCCATACGCTGAGGGTGAACAGTGAACAGCACAAAGCACAGACGTGAGCAGCACCCTGCCATTTGGCATATAGGGCTCTTATTCTAAACACAGGTAAACATACTTTAATACTTTATACTGTGTGTCATAATGTTGCTAATTCTGTAGGTATCAAACCAAGAAAATGCATTTCTAATTAAATATATTTGTGTCCAATGCAGCCAAATGAGTATGCTTTAAAGGTGGAATCCTCTGCATGTGACTGAGTTGATGGTGGCGCGGCGATGTAAACACGTGGGGCGGTCCTGCGGTGCAGCTCATTCGAATTCTGCTGGAACTGAAGCACGATAACTAGCCCGTAGACGGAGCTCGTGTAAAATAGCATCCAGCAGTTATGCGTGCCTGCCAATGAGGAAGAGAAAAGAAGCCCTGAACTGAATTCATGATGTGTACAAGAACAGACATTTTCCTCTTCCAAACAAATGTAACAAATAACCCGGCGCTGTGTTTCAGAGTCATCCCAAAGCGTGATTATAGCCGAGCTAACATAAAACAACACATTCCTCCTAAAACCTCATTAGACTTGCTTTACAAGAAGCCAAAACATCTGTAATAAGATAAAGATAACATTATTATTATTTGATCATGAAAAATTACCTTACTTAATAATAGTTTTAACACGATACAATACATTAAATTAAAAAACAAACATCGAAGAGTTACCTCTCTCTAGGCTGTTAAAGCGAAAATAACTAGAAAAAAGAATACTGTAAAAACAGGAATTGAAGAAGTGGTCATTTTGAAAGGCACTCATCTGCTAAAAAGTCATTGATTCAGTGTGTGTGTGTGTGTGTGTGTGTGTGTGTGTGTGTGTGTGTGTGTGTGTGTGTGTGTGTGTGTGTGTGTGGCCTAGCATTACTATACTTGTGGGGACCTAAATCTGTTTACACAGTCACGTGTGGGGACTCGCCTCCTTTATGGGGACAAAATGGAGGTCCCCATGAGGGGGATCATTCATTTTAGGGTGAAGACTTGGTTAGGTGTAGGGTAAGGGTAAGTTTAAGGATAAGGGTTAGGCATGTGTTGGTTAAGGTTAGGATAAGTCTCCAGGAAATGCATATAAGTCAATGTAATGTCCCCTGAAGTGATGTATACATGGTGTGTGTGTGTGTGTGTGTGTGTGTGTGTGTGTGTGTGTGTGTGTGTGTGTGTGTGTGTGTGTGTGTGTGTGTGTGTGTGTGTGTGTGTGTGTGTGTGTGTGTGTGTGTGTCCACTTGTATTACTATACCTGTGAGGTCAAATAAAAGGACAGCATGACTGCAAAGATCCCCCATGAAGAGAACGATCTGCCGGTCCTCGATAAAGTTAACATCAGGATTAGGGAATGAATGGAGTCAATAGAGGTCCTCACAAGTATTGAAATACAAACGTATGTATGTCTTTGTTATGTCCCGGTTACTTCATTTCCATATTTGGAAAGGCGAGCACAGTACATGCACAGTAATGTGTAGGAGTAGTTGTCATAGTAGTACTAATTGACATCACAATCGATGTTTACAATTACCGACCCTATTAAAAAAAACATAAAAACAACAAACAGGAATACGCCAAAATCATTCCAGTCTGTTGTCTGTATGAAACTGTCTGAGTGTTTCCGTGGTGACGGAGTCCGTCAGTCACGACCCCACCAACACCTCCATGATGTGGTCCAGTTCTGTCAGATCAATTTTGAAAGGCTGATTGGCTGAAACCTGGGGGGCGGGGCCACTGTACGGCAAAGCCAGCGATTTGAGGAGGTCGTCCGCCGTCACCACCGCCGACAGTTTGGTGATGCCGCCTGCCGCCACGCCCACAGCCCCCCCCGTCGTACAGGGGTCAAAGTCATACATGGACGTGTCGATGTCGGCAAACAGGACGTCGTCCAGTGCCAAGTCTGAGAGGAACCCCGAGGGGGAGGAAGAGGAGGAGGAAATATCTGCCAGGCCAGCAGGGGGCAGTGTGGGCAGAGTGTCCATCGGCCGCAGCTCGGCACAACGGGCATCAGCTAGCAAGACGCTATCTGCCTCTGGTTTAACTCCCACAGTCCTGCAGTCTCTTGGTAGGCCTGTGTGAGCAGGGGAGAGCGTTTCTAAGGGGGAGGGCTGGGTGAGTGGCGTGGGAGCCAGGGAGGTAGTCTCGGTATTAGTATTAGCTGCTGCTGTCCTTGTTATGGCTGTGGGAGGAGCCAACTCCATGTCACTCAGAGCGGAGGGTAAACAGTCGTTGGACGAGGCCGGCGCAGGGACCCGGGGGGCCGTCTGGCTCAGAAGTGCCGAAGGTAACGGGGGAGGCTGCAGCGTGGGCGGCGACATTGGAGGAGTGGGTGGGGTGGGAGTACAAAAGGCGGAATCTGTACCATCCTCCTCTAGTAAAGAGGCTGGTGTGAGGCAGGCTTCCAGAGGGGCGAGGCAGACCCCTCCATGGTTGGGGCAGGCCTGGGATGCCTGGCAGTTGGGAGGCACCATTGGGTGGGGGGAAGGCGGTGGAACGATCGCCGGCATCAGCAGCGCAGAAGGCTGGGATACCTGCACTGACAGAACACCAAAGGAAGATGGCGCCTCACGGAAGCCCTCGTCCATGGGGTCGTCGGGCGGTGGAGAGGGGGGGAGCAGCAGGGGCCGCAGGGACCCCTCCTGCTTCAGCTCGTCCTGGATGCGGCGCAGCATGTTGTTGATGAGGACACGGCGCTCCAGGCTGGGCTCCCCGAGGGGCCGATGGCTGTACAGCTTCATGAGGGAGATGTTGAAGATGGTCTGCCGCTGCAGGGTGTACGACACCTTGGACAGGCCCTCTGGACAGAAGCCGAAGCCCCCCCCCGCCAGCGACCCCTCCAGCGTTTTGCCTTCCAACCCCTCTTCATCCTCGCCCAGCTTCCGCTTCGCACCTTTACCGAACATATATCTAGAAAACACAAAATCAGAGAGACTTTAGTTACACCAGAAACATAACAAGGCAATTCAAGCACACAATCAAATGTGTTCTATATTAATGATTTTGTTCTATCAGTTAAAGATTGACTTTCAACATTTCCAAAATATATGCAAATGTTTGTCCTTTTTGCATAAAAAACTATTTAAGCATTATCAAAAGTAATTTCCATTCAGCATCCTGTTGATTGGACATAAAGTAATCAACTCATCCTGTAAGCTCTCGCGTCAAACAAAATGAATGATGTCATTCTGTAACCACAAACCCCTGTGGCATGGGGACATTTAACATACTTGTCTGTTCATGAACTATTCTGTTATTAAAAAAAGATACACCTGGCCATTGGGGTACATTATGACACATCCATTAGCCCTCCTGGTTCTCAGCATTAGATCAGAATTGTTATACAACATCTCTCGCCCAACTGAAATGTGACATGTTTACCACCAGAGAAGTGTATATACTGCAACCCAGCAGCTTAACCATGGTGATTTAAAAAGCTGCTTAAACACAACAAGCTTACTGCAATGGGAGATACAAAAAAAACATACGTTGAAACCAAGGGCAGCTGCACAGTAAGGCTCACGGCTGCATACTGTCGCCGGCACGTCACACACACTGGTTATGTAATAGCAGCGTTACCCGCTGTACCACATGGACATAGGCAATATTCAAGCCCCACCCCCTCCACCCTCCTGCCATATCGGAATTGCACATTGTGTCACTTATACCACTTTCAGATAGCACGCTGTTTGACCCACATTGGAGTCAACCTGATTCTCACTCCGGAATGCCTGATAAAGCACATTATTGTATCCATAATGTACTATAAAATAAATGTTGTTTCAGGTTCAACTGTTGGGCTGTCCATCTCTCTTTGTAACCCACACTTTATATGAATTCCCCTCAACTTTTGTCCATAAATTGGTTAAAAGACATCAAAGGTCGGTGTCAGTATTTCCATTCATGTTTTCTGTACGCCAGTTCTCCAAAGCAGGGCAGCGCCTGCCGGGTCGGGAGAGGGTGGTGAAGGACGGTCAGCTGATGCAGTTAATACAGATAGACCCATGACCCGCGCACAGAGTCTGTCTAAATGGTATATTATTGGGGGGGCTGGGAAGGGTGGTGGCACGAGACATACAGTGCATTAGCAAAGCCTTTACATAACATAGCATTTGTATTGCTTTAGCAGATCCCTTTGTTGAATCCAACGCTCTGACGGTGTCACTATTAGTGCAAAGCAAGAAAGGCAGCAAAAAGAACGTTAAATAGAAGGAAGGAGTCGCTGCAGTGTGTTTGACTCTAATCCAGGCCGACAGGCTCATGCAGCCAGTTGCTGTCTACACACGCATGCGCAGTGTGCGTCTCCTCACACACACACACACACACACACATACAACCACACACACAGGAAGTGTGAGCTGCAGGCCCAGTCACCACGACTGGTTGGTTGCCATGACAAACCGAGTCAGCTGGGAATTCACCCGGAGAGATGACAAAGAATGGGATGGGGACACTGGAGGGGGTGTTCTCGGGGGGCAGGAAAGAGGAAGGCGAGGAGCAGGAAGAGGAGGAAGTACAGGAGGAGGAGGAGGAGGAGGTGAGAGATTGGTCCGTAAAAGGTGGGAGGGCATTGAGCAACTTTGAATCCTCCTCCTTTAAAACTACTGCTCAGGGCCTTTGAGCAAAGCACTCTTCACCTAAAATGATGACGGTCGGCTAAACAAAATGACATTTGACTGATGTTTGTCGAACTCTTAGACGATCTCCTGTCTTTGCCTTGGACACAACAATGACAGTTTTTTTTCCAATGCTAGCAGGTTAGCTTTGAAGTATATTACGCTTGGGATTTGTATTTGTATCCATGGAAATGGTCACATACCAGATGCTGGTCGGACTGCTGACTGCTGAGATGATTTACAACATGAGAATGTCTATGATATTAACATGAAAAGTGTAACGGGGTATATTTGTTAGTTAATGAGGTGTTTCTTTTTTAACAGAGCCAGGCTAGCTGTTTCCCCTACTTCAAGCTATATGCTAAGCTAGGCTAACCATCTCCTGGCATCCATTGCTGACACACAGATATGAGACTGCATTTCTGATTAAACTCTCACTCTCAAAGCTAACATAATCCCCAAAATGAACTTTTACTTTAACAATCAATCCATTAGGCTTAATTAGCTAAATAAGAGCTCCTAAACATAAGACTATCTAGCAGTGTTATATTTTATTAGACACTACAACTCAGTATATTACAGAGACAGCCAACCTGGCTCAGCAGACAAAACTAAAATGATTTTCTATAGTGCTTTCACTTTATTGAGCTAAACTATAAACTAGCTAGGACGAAGGCTATCAGCTCACTGCCTATTAGCGGCAATGTCTTTCTGTCTAGATACCTGAAATAAGGTCTGTGGTTAACATATGACCTAAGATGGCTCAGTAAATCCCCCACTGGTGAATGTCGGAAGCTTCTGTGAGTCATAAAAACGGCAGTTGCTAACAAGTGTATAAATGGGACTACACAATGTCATAAAGCTGAACATTAGCAGCTTTTAGCTTAGCAGTGGTGAAGTCATGTGACCGTGATGTAGTTCTTTGTAGAGCTTATTTTCGGCAATATACCGAAATCCAATGGAAAGCTCTTTTTTTATAGGTAGCCCTGGGAACTTCTAAAAAATCTGCAGTCTTTTTCTAAATAAGGGCAAAATGAAAATACTTATGTAACAGTAGTTCTTTTGGATGTTCCTGACTTTTACCCATGCACTACTTGAGTATCTGCATTCATTGGAGCTGCTTTTGAGGAAAATGGCCAATCACAGAGTGTCAAAGAACAAAAACAGAGAGAGCAACAGAGAGAGTTTCAAAGCAGTCTGCTGCTGTGTGATTGAGAGCTGAAGCAGCTGCACATGTCTTACTGACTGACTCATGGCATGGTGTTTATACACACACACACACACCATGTATACATCACTTCTGGGGACATTACATTGACTTACATGCATTTCCTGGAGACTTATCCTAACCATAACCAACACATGCCTAACCCTAACCGAGTCTTCACCCTAAAATTAATGATTCCCCCCGTGGGGACCTCCATGTTGTCCCCATGGCGAGTCCCCACATGTGACTGTGTAAACAGATGTAGGTCCCCACAAGTATAGTAATGCTAGGACACACACACCCCCACACGCGCGCACACACACACCCCCACAGTGCAGGGCTGACATACCAGAGGTGCCCCACCCCTTACATTCCACTTCATTATCCTCCTCTTCCCTTCCCTTTTCAGTCACTATATAACCTCCTTTATATATATATATATATATATATATATATTGTGAGCTATGTGGGAATATGAACACACCAGACAAACAAACAACAGATCGTATATGAGTAGAGCAGGTACAGCATAGCTGTGGGGGAGTACTGTGCTCTGAAATGGAGCAACAGTCTTCATTAAAGGTCACTGTGACTGTAACGCGTCCAGTCCACTGTTGTCTGTCTCGCAAAGAACTGTCCTAAAAAAGGTTTTTCCAGGAAGTAAAAATAGCTCAAGGTCTCTTGAGAGCGTCTAGGCAGAGAAGCAAGCAGCTATGACTAGAAATCAACAAGCCTACATTTTTGAAGGTCAGAACTATTGCTCATATTCTTGGACTGAAGCTCACAATGGATATATTTTCAATTGTAAGTCATTACTTTTGAATTGGAATGCTACAAATATTACAAGTGAATGTATATGTTAAATGTAACTATATTTACTTCTATGAGATCTAATAAAAATGTATTTAGGAAAATGTCTGCCAGAGTGCAATATCAAAAGGATTATGTAATTATAAATATGTAACAGGGCTGAACGATTAATAGATTTTCAATCGCGATTTGAAATGATGCAATTATCAAATCGCAAAGCTTGCAATTTATTTTTATTTTTTTTTATTTTTTGTGTGTCAGTCATCCACACCAATCAGATGTGCTGTGCTCCACATGTACCAGTCATTGTTAACCAATCAGAAGTGGCCCATGACAGAAGGTGATAGACAGATTGATCCAATCACTTGCCAAGTATTTTTGAAATACTTTTCCAAATGGCTTCCAATGGAGCTTTCCTAGATGGTTTGGTGAAACAAACCATCTGAGTCAGGTTTGAGTCAGGTTCTGAGTAATGCTTCATCACATGTTTTCATCTACAGGGTGAATCTTAAACTGAAGCTTGACTTTAAAGCAACCCAACGGAAGTTTCATGTAAGTTTAGTTCTTTCACTCGTAGCTTGGGCTGCGGGGGGCTCGAGACGGGAGCATGTTGATGCGACCTTCCTAGCCGGAGATATGGCCGCATTTTACAATAAACTTCCGTTGGGTCGCTTAAAAATAAATATCGCAAATCGAATCGCAATATCTGTCAGAAAAATTGCAATTAGATTATTTCCAAAAATCGTGCAGCCCTAATATGCAATAAATCAAACCACATCATATCAGATCATAAACACATTAACTCATCACTTACGTTTAATAACTACCTATTACTTCATCAATTTATGTAATAAAAAGGTCACATGAAATATTTTCCATTTGCAGAACTTCCTCCTTTTCTCGACCTACTAAGAACGAATACCAAAGAAATTCGTTATCAATATATAAATGGCTGTTTCCAGCAGAGCGATCTGATCAAATCATTTAGTCAAATATGTCTATCATTTTGCGTCCAGCCCAAAATATCACCAATTATCCTGACCCACAGACTGGGCTGAACAATTTCTATTTGTTCTGAAAAACCATTGCTGATGATTATCTATCATTGTTTAGGACATCCACAACCTGAAATCTAACCTACAAATAAAAGGCTTACTTGTGTGTGTGTGTTTGCCAAGATCACATGAAAGGTTTATGATGCCTTCAGGGAAGGTGGCCTTGGTAGTAAAACTGTAATATCAAGCACCGAAAAAAAGAGTTGAAATATGTATGCATAAATAGAAAAGTATAAATCTAATCACAACTATACAGCAAATAAGAGTGCTTTATTCATTTAGAACAGAGGTCAGGTGTGTGTGTAAGCATGAGAGTGTGTGTCAGCGAACTGTGCACACATCAGACATGTGGGCCGAGCATATGATTCAAAGAGCTGGCTGGGGTGAGTGTGTGTGTAATGTGGGGTAGTGCGGTGCTACTGGACGGACTGCAGTGATATTATGATCCTGTAACCGGATACGCTGGTTTCCATGCCTAAACTGCACATCCACCCCTCCCCCCACCTCCACATCGGGCTATTTCAGGTTCTCTGGATGCATGGAGTATGGACATGTGGTGCACACTACGTTGCTGCTGCTGCAGGTGGAATAATGTAGCACTGTGCTGGGTGCTCAGTGTGACATGGATTCATCTCAGCATACGCATGTGCATTAAGGCGTACAGGAGCACATTAATACGGCTTCCTCCTGTCTGTAATGCACCGAGCTCTGCACATGAGGAGGACTCTGTCCAACTCACAGTGTGTGTGTGTGTGTGTGTGTGTGTGTGTGTGTGTGTGTGTGTGTGTGTGTGTGTGTGTGTGTGTGTGTGTGTGTGTGTGTGTGTGTGTGTGTGTGTGTGTGTGTGTGTGTGTGTGTGGTTGTGTGTGTGTGTGTGTGTGTGTGTGTGTGTGTGTGTGTGTGTGTGTGTGTGTGTGTTACCTCATTCACACCAACGCAACTCCGGTTCAAGCTTGAAGATAAAACGTGGCTGGGTCTTTCAGCATGACAATGATCCCAAACACACCGCCCGGGCAATGAAGGAGTGGCTTCGTAAGAAGCATTTCAAGGTCCTGGAGTGGCCTAGCCAGTCTCCAGACCTCAACCCCACAGAAAATCTTTGGAGGGAGTTGAAAGTCCATGTTGCCCAGCGACAGCCCCAAAACATCACTGCTCTAGAGGAGATCTGCATGGAGGAATGGGCCAAAATACCAGCAACAGTGTGTGAAAACCTTTGTCATTGCCAACAAAGGGTATATAACAAAGTATTGAGATGAACTTTTGTTATCGACCAAATACTTATTTTCCACCATAATTTGCAAATAAATTCTTTAAAAATCAGACAATGTGATTTTCTGGATTTTTTTTCCTCATAGTTGAGGTATACCTAGGATGAAAATTACAGGCATCTCTCATCTTTTTAAGTGGGAGAACTTGCACAATTGGTGGCTGACTAAATACTTTTTTGCCCCACTGTATGTGTCCCCGGTGCTGCCAAACTGACGTCAAATCGGCAGCGGACCCACAGAAAGTTGCTATCAGAGACAATGCCTGACGTGTTTTGGACGTAATCTCGTCTTTGTTTACATTAGCAAGCCTCGCTAACACTCAGAGTTAACCTGTAATGTGTTTAAAAAGCAGGAAATAAAAAAAGAACTCGCCTTGTGGTAAACCCGCAAGAGAAAAAACATTTGAGCTCCATACTGTTTCAGAAATAATCCTTGACTTGGTTTAAACAGGATGGCGTTTTATCACCGCAGAATTTAACTTTATCTCCGGGTAGAATTCTGATCAGGCATTAGCTCCGCCTCCTCTTCTTCTTTTTTTCAAGCTAAGGACCCATGATCCGTGTTTCTCTAACAGGGCTTCAAAAGAGGGGTTTGAGCAGTATGAGGCATGGCTACAATGGGTGATCCGTTTGGTATTTTGAAAAAAAACTTCACAGACATATTTTGTATTGATATGGCCCTACAATATAGGTTTCAAATATAGCATGATAGGTCCACTTTAAGTAAAGTGTTCATACTGGGTAGTTGATTAACTTTAACAAAAATGTTACAAACAAAACAAACATGTTATTTTATATAGTATTTCATTTTGTTGTCTTTTCCCTATAAAAACATATTTTCTTAAAATATATATATAATATAACTTACACTGGTACTAGACTTGGTTACAGTAAGTGGTCAAATACCCTAAGAATGAGCTGAAATTTATCTTAAAGTGGAACAACTACAAGGGACAACAGGCATTAGTGACGACCAAAGACCAAAACACATAAATCAATCATGTGGCTGAAAACAATGTGTGTGTGTGTGTGTGTGTGTGTGTGTGTGTGTGTGTGTGTGTGTGTGTGTGTGTGTGTGTGTGTATATCTTCTCTTGTTGTGATCATAAATGCTCACATGACAGAGGTCAGCTGGGTACAGGGAATACACTACGATCTCTTACGCAATGGCAGACCTGGTTACAAAACACCAGAGCTCCTGCTGCGCCACACGCAGCATCCCAGTAATGAAGACTCAGTGGTGCAGGATTCAACCACTACACTCAAGTAGATGAGATATAGTTAGTGTCTGCATCTTCTAGATTTTGAAGTTAGTTAGCAGATGTTGCTTTTAATTCATTTTGTGATCAATACATGTTTATTATTGAGTGCAATCCCATGTAAATTACCTATATGAATGGCTTTCTGTGTTTGATTTGCAGTATTGAAAGTTTGTAGTAGCGCTATATCTAACTATTTTCACCATCTGCTGATTATTACAAAAACATTATATTTAAAGAGGCTCCATTATGTTTATCGGGGTTTCCCCTTTCCTGTAGTGTGTTATATAGGTTTATGTGCATGTAAATTACATTACATTTAGCTGACGCTTTTATCCAAAGCGACTTACAATAAGTGCGTTCGTCCAACAAGATACAAACTTGAAGAAAACAGAATCATAGTACATCAGTACATCAGGTTTCATAGAGCTAAAACATTTCAAGTGCTACTCAACTAGCTTTAGATAAGCCAGCCCTTTATTAGTATATAAGTGCTCTGTTAATAGTTCTATCGCTCGAGGTGGAGTCGAAAGAGATGAGTTTTCAGTCTGCGCCGGAAGATGTGAAAGCTTTCTGCTGTCCTGATGTCAATGGGGAGCTCATTCCACCATTTTGGAGCCAGGATAGCAAACCCACGTGTTTTTGCTGATGGGAACTTGGGTCCCCCTCGCAGCGAGGGTGCAGCGAGTCGTTTGGTTGATGCAGAGCGGAGTGCACGTGCTGGGGTGTACAGTTTAACCATGTCCTGGATGTAGGAAGGGCCAGATCCATTCGCAGCATGGTACGCAAGTACCAGTGTCTTGAAGTGGATTCTAGCAGTTACCAGAAGCCAGTGGAGGGAGCGGAGGAGCGGCGTGGTGTGGGAACATTTAGGAAGGTTGAAGACCAGACGAGCCGCTGCATTCTGGATGAGCTGCAGAGGTCGGATGGCACATGCAGGTAGACCAGCCAGGAGGGAGTTGCAGTAGTCTAGGCGTGAGATCGACCAGAAGTTAAATGGTCTGCAAAGGTAAAATCCCTGAGTTTCTCTTGCACACACTCCCCCCCAGGATGGAGGGGGGGTGGGGCTTAAATATTGCCTATGTTCATGTGGTACAGCGTGTAACATAGTGACATAACATTGTAACACGTGCCTTTCTATTGGCAAGTCCTCCAACACATTGTACAAGATAGGCTAAGGGTCAGGACTTGCTAAGCATTGACCAATCACCACAGAGCTGGTCAGCTAACCAATCAGAGCAAACTGGGCTCTGGTTTCAGACAGAGGGTGGAAAGAGGTGCTGCAGCACAGGCAGTATGAGAAAAAGAAAGAGCTTTTCGAACATTAAATCACGGAGAGAGACATGTCACAGTAGAGACACTACATACAAACATGACCCTGAAAATTAGTACAATATGTCCTCTTTAATGTAAAATGACATTGTATGGAGCCCGGAGTAGATATTCCTTTGGGAACGTAACAAACTACACCACACACCTTCTCGGTACCATGTTAGTTAATGGACAATCCACTGTTTTACAAAAAGTCAACACCATGCATCACTTTCACAGAAGTGTGTAGTAAATCATGATGATCAACACATGCACTTCTCAAAGTAAGTGTGTGTATCTCAAATATCTGGTCACACACACACACACACACACACACACACACACACACACACACACACACACACACACACACACACACACACACACACACACACACACACACACACACACACACACACACACACACACACACACACACACACACACACACACACACACACACACACACACACACACACACACACACACACACACACACACAAGTCTATAAATAAAAAGCAGCAGAAGAGAGCAGATTTAGGTCAGCAGACGTGTGTTGATGCCGCTGAGCGCTCCACTCTTTCCACCAAGCCTCTTCAGGAGAAGGGACATAAAGCTTGACACTGACGAAGCCTCAGAAGCTACACAAATCTCCAGCATCAATGCATCTGGTCACTGGGTGTACAGTATGCATGGTAGTATCCACGGTTTCTGCTGCAGCATGTGCCTTATTACTGCAGCATGCACTACCCCAGCAGTATCTGCCTGACATTACCACGCTGCCCACCTTGTTACAGCAGCAGCTTCTTCAGTGCTGCAAGTGTCATCATTTTTGACTGCAGGCAGCACGCTTACTACTTAAGCATAATCCTTGTGAATGCAGTACAAGCCTTATTACTGCACATGAAGCTTCAATGCTGCACCGTGAGCTTTATTACTGTTACTAGTGATAGGTATTCAGCTACTATGCAATATAGAGTCCCTCATAGCATGTGCAAGACACCTGCTTATCCCGGTCAGTTGAAGCCTGCATTTTTCATATAAAAGGTCTGGTGGAAAATGATTTCTTGATTGTGCCTGCCCCAAAATGTACCCCCCAGATATTCTTGTATTGAGTTTGAAGAAACAGCAGCAAGCAAGGCAGAAAGGTAGGGGATTTGGAGAGACGACTGCGTGATCACAACAAAATCAGGCTTCTGCTTTTAGGGGTTCCCCGCTCCTGTAGTGTGCTCTATAGGAGTGTGTGCATGTAAATGGTCTGCAAAGGCTAAAGTCCCCTAGAGGGAGTTTCTCTCCCACACACTCCCCCCATTGAAGTCCTTTGTTTACTTCTGTGACATAATGACATCACTATGGAACACTTGACATTTCAGACACATTTCTATCACAATCACAACAGAGATTTTTAGAGCAGACTGGGCTCTGGTTTCAGACAGAGGGTGAGAACAATAAAGAGCTTTTTGAACATGAAAGCATGGAGACATGTCACAGGAGAGACACTATGCATATGAACCTGAACATGAGAAATGCATGTCCTCTTTAAAGGTTCACTATATGTGGATAGTTATGTAAATTATAAACCCTGTAATGATGCTGTCCTTTTTGTTGTTCTGTTTATGTTTCATGTGGAACCTACTTGAGCAGGTCTCCCTGTAAAAAGAGATCAATGATCTCAATGGGATACACCTGGATAAATAAAGGTTTGAAATGAAATGAAAAATGTCTGTTTGTGAAGCTTTAATACTAAAGTGTAAAGGGTAGGTTGATCAAAATCTAGCAATTGATATAGTCTCTTCCTTGAAATATTTCTGTAAATGAATTTGTTGATATATACCCTGGAGTAGGGCTGCACAAATAATTACATGGTATTAAAATTGCAATAGACTGGTGCAATCTTCAAATCGCAAGCACAATATTTAGTCAAATATTTCAAATATCTGAATGAAGTATTGTGGAGCTGCAGAGAAGATCCAGCATACAAACTGTATTTTACAGATGTATTACAAAATCGTGGTTTATACAGAGCTGGTTCCAAAAATCACACCACGGTCATATCAATTATTTCTTTCAATGAAATTGTGATCGATCTTTCAAAAATGGCCATTCCCCAATCCCCTTATATCCGAAATCATGGAGCAATATCAGTGAAAATAATTGCAATTCTTCCATATTGTGCAACCATGACACGTCCTGAGGGGTTCTGAACTCACCAAAGACTTTCCTCTACCCACCATCTACAGTTTGGTCTGAAGTTAGCCTTTATTGTGGGTGTTTCTCCAGATAAAGCATCAGCTGACCTGTGATCAGCTTGTGGACCATGGCACAGGAGGGACAAAGTGAAGAAGAAGAAGAGATGATCATGATGATGATCAGTCATGGTGAGAGCACACTGCTGTGTTGTGGTGCACGTTACGAAACAGAGCCCCCCCCCCCCCCTACTAAAGCTACACCTACTGAGACAGTCTCAAACACTGGAGCAGAAATCACTTCCACCACATCTCACTACTTCAGAGCAGGTGTACAGACTACAAGAAGTTGTCAATGAAGACATAATGCACCTTTAAAGTGTGCTTGCCAATGACTTCTGTGTAAACATTAAGTATATAAATGTTTTCTTTATGTAACTGCTCACAGCATATGATTAAATATGTATTAAGTTGTAGTTGGTCTATTACACTTAATTCCAACAGATGATGTATATTCTATACTGTGTATTTCAAAGTGGTGTACAGTAACTAAGTACAGTTACTCAAGTACTGTACTTAAGTACAATTTCAAGAGACTTGTTATTACAAGTACATACTGAAGTATGTCAATGTTTTGCTTCTTTCTACTTCTACCCCAATACAATTCAGAGATAGATATTGTACTTTTACTCCACTACATGTATTTAATACCTTTAGTTACTTCACAGATGTGGATGAATGATGTGAAATATAATCAAGTGTTAAATCAGGCTTTAGTTCCACCTGGAGTAAATTCACAAGCTACCCTGCAGTCTACAAAGTCATTACAACTAGCTGCACCTTTACCAGCGTTGAGAACACTTTCATGATCAATCATTATAATCAAAACATTCAATATATATATATTATATGAAATGTGGCCAATCTGCATAATGAGTACTTTTACTTTCGGTACACTAAGAATACGTTGATGCTAATACTTTTGTAATTTTACTTGAGTAAAATGTTGTACATTTTAGTACATAACATAACATAACAGAGTGTGTATTCCTACACACTCTGTTACTTTTACTTTCACTCAAGTACACGAACAGAGTAGTCCTCCCACCTCTGATATTACATGTTATTACATCATATTTACTGTTCAGATCTATTTGAATTTGAACCTATTTTATTATATGTTTAGTAATGTCCAATGCCTTGTAAACACGTTGCTGCAACACAAAAAACTTCCCATATATGGGATAAATAAATCAGTTAGTATATATGGCTCAAATAAATAAAAGTCGATTACATGTACAAATACAGGTCATTTGATATAGTTGTGACATTTAATTTGTAAAAAATACAGCGTAATATACGTGCAATTATCAATGTATCTATCGTTATTCATTAAAGCAGTAGGCCTATGTGACAAGGAGTGGGTGTATTTGGGAAATCCACTCAGTATTTAAAGGGAAAAGTTGACTAAGCAGACTTTTCTCAATAGTAATAAAGAGCAAGTGAAAGCCTCAGCTCTGTTAACTGGAAATAGTTGTTGCCAGATAGCGATAGAAGGTCACTGAAGTAGCCACACGTATTGCCACATTACCATTTAATACGAAAACTTTTTTTCAAGCAGACCCCGCTAACCACACAACACTACCCATACACCTTCACCGTATCTATTATTCATGCAGTTACACTGCTTCGCCGTAATGCATGTCCACGGATTTACTTTGCTTTTTGAAAACTCAAACGGTTTCTTACCACGTCCAGGTCCGCCGGAGTTTGAAGGAGAAACATGGAGGGTATTTAAACGGTCCCGTCGGCTACAGAAGAACAAGCCGTCCCCGCTCCCCGAGACTCTGACACACAATGGCGCTGATAGGAGGAGATAACTGAAGTGAACCGCTCACAGGAATGCTGCTGCCTTCACGCGCCGTCGGACATACTCGCGAGGTAAACTGCACGTGCGTTTATGTCCCGTACTTAGTGTCATTTGAAGCAAATACGTGACAGGATATTAGTTAATGACATGATTTGTCATCCAAATACACACAGTGTTCGATCGATGCTTCGAAGATTTATTAAAAACTATGTCAACATTGACTTCAAACGTTATTATGTAAGACAAGATAGTTTATGGTGAAAATGCACTTAAATTAAGAAAACAGTCAAATGTGTCTGTACCAAAAGGTGACATTTAAGGACAGCCAAATGCTGTGACAATTAGAGGTCAGGTCAATAAGGTGCATTTCGCCAACTATTCAACTGTTTTTATACTGATACATATATTTATTTTTCTAGTATGCAATACATTTTTCAGATGGTACATTCATTTCTGCAAAATGCAAAAATGTTCCACTTATTGTATAAAACACATTTTTAATTGGGAAATATTCAACAGGGATTAATTAAAGCGAGATTATTTCCTAAATCGGCTACTCGTACTTTTGACAGTAACTTTGCTTAAAGCATCAACTTTACTTCTGAGATCATTCTTACATGTGTAACAATGGCTTAGTAACTGCTGCTACGACAGAATCCATTTTGTCAAGGCAGGTACGTTTCCGAGGAGCACGTGAAGGCAGCAGGAGAAGCTGAAACCGAGCAGCTGCCCGGAGAAGTGGTGTCGTCAACTTTGCTCCGCCCACACGCACGCGCAGACACACACGCGCGTACACATACTCGAACACACGCTCGCGCACGCACATGCTTGATGTTCTGTCATAGTGTATTTTTCTATTCGTTTCAGTGTTAATATATATTTAAATGGTAGCAACATTTTACATCTGAATCCCTGTGTAATGCACTTTGACATGTAGGCCTACTAAGAATTTGAATTCATTGATTTGTTCTTTTATTGACATAAGAATGGTGAAATGAGTTCTTGACTGATGGTGCTGTTTGGCCATTAGAGATGCCTGTCCTACCCGCCTGGCAGCAGATGGCAGAATGCTGCCCGGTAAACTAAAAAAAAAAACAGCAGAGTCTGCTTCAAACTGACAAAAGCACCAGTGGAGCAGGGCAGAAAATGGGCATCTCAGACCATTTGTGACCGTGATGCCCCCTGCTGCACACACCCACCCAGTTGTGCTCTGAAACGTTCACAATCACAATACAACGATACAGGCGGCCAGTTCTTAGAGTCAGGCTTTGATCACTGGCTGTCACAAATAAATGGAAATACTTGTATTTCCTAGAGTCCAGGACTGAATTGTTAGCAGCGGTATCATACAAACCGTTGTATGAGGAAAATGGTTCAAATACGGCATACTGGAGAGGTGCTGGTTCAGCTCCTGGGCACTACCGAGGTAACCCGAAACTGCAAAAAATAAAGGGTCTTATCTGATTTTCGCAAAATATTTTCCTCTAGAACATTATGGAAGCATAACTCTTGTCAGTCTAAATCGGTCCCTATGTCTTTTTGTTTCCTTGACCTGTGTTGTTTACTCCGCTTTGGGACACTTTAGGCAGGTGTGGTCAAACTAAACTAAACTAGCTCGCTAACTGTGAGCTTGGTCGCTAACGGGACACTAATTTCCGAGACCATCACAAAGGAACAGCAGCTGAAGCTAAGTTCCTGGGGTGGATGCTCAGATACAAAATAAATAAACTTGGTATTCTGATGAAGGAACAAAATAAATTGCACAGGCACTTCAAGAGAGCGCCCCCTGGAGGCCATGCACGGCAAAGTAGTCGCAATTGCGCTACATTTTTTATTCCAAAGTTGGATTTGTACGACCCAGCATGTCTCAAATATGCATTTAGTTATGCAGTTTATTTTCAGACTGAAAGTGAATGTTGCAAAACAGCTAATATGCCATTTAAAGTCTTTGGCTCTCAACTCTAAAATGTCAGCACTGTCAACGCCGCTTTCTATTGGTCAATTGTGCAGAATTGCTGATCAAAGGTCACGGAAGTTCAACATGACACGAAATAACTGTGCTGATTTATTTTGGCTTTTTCAATAGATCTATTACATAAAGCAATTGTAGTGAAGATAACAGATTTAAACTGTATTTCTACCTCTAAACCACATGTGTCAAACTCAAGGCCCGGGGGCCAAATCAGACCCTTGGTGGATTTGATTTCGGCCCGCAGGATCATTTCTAATTACTATTAGATCTGGCCCGCCGGTATGTTGCACGCACACCTTCACTCCATCCTGAGGGTTTCCTCAGCTCAGAGCCTGATCCCAAACATTGATGAACTTGGACCCAAGATGAGATGCCAAGTATCTGGCTTGAACTAGCATCACAGAGCAGCAAACTGAGTTTAATGGATGTTTCCTTCTGCACTTTCTCTCACGACAACAGGGCATGTTTGGTTTTTTCTTTGAGGGAAATTGTTTTTTTGAAGCTGTTGTTGGCCTGTGGGAAAATGTAATCATAAGAAATAACTCTGGAAAAGCTGCAGATAGAGCCATAAGAAATGAATGCAACTGATTATTTAATGTTTAATGTTGTTTTTATAGGCAATCATTTAAGCTTTGTTAGTTCCAGGTTTAATATGTGCAATAAGTTCATTTCAATAAGTTTTGCATTAAACACCAGTACCCATTTTTTTATTTTGGCCCACTGTGTATTTGAGTTTGACACCCCTGCTCTAAAGAAGTAACCTGTCCTTAAGCAATCATTGGTTGAAGGTTGCAAGAGACAAACGTTTCCATCAATGGACAATAAGAGGTTTTTAATAAAAAAAAGACTAAAGTGCAATCAGTCAAAAAAAAAGACTAAAGTGCAATCAGTCAATCACAAGAGCTTATAGAAAAAATGCTGGTCAAACAACAGGGATTTTCAATATACTGGTATCATGCCAACAGCCTGAAGGGGGCGGGTTAGCTCTGTCTGTGCATTCATACACAGCTTTTTTTTGGTGAATGGAGATCTGATTTTAGTTCTGTGTTCATCTCTCTGGACTCTGAGTTGACTCATGAATGCTGAGCAGTGAGGAGGGATGGCTCTAAATAAAGATTTCAGGTCAAAAACAGGAAATGGTTCAATAAGCAGGGAAGGCAGGGCCATAGCAACACCAACTGGAGAGCTGCACCGACAACATCCCTCCCTCCCTCTATCTTTATTTATTCCTGCCCCACTTTTCTCTTATGTTGCCTTCTTGCTGTTGCTTTATCCTTATTGGCCCTATTCTTCATTTCTCTTTGCCTCATTTTCTGTATTTTTCTTCCATTCTGTCTATTCATTTAATTCATTCAGAGGTTTTGATTTTAATGAAACAACCACAACAAATAACTGTTCATTCAAACTGTATACTGTAACAGAGAACACGCCATGACACAAAATGTGTGTTTCTCCGTGCACGTATCAGGTTGTGTGACACTACCAGTGTGAACCTGACTCATGGTGGTTCACTGGTCCCAGTCATTACTCAGGCTCGGTACATGCGGCTACATGTTGCTTCTATCCATCAGCTATTGCACCTTCAGGTGGTAACACACAGGATTACTACTGTAGCCAGAATTAGTTTGCCAACCGTCATGTTACAATTATACTCACAGTGACAACACACATGCATTTTTATATCATCATGACACACACACACACACACACACACACACACACACACACACACACACACACACACACACACACACACACACACACACACACACACACACACACACACACACACACACACACACACACACACACACACACACACACACACACACACACACACACACACACACACACACACACACACACACACACACACACACAGGGCCCGTCCCCATCGCTATATTACGTACAGGGTACCCCTTGCCCGTCAGGCTTCTACAGGCAGGGCGTCCCATAGACCTTCATTGCAGACAGCGGACCCCTTGACCGTCAGGCTTCTACGGGCAGGGCGTCCCATAGACCTTCATAGACCACGTGATCAACAACGATGGCCGACCTTCGTGTTATTCTCGGTGGAAAATGCCTATTTTAAGGTTCATGTGGCCATTAAAATGCGTTTTGATGTCATTTTATGCGAGTAATGAGTTTTTATTTCTGATTATTTGTGCAGTACATGTACATGATGTTTAGTTTGCTAGTTATGATGAAGATTACTTCATGAATGTGTACACATGGTTGCTAACGTTTTTTTGGTGGAAATGTGTTTTTCACAGCAAAGTCACCCTCTGTACTTGGACTTATTGGGAGAATCGAAAGGCAAGAACATCCCAAATATTCATTTAGGTCTTTATTTTAGACCTTTAGTGTTGCCGTCTGTGAGGAAAATGCATGGGGCTCAGAGCCTCGTATTTTTAAAATCTTTTTTTCCTTCTAATTTGTTATTCTTTTCAAAATAACACACTGTTATTTACTCACCAATAACACACAATTATCCTTGCTTTTATTTATTGGTTTAATTCCATAATCTCGGTCTTTTTTGGCGTTCGTCAGGAACTGAATTTCAAAATAAAAATAACCGGAAACAGACGTAGGCATTTCGAGCGATTACCCAAGATCCTCAGCTACGCTGATTGGATGTTTTAGCCGCAAAGCATGCTGGGATTTGGTGTTTATATTATATGAAATCCGGAAAACATTTTTAAAAGAATAAAATAATACTTAATTCCGAGTGCTCTTGCTTTTCTCTTTGAAAGTCATCACATAACGGCATTGTAATACACGGTTCGGCTGCATTAAATATTACAGATCTGCCGTAGTTATTTATTTATAGAGCCCTGATGAGAAGACCTTTGGAAAAACTGAAGAAATGCCGCCGAAACTGAATACTTGACGTGGATCATACATTTATCAACAATTAAAAAACATCTTCAATTTCTCTTCACACAATACGTCTCCTTGCAGTATCAACACTAATTCGGCTGACTTTTACATTTGATATAATTCATAGATAGGTTATATTTACACCATAACGGTGCACAGCTGATATAAAAGGACTGTAGTTTTTAAAGATATTACTGATTTGAATTTGATTGAATTTTGAATGTAAGAATGTAAATACTGAGTCTGAAATAGTATAGCAATATGCTGTAAAATTATGTGAAAGCATGAATAAAACTACACATCTTCAGATGTTGTACATAGTGTCCTACACTAATAATACAAAGTTATTATGGCTGTGTGTACCTTGTGTGCACCGCCTAGTGGTTAAAGCATGTTATTGAATTATTGTTTTTATGTGTTATATTATATTTGATTAAAAAAATATTAAGAGTACATACTTTCATAGGGGGAAAGTAGAAGGTCTGTGATAGAATTATAGAATATAAAAAATCAAGAAGATACTATAAGTGATCTCTTCAATAAAACAGTTTAGTGCAGGATGTACAAAGATATTAATAGGAGGAGGTGCAAAACAGAAAAACGAATTAACCTTTATTTAAACATTAAATAACAGATTAAGGTCTTCTTTTAAATAAGAAAAAACTTTGGGGCATCTTTCTACAGATAAATATTAAGCCTGACAAAGTACTTAACGTCTAATATATTGCTTTCCTGCAATGTTAACTATGTTGAAGCACTTATTTTAACTGATATTATACACATTAATTATACTCTTATGTATGTAGATAGAATAAGAAATGTGCAGAATATGACAGTTTAATGGTGGAGGTACACACATATTGATAGATGTCTTGTAATGCACTATTGAGGAACCTGTGACCCAAGTTTTTCATTCATTGCATAACTACACCGTAGTTGTGTATATGATATGTCAATAAACCTTTAAAATCTTGAAATCTTGAAAGGGATGTGCAAAATAGCCATAATATATAGTCTTTAATTAACTATTAGTAGAGAATAACGAGTAATGAATATACTTTATTACTTGTTTCCATTCATGTCAATTGCAGATACATGTTTAGTCTTCTCAAGCACCAACTTTCAAATATCTCTCCTGATTGTTGGCATTTGACAATCACCTTCCCTGAATTTTACTCAGGTGTAACTAAAGTCTGATTTAAGGGTTGTTTATATTTCACATCATTAATCAGAATCTGCAAAGTAACTCAAATAAGTGTAGTGGAGTAAAAATACCAGGTTAACCTCTGAATTGTAGTGGAGTAGAATTACAAAGTAGCAATGAGCTGTCATGTGGGTATATATTGATGCTGCGCATTATGGACAGCGATTTTCACCCATTTATTAATTATATGTTTTACATTTGATAACACCAATGTGTTTAATACTGGCAACTTCTAATTGTGGGAAAAACGAAAACGTTCAGCAGAGACGTCCCATAGAACATTTTGCGAAACACAATAGTGTAGTGTGTAGTTCTGGGGGGGCGTTCGATTCCAGTTTTGGATAGTCTGGCGTGGTTTCGTTCCATTTCAAACAGCTGTTTGACGCTCTGCGTAACCTTGGCGCACTGCCACTCCAACATTCAATCCCAGACCTTGAAGAGTAATCACGGGGACTGTAGTCCTAAACGATAGCTGGGGATTATGGGTAGTGTAGTGTCTTCGGCCATCCTAAACTCAAAAATGTTGACAATCGCAATGATGCTCAAAATGTCCCTTATAGGCCTACGTCTGTTTCCAGTTATTTTTATTTTGAAATTCAGTTCCTGACGAACGCCAAAAAAACCCGAGATTATGGAATTAAACCAATAAATAAAAGCAAGGATAATTGTGTGTTATTGGCGAGTAAATAACAGTGTGTTATTTTGAAAAGAATAACAAATTAGAGGGAAAAAAAGATTTTAAAAATACGAGGCTCTGAGCCCCATGTATTTTCCTCACAGACGGCAACACGAAAGGTCTAAAATAAAGACCTAAATGAATATTTGGGACGTTCTTGCCTTTAGATTCTCCCAATAAGTCCAAGTACAGAGGGCGACTTTGCTGTGAAAAACACATTTCCACCAAAAAAACCTTAGCAACCATGTGTACACATTCATGAAGTAATCTTCGTCATAACTAGCAAACTAAACATCATGTACATGTACTGCACAAATAATCAGAAATAAAAACATAAAATGTCATAAAATGACATCAAAACGCATTTTAATGGCCAAATGAACCTTAAAATAGGCATTTTCCACCGAGAATAACACGAAGGTCGGCCATTGTTGTTGATCACGTGGTCTATGAAGGTCTACGGGACGCCCTGCCCGTCGAAGCCTGACGGTCAAGGGGTCCGCTGTCCGCAATGAAGGTCTATGGGACGCCCTGCCCGTAGAAGCCTCACTCTTGTGAGGGAACGTGACTTTTTGATCAAACTGAACAAATTGTATAATGTTTCCTGTGTTGAAAAATCAGAAACAGATTTGTTTGAAGAGGAGTTCGAAAGAAAAGTCTTCATTACATTTGGAAACTATAAGCCCGAAGTGAGGTGCACAACCAGAGCAATTTAACCTTTCATTATATATCTTTCATTATATCCAAATTGGAAATTTCAAACACTTGATACTCAAAAAACACTTAAAATAGACCAAAATCTGAGAAAACATCCATGTGCTGGTAGATTTGGGGAGGGTGTGTGAACAGGACAAGAGAATATTATTAATTATATTAGATATGGGTGTGGCGCCAAAGCTAACATGGAGAGAGAGGGGCAGAAAGAGGGGGAGATAGGAAGGGAGGGAGGAGGGAGGGGAAGGACTCCCCACCAAAAGCACCCATCTGTTTTCTTTCCCATTATCTTCACTTTCTCTTTGTCTCTACGTCCTCCCGTTCTTTCATTGTCTCTTTACCAGTCTTTATATCAGTGCCCTTCTCCCCCTCTCTGCCCCAAACCCATACACAGGAAGAATGGTTTATCATTACTCTACACTATTTTAATTGATAGAAATACTGGTAGAAGTGTTGGTAGAATATTTCTGTTTGCTTTCCCACAATTATTCTTTCTTCTTGTTCATTGAGGTTTCAAAAACGTGTCATGCACTTCCAAGCGGGAAGTCTCTCCTGCGGTGCTGCCATTTGAGTGAAATATGCTCCAAAAATGTCATGCCACCTTGACTCAGTGACTTAACAGTATAGTTGTTATATCTCACAGGCTCCACCCTCTACTGGACTCTATGGGTACTACCCCTTGACCTTACTATGCGAGCGTTCACCTACTGAGATATCTTTAAACGTAGCCGGCCCTCGGGCGGGTCTACCCGAGTGCGCGCGCAAGCCCACCCTATATAAGTCGGCCTCGCCTCCTGACTGTCATAATTTTCTCTTCAGCGAGCAGGATGAACAACTGAGAGAGCGAAAGAGAGAGAGAAGAAGATCGAGCAAAGAATGGAAAACTCACCAGTCCTCCAGCACCGACCCTGTCCTACGTGCACTGGCCAAATCGCAGGTGCCGATCCCCACCGCCTGTGTTTCGAGTGTCTGGGGCCTGAACACGCCAGGGACGGCTTGCAGTCTCCCTCCTGTAATGCCTGCCGGATGCTACCACAACTTAGCACAGCATCGCATGGAGCATTTTCAGGCCTACTATGTGTCACCGGAGGAAACGGAGGACCACTTGGACCTCGAGGTGATGGAGGAACAGGATGCGGCTGGGGGGGGGGGGCATTCGTTTTCGGCTTCCCGGCCGGCCCAGTTCGTAGAGGAGGAAGACGACGAGAGTCCTCTCGATGTCGGGTACGGCCCGACTTCTCCGGCGCAGCCGGCCTTCATTTTGCCCCCGTTCTGCGGGTACAGGGACATTGTGGCTGGCGTGTTATTGTCCGGAGGCACACAGCACTTAGCGTAATGCATTTCTCCGTCTGGGTGAGGATTGCATTATGGCGGACGTTCAGGGACCTCAGTAGAAAATCGGCCCTTTTTGTGTCAGCCCCCCATGGGCCGAATTTCCTTTCATGGGGAGCCTACGAGTACAACAGACTGCCGTTCAGCAAATGTGTGGCCACGGCACTTCAGCCGCTTCGCGACCATGGTATGAGGGTTTTCTTTTATCTGGACGACCTCATAGTCATGGCCAGGTCCAGGGAATGGGCAATGTTTCACACAGCCCAATTGATCCTACACCTAACCAAGTTGGGTTTAGCAATCTCATACCTCATCAGCAGGTGCAGTATCTAGTAGGGGTGTAACGGTTCACAGAAGTCACGGTTCGGTTCATACCTCGGTTTGGGGGTCACGGTTCGGTACGGGTTCGGTACAACAAGGAAAAGCAAAAAAAAGTCCCAAATGCATAATTTTTTTTGCTGTTATTTATTTGTAACAGTAGTGCAAGTTTTGGTATGAAAATAAGGAACTCTAACATTTGGAATCATTAACTGTATTACACAGTTAAAACAAACCACAAACAGTAACACACACACTCAGATGGCCATATTATTTAACAAAAAGGTTAAATAAGCTGTATAACTAAAAAGAATGTCTTGAAAATATTAAAATACATAATAAGAAAGTGTTCACAATCAATAAAAGGTATTACAGAACTGAATAACATCTCCTGATGTCAAAATATAAAATAAATACAATGATAAATATAAAACTAAATAAAATCTGTACCTTTAGGAGCAATGTCTAACATGTGTAATTAACTTGTGAGTGTGTGAGGCCATTATGCCTAGATAAAGGTACTCAAGCTTTACTCTATTTTCAAGTTTTTCTTCAAAAAGATGAGTTAGTCTACGTTGTCAGTAGTGAGGGCAGATCTGTTGGCGGTAACTATGTCACCTGCCGTCGAGAAAACCCTCTCGCTGGGGACTGAGACTGACTCGGATGTGATTGAGCATGTTTGACGTGTTACCACCTTATATATATATATATATTAGGGATCGACCGATATGGCTTTTTCAAGGCCGATACCGATTATTAGTAATCAAGGAGACCGATAACCGATATTTGGAACCGATATACATTTGCAGTAAAATCAGAAAATCTTGGTGTCAAAATGTAGAATAACACAAACTCCAACACAACTCAACACAACTTCTTTGAAATGCATGTAAGCATATATTATGTTTAATGAACTTTTAAACATCTTACAACTGGTTTCCTCTCATCTGCTATGAGTTAGAGAGAGACAAGAAGTGGGGCTGCAGGCTGACATGCTTAACTAACAATAATGCTTAATTTATTATATCAAACCAATGCCTGTCTATCTAGCATAACATCCCAATAAGCTGCTAGCAACTGCAAAACACTAGTGCTAGCTAATGTTTTGCAAACTATTTAAAGTGAGGCTATTACAGTAGAACTAACGTTAGTCTAGTAGCCTCACTTCTAATATTTTGCTAAACATTTGCTAGATACATGTTGATTAGCTAATGAGCTTCACATATCAACCTGAACAACGGCGAGGCTCCACTCGCAGCCCCCCCTCCGCACCACAGTTACTCCTCTGAGAGACGCTGCACGCACCCCCAACTCTGACTGACTTCCCGCGTCCCTGTGTAACTGGGAAGCTGATAGAATTGGATCAATAGATCGTGGTGTTTTTGCAACTTCAGCATAGGGGATTGGGATGTTTATTGAACTTTGGCTTTCAACTGATTTACCTTTGAAACACATGTATGGCTCTGCCGCTCAGCGCTGCTGCTTGCCTCTGTCTGTGTCTGCGTTCTTCGCACCTGCCTGTAATCTGAGAAGGTCCCGCCTCTCTGGCTGGCTCCCGCCCGGAAAATCTTCAGTGTTGATTGACACTTCAGTAATAGCCTATCAGATAGCGCTGTGGGCGGGACATTGCTCGTGTACAGAGAGTGGTGACTGCAGCCAGAGAAACGGCCGCATCAGAGCCAAAGCGTTATCGGCCGATACAGATAATCGGTCAAATGCGGAATATCGGCCCCGATAATCGGCCAGGTCGACCCCTAATATATATACAGTCTATGGTTACCACTAGCATACCGCACCGCTGTCGAACAACGCCGACACACCGCCCTCGTCCGATCCACAACTTGCATTGTTGTAGTCCACAGGGAACACCTGATTTAAAAGAAGCAGGTGGGTCTTGTAGCTCCTGTGTGTTGTGTGAACCAGCCATAGCTACTAACTTTTCTTCTTCATGTATTGTGTTTGTTTTGTTGTGTTTTGTTCTTGTTCTTCATTTGTTATTTATGGGCGGCTGGCTTTTAGGCGCAATACCGCCCCCTGGATTATATATAGTGTAATACTGAGTGACAGACTTTTTTCCCACTCGTAAAAAAAGGCGTATTCGCCGTGTGACTGCATGTGCCGAACCGTGACGTCCGAACCGTGACGTCCGAACCGTGACGTCCGAACCGTGACGGTACGGGACGAATACGGATACCGTTACACCCCTAGTATCTAGGGATGGTGCTCGATGCAGGCAGGCTACGCGCCACCCTGAAAGCAGACGGGCGTCCCTGCTGCGGGCTGTTTGCAGACTGCGACAGGGGGCAACGTTAACAGCTTTGACCATCATGCAGACTCTGGGTCTCATGGCGGTTGCTCACTCCATGGTGCCGCTGGGGTTGCTGCATATGCGCCGCCTGCAAAGGTGGTTTGCCGGCCTTCGTTTAAATCCCAAGAGGCACAAACGACGTCTGGTGACTATCCCCCCCTCAGTGGTGGGCAACCTCCAATACTGGTGGTCCCCAGTATATCTCCGGAGGAGAGCTCCGCTGGGGCGAGTGACCTCCTACATCACGGTGTTAACAGACGCATCCGTGACAGGAAGGGGGGGACTTGCCTAGAGAGAGCTATAAGTGGTCACTGGGCTCTGACGGAGACTCAACACAGCAACATCCTAGAGCTGCGGGCAGTAGGGTTGGTCCTCCAGCACTTAAAACCCGTAATACATGCACAACATGTGCTGGTGAGGAGCGACAACCGCACCACAGTGGTGTACATCAACAGGCAAGGCGGAGTCCGCTCCGCCGTCTTGTTGACCACAGCAGAGAACCTGTGGTTATGGGCCTCAGAGATTGTGTTGTCTCTGAGAGCCCTCCACATCCCGGGACTGGAGAACGGGGAGCCCCTGCCAGACGAGTGGGTGCTTCACCCGGAGGTGGTGAAGCAGATCTGGGCCCGGTTCGAGAGAGCGGAGGTGGACCTGTTCGCCAACCGGCGAAACAGCCACTGTACTCTGTGGTTTTCCATGGCTCGGCGGGACAATCTGCCCTTGGGGGTGGATGCGTTTGCATACGAGCCATGGCCAAGAAAGCTGCTCTACGCCTTTCCACCGCTGAGCCTCATTCTCCCCCTCCTGGAGAGGTTGAGAAGAGAACATCTGTCAGTCATCCTAGTAGCCTCAGACCGCCGCGTGGCGCCGTGGTTCGCGGAGGTGACACAGATGATGGTGGGCCATAGGGGCGTTACCCTCTCTGGGCCAACCTCTCCAGGCCAACCTCTCCAGGCTTGGCTCCTGAGAGGGACAGGCTGAGACAGGGGGGATTGTCTGACAAAGTTATCCAGACTATCCAGGCAGCAAGAGCAGGATCCACCACAGCCTGTTACAGGCCAAAGTGGTTGGGATTCCAGCGATGGTGTGAAGAGGGAGGTCTAGAGCCCTCAGCTTGTACGCAGGGCTCTATTCTGTCCTACTTACAGATACTGGTGGACAGGGGCTTGCTTATTCCACAGTTAAAGTGTATGCAGCAGCCATTTCATCCTGTCATGAGGGATTTGGCAGCAGGTCAGCCTTCAGTCAGCCGCTTATGTCGCGGTTTTTGCAGGGGGTCAGGAGGCAGCGCCCAGTAGTGCACGCCTCCGCTCTGCAATGGGACCTGCCGTTGGTGCTCGAGGCTCTGGTCACAGAACCATTTGAGCCTCTGGAGCTCTCCTCCCTGAAAGAGCTGTCATTAAAAACAGCGTTGCTGCTGGCCCTGACTTTGGCCAAGAGAGTGTCTGAACTGACCGCTCTGTCGGTACACCGAAGTTGCCTGTGGATCCAGGGTGACCATAGCGGGGCGACACTCAGGCCGAACCCCTCCTTTGTTCCCAAGAACTTAAGGAGTTTGTTCAGGTCAAGGGCTATACAGCTGGGCGGCTTTAGTCTTCCACCCCATATTGGGGACAGGGAGGCTAAACTGCACCTCCTCTGCCCAGTACGTGCACTGGCATGATATGTTGAGCGCACGGCTGTCATTAGGCGCCCTGAACAGCTGTTCGTGTGCTTCAGGGTGGGTGTGGCCGGTAAAGCTCTGTCCAAGAAACGCCTGGCAGGATGGCTCTGTGAGTGCATTGCACATGGCTACGGTCAGGCGGGGAGAGCCTTCCCCATGGGGGTCCGTGCGCACTCTACACGGGCTATGGCTATGGCTATGGCAGCCACTGCGGCGTCTTGGTCCACGCCAGGCCCCTTCATAAGGTTTTATCTCTTGGACATGTCTGGCTCCTTCTCATCGTCTGTGCTTGCTGGGGCAACACAGGACTGGTGAGGGGGGGGAGAAGGGCTGTGGGTCAGTAGGTATCTGGACATAATGCACTTATGGTTTCCCATGCTCCTTAGGGACCTGGGAAACATGGTGCGCAGTGAGCCCCATACAGGGCGGAAGGATTCTTTTTCCATGCACACTCTTTACGAGGTAAGCGTGTCTGAGTGTGCTCTATCAGCCAAGTAAACTGCGGCCCAGACTCCTCCACGGTCATGGCCGAGGGAGGAGAGGTTGCGGTGCAGTGGCTGCTAACCAAAAAGCCGGTCAGGGGCAGTGTGATGTGTTGTTGGACGACAGGGCGTGTATCCATTAGGGCTCCACCCACTGTACCCATAGAGTCCAGTAGAGGGCGGAGCCTGTGAGATATAACGATGGGTTACGTATTGTAACCCTAGTAGATAAGCACAGACGGAGCCCTCTACTAGGGGCCCTGTCTGTCCTATGCTGCTCGCTGAAGAGGGTGTAGGATGACAGTCAGGAGGCGAGGCCACCTTATATAGGGTGGGCTTGCGCGCACACTCAGGTAGGCCCGCCCCGAGGGCCGGCTACGTTTAAAGATATCTCAGTAGGTAAACGCTTGCATAGTAAGGTCAAGGCGTAGTACCAATAGAGTCCGGTAGAGGGCTCCGCCTGTGCTTATATGCCTAGGGTTACAATACGTAACCCATCGTTTCTTCTGATGCTGGTGATATAAGCATCTATCCTAATGTAACACTCAATAGCTACTCTGCCGAATTGTTATGTAATATTTAAGTTATTGAGCATTCTAAATCATGGTACACTCAAAAGGTGTTTATTATATTTGTACGTCACCAAGGGGTTTGTGGACTAGACATTTGTGTGTGACCAAAATGTTTCAACTAACTTTCATAAACTGTAAAAACAGACTCAAATGTGAATGGTCTAAGACTCAGACACTGAAAACACCAACACCCAACAATGCCATAGTAATGAATAACAATGTTACCCTGCCCTGAACCATAGTCTGTTTTACCCTATTTTTTACTCTAAATGGTTCCATCATTTTAGAAATGTACGTCATGCTGTATTAAAGACTTGGAGCAAAAGATTAAGATTAAGAAAAAATGATTCGCAAAGTAAAACATCAAGTGAGAGGTAAAGATGGGTATAGAATTGGATCTTTTTTTTTTACACGAGTTGAGCGACACCTACTGGCTGTTGGATAGAATGCAAGTTTAAGTCAACTTCACATTGGCTTCTCTTCTTTTGGCTTGGTTTTCTTTAAAACCACAACAGATCACAGGGTAGTCCTGGAACTATGGAAGACCTTCCTTTTCAAAACTAAGCCAAAACAAAATGTACTAACTGGGCAGGGTTCCATGTAACCAAACACACATTATGTTTCATTATCAATTGTGTCAGTACATGTATGGCAAGATGACCAAATTAGTTTTAGGCTGTTCTTTTAAGCATGTAACAACAATATTGATTGTGTCATTATCACGCGATAGTGGACTCGTGTAAGTAATGACCTATCTAGGCTAGTTTCATCGTTGAGTCATTCCTACTATCCTTGCAATTTTTTTGTATGTTTGTTATCTAAACACAATTTGACAATAAAGTTAGGATTCCAAACCAACCCTAACCCTACTTTAAGAATATGGCCGTTGGATACAACTGAATATGCTTTGTAAAGTTGTGCAAATGTGTCCAAGTTCATGCTCAGTTGTTATTGAACAGCTTAGGGTCTCCTAGTTAACCTTAAAATTGTACAGCTTCCCCATTTGGAACGCAGTGTCATTAACTCATCAGGTTGCTATAAATCATGATGGCTACTTGGCAGCACATCAGCAGCTTTGTATTTTCTTTCTGTCAAAATGCATCCTTAAAGGTCATTGAGATTTTAATGAGTGGGGAAAACCCAGACACATTTTGGCTAGGTTCTAGCCCTATGTATGTATCAATCCACAGCTAAAAATGGTGCCCAACAAATGTGCTATGTCCTACTGTTTGAATAACATTTATTAAATAAGTAACTTTAAAATAAATGTAGTTCTTCGTTGGAGGCAATTTGAGGCAATGAAGTCTGAAATTATTTGAAGACTTTCTTAAACATTGTTGGTTTTGGTCTTGGACCTTTGGTGTTGGATTTATCAACAAAATGGCAATTATATAATAATACCTGTGTTATACTTCAGGATCATTTAGATTTACAATAATATGACAACTCCTCAACCAAAGAGCCCTCCTTCAGTGCAAAAAAGAATTTAGGGAGATAGGTCTATATCAGGGTTTCCGCTAGGATTTTTTCTCGCCGGTCAAATGTCCGGGCAGCATTTATTTTACCGGACTAATTTGAAACTTACCGGTCATATTTCAATAATAATAATAGTTGTGTAGCAGAGTTTCCGTTAGCAGGTAATTACCGGACTATGAGCAGATATGCTTCAGTTTAAAACTCAGTTCACGGGGCTCATTTTTATATTGCTTCAGTTTATAATCGTAACAGATCGAAAAATTCAGATTCATTTTTCAATAAATGATTCAACAAACAACATAATTATTACATTCAAACAAACTACTTGTAGTAGATAACGTACATTATTCAGAAGTTTACATCAACTTTGAATAATAACACGGGAGAAACGGATCCTCTCCCTCCCTCTCTCTCTCCTGACAGCCCGTCAGTGTCTCATGCAGCTCCTGCAGCTCGCTAAACAGAGGGCGGGGCTTCAGGTGATCCTGCAGAGCTGCGTGTCTCGGTCAGACTCAGCAGCTGATCTGATCTCTCTCTCGCTCCGGTTACACTTCACTCGCGTTTATGTCCATATCGATCAGATCCAGCTCTCCTGATCGGCCTTTATAGAGAGCACCGATCAAACTATTAAGAGTGAATATCGGCCGATAATGACCGGCGGCCGATCGATCGGAGCCTCCCTAATTATTACCAGACATTTTGACCGTCAGGTTTTGAATTTACTGGTTTTTTATAAATTTTACCAGCTAAAAACCGGTAATTACCGGCTAACGGAAACCCTGGTCTATATATAGAAACTAGTAAGGGAGCTCCAAACAAAACATAGAATCAAGAAGAGGGCTTGTGCCTGGACTAAGAACATGGGTGACCGAGACAGAGAGAGAAAGGGAGGTGTGTTTACTCATGGCTGTGTGACGCCTCCAGTGTCAGGTGACTTACAGGAAATAAGTTGTTGTTCTATTCTCTTTCTCGACTCCGTCTCTGTCATTTGAGTAACTCTTTCCTTGTTTTTTTAACTTCCGGGATAATTTTTTCTCTCTATTTGCCAACTTTACTGGCATGTCGTTTATCAGACAACCCAATCAGAGTGTAAAATGTAAAATACAAGCAAGAGGTAATGCGCCCAAATCATATTAAATGATAAGTTATTTGATTTGAAAGAAACCAAAAACAAGTTTTTGAGGTTGAGTACATGATGTTGCAAATAACTCAAGCCAGCCAAGACATTATGGGACACGGTAATAACCACCTTAGACATAGAATACAGTGCTCTGTTGTATGTTTTAATGGCTTTTGGCTTGAGGCTATGTGAAAAAAGGTTTACTCTAACCTTTTACTGTGTGTGTGTGTGTGTGTGTGTGTGTGTGTGTGTGTGTGTGTGTGTGTGTGTGTGTGTGTGTGTGTGTGTGTGTGTGTGTGTGTGTGAGCTCATCCGTAGCAAACTGGTGAGCGTGACACATTCCAGGAGGACAACTCACCAATAGTCCAGCGGTAGATGGGACACAGATACCTCTGTCCAGTTGGAAAACTCAACAAAAACACATTGATGACGGAGAATTCAGTTCCCACAATTTTCTTCTTTATGGTCACAAGTTAGCTACATTCGGAGCAGCTTAAATGGGAGCAGAGGCAGTGATGGGGGAATTTGTGATACTGGGAGTGATGGTTTACAGTAAAGGTAACAGTCATTGAAGTAGATAAAGTAGTTGACTTCTTACATGTATATGTGCATTTTCCCTCCCTAATACCTTCACTGTTTTGCCCCTGATAATACATTATGCAAGTTTTTTGTGTGCACTTCAGGTCAAACTGAACTGCACTTAGAAGTCTGTGGCGGGAGTTCCTGTAGATGAAAACAGGAAGGTCATTAATCTTCGAGAGAAAGCGAGCCGACTCGCAAGTCACAGCACGAGGAAGCGACAATAGCGTTTCAGCTTTAGCTGGTTGTCCATCTTTTTTTCCCCAGCAGCCTTTTTTACAAACTCTTTCAGCATAGACAGACATCAATTGCAGTGTTGGATGTTCTGTTTTGATCAGGGATACAGTCAGAACAATGTGCTAATAGAAGGAAATGGTAGACAAAAGTAAAGAAAATAGATAAATATCATCATAGGTCAGCTTTGATTGGAAGGTAGGGGTACACCAACCTTTTATGATGTGATTAACAGATTCACATTGGATCACCTGACTGGAGAGCTCACAGCTACAAAGAAATTGTGCCCGAACCCTAAAAATACCAGCAACCGAACCTGCTTATAGTTTGAAAACTGGGATCCAGACCCATTAATGACCGAGAAAAGTCGGTCCAAAAATTGGGGAAACAGACCCGATCGGCAACACACAGCTGATTGCTATCAACATGTAAACATTAATTTACAAACAGTCAAAAAACAACATTGTGTCATAACCAATGTTCTTAGTGTTAAAAATGAAAGTTGGTAAGTATAGGGGTTTCAGGTTATTCCACTCTTTGTGATAGCATGGTGTATTCACTGTTGTGTCTCGTCAAATGTGTTCATTTCATTTCATTTCAAACCTTTATTTAACCAGATTGGTCCCATTGAGATCATAGATCTCTTTTTCAAGGGAGACCTGCAGCATATATAGGTTCCACATGTTTATGTGTTATGTCTGTCTTTTCATGTTATTTCACATCATGTCTGTCTATTTATGTCATTTCATCTCTAGTCAAGTCCCCGTGTTTCATGTCATGTCTCGTTTTCCATCTCCTGTTTTATTTTGTACTTACCTCTTGTCTCTCATTTCAGGCCCTGTTACTTCCTCCCTTTGTGTGTTTTCCCGCCCTCGTCAGCGTCTGCCGCGCCCCTGATTGTTTCCACCGGTACCCACTCACCTCATGTTTAAATAGTCCTGTCTCCCCCTGTCCTGTGTCAGTTTGTCTTGTTTGTTTCCATGGATGGTCGTGCCAGGCTTCAACAAAGAGAGGATCATTTCCAGTCTAGTCAGGTTTTGTTATTTTGTTATTTTTGTAAACTTAAAGGGGACATATCATGCTATATTTGAACAATATATTGTAGGGCCATACCTATATAAAGTATCTAAATATATATATTTTTTCAAAATACCAAACAGATCCTGCATTTTAGCCATGCCTCATTTCGCTCTATTTGCTCTTTCCAGCACTGTTTTTGCAGGGGGCTGATTCTGTGAGCTGCAGCTGACCACGCCCCCCCTGCGGGAGAGGGGAGTGTGCTTTGAGATCAGCTGCTGGGCTGTCGGAAGAGGGGGAGAAAAAAAGATCTCCGTCCTCCGTGTTTTATTCTTATAGAAGTAAGAAGAGAAGTAACGGGGCAGAAACCCTCCTTTTTACACAGCGGTCCAGACATAGACATCATACGGCGACACATATTCAGTTGCCAGTTACTTTGGCATTAGGGCAGGGATATCTAGATACTTTCCAAGGTTTGACATCATGAATTGTGCTACTTTTGAAGCAAGCAACGATGTTTTCAAATCTGTAATCAAAAAGCTTCTCAAAAACGCTATCGAAGCAGTTCCTGCCGTTGCTACGTTAGTTCAAACAGTAACAACGGACTATTTTTCTTAGCGGATGCATGTCAATTTAAATCAATACAACTAATTTTTAAATCAATAAAATCATTTTCTAAAGCCATAAAAGCATTTCAATTAATATTGGGAGTCATATCGTTACTTTTTTGAGAATGTGGCCATGTAATAAGCGGGATAATGTGCAGCGACTTGGTCATGCTTCGCGTCGGGCTCCTGATCTGCCTGTCGGTGTTCTTTTCCCCATAATGACTGCGTCGCTGCCCATTATCCCTTACATATGATTATATAGAGTCATTATTCATTTGTTTTAAAGCAGGAGGCGCAAACGCTTGCCTCGGGGAGGGAGAAAAAGAGCCACAGCGGAGAATAAACAGAAGGGCAACCATGGAAGTCTTCTTCGCTGCTTTTGTGGCAGACTACAGCGCCACTTACAGGCCTGGCATATGTACTACAGCGTCTCCAGCGCTTTCGAGCGGCAATGGCCCAACCTCTCATTCCCCTGATAGGTGGAGAATTGACCACTAAGCGGAGCACCCCTTTTGTGACGTAGAAAAGAATTCAAATCTGGATCAGTCTGTATCAGATCTGTTACATCCCCTTTCTTTTTTTAAAGATTTGGGTATAGAGGAAAAGAGAGAGGGTTGTATTTTCTGACACTTGGTGAGTTCCCTGACACACCGGGGACACATATTCATGTATAAAAGATTTACAAGAGTTCATTTTGCATGATAGGTCCCCTTTAAGTTCATCTTAAATTCTTTGTGCTACGCTTGTTTTTTCCTCCTTGTGAGTGCTTTTTGTTAAATCCAGTACCTACTCTGTTAAGAGGGAGTATCCGTTTTCTTGAAATGACATTTTTTCGTTTTGCTACATTCAAGACTGTCTCTGGGTCGTGCATTTGGGTTCTCCTTTTGTGTTAAGGTTGTGACATTTACTGTATATTTCAGCGTTTAAGTCCTCTGTCGAAGTCATGACAAACACTGTACGATCACAGCTGGGTATTCTCAGATCCATTCTTGTCTAACACATTATGTTAACAGACTGAGGCAAGGCATTGATAAATACTAACCCCATTAAGCCCCAATTAAAGATCCAAACTGGATCCAAACCTGTGCAGATCCCCGGTTAGGACGTTCACACCATGACTGATTTAAAAATGCACTCTTGTCTGCTTTGGCCTTCCAATCAGGATGTATGAGTGGACAGAAGCATTCAAGATTATTGAGAACTGACCTCAGCGCAACACAGGGTCGGCGTCATGGGGGGTCATTCGCGGGCAATGCCCCCCCAAATGAGTCACTGTGCCCCCCCCAACGCAGGGTGGGCAAGCCTTGCCACTTTGCCGTTTTTTTTTTTATTAATCATATAAGTGAAAACGTTTCCACTAAAGGTTTTTTGTGTGAAATACATCAGAAATAAAGAATACAAATGTAAAACACAGCCAGAGGTGTGCTCACTGCTGCTCTCTGATTGGTGTGTTGCTTGACCAATGACCCCCGACTTTTGTTTTGTTATCATTACGTGGCTGTGTGTTTAGATGAAAGCCGGTGGCAATCTGTTCATCTGTTACACTGATTATACAGTAAAGCCATCGAAAATAATATGATGTACAGTACAGTACAAGTAGCCTACTTCTGGGTCTCTCTGTTTCATTCAAGCTCGGCTCTGTGTGTGTGTGGCACGATCGCATTTTGTGAGTGCCCGAGCGGTAACGTGGAATGTTGTTGTTAGCATCTGGTTAGCTAGCTATGCTAACGGGTATAAAGAGCTGTTTCTACACCAAGGTGGAGGAGAGTCCTCTCCTGTCAGACTGAGAGGATCGTATAACCTCAGCTCAGTGAGGTAAGCACTCTCTCAGGCTGAAGTCGAATAGTCCATTTAGCTTAGGAACCTTCCTAAAGGAGTGAAATGACCCGGAAGTCCCTCAGTGGCAGCCATGATAAGTGCCGTTCGAATTCTCTAGAATGATGAGAATGATAGGAAAGGAGGTTTCAAACTTCCTTTATAACCTCCTTTAGCTTAGGAACCACTGGACCTCCCTAACCGACAGGAGAAGCGAAAATGCTGCCCCACAATGCCTTGCAGCCGCAGCATTTGCCGTCACTCAACAGTCGGCCGTTCACGGAAACAACCGATTATGACCGAGAAATTATATCATGAAAGTTACGGTGCTTATTAAGCATTTTAAAACATAGGTGGTAAGTTGCCAAAGTGCTTTGTTTTGAACGTTCATCAGTATTATAATCAAAAAGAGAAATATGAACGTTAGTTTTGACTGAAATTATCAAATAAAGTCAACATTTCACAGTCTTTACTGAGCTGTGTGGAGTTTGTTCAACTTTTAAAAGATGTTTGAATGGTGATATACACAGTGATAGATGTTAAGGACTAACGTTTATAATAAATACATTTGTATTGATTTTAAGATCTTTAGTTCATCTTTAGTTCATACGTATTGGGATCATTGGTATTAATGTGGACCGGAGGGAAATGGGTGACGAGCATAAGTTTCACTTTCCTTTTTTATTTCAATTCCAACTTTGGTCATGAAGAATATGTTTCTCTGTTGTCCACGTTCATAAAGCATAAAGCAACAGCATCAGAGCACGGTGCAGAGTCTCTTGATGAATCCCTCGTTCTTATTATACATCCATGTTGTAGTCCGTTGTATAGAAAACTGTAGTTTCCATGGTTCCCCCACAGCAGCAGACGCACACAATGAAGTCCGCTGGCGCATCATAAACACGTCGGATAGTGAAAGTGCATTCGGATTCTCTAAAGTACCGCAGTCTCTTCTCCTAAGTCCTTTTGAATTCTCCTATCCACTATCCCTTAACCCCGTGACGTTTCACTCAGAGGTCAAGGAATAGACGATAGGGTTAGAACTTAGGAGCTGATTTTTAAACTATCCGACTGCAGCCTCAGTGTTTAGATAGTTCACTTTAGTGTAAGTTATCTCACTGGGTCTCAAACGGTTTGGTCACCATTTATGTAAATAAGTATTTGCGAGGAACACATTTATATGATCATTAGCCTATAGTTATTAAAAAAAATAAGAGAATAAATGAAAAACGGGTATGATTAGCACTAATTACTAATAGTGATTAGTAAAATATCCATAAAGAAAAAGTAAATCTATGTACAGTTCTGTTTCATATGGATGCTGAGAGATGTAGGCTATCCATAGATCCAACAGCTTCAGCTTTGGAAAAAATGTAGAAACCACTCCAAATTGTTCTTAAATCTCAATCTCTACATGTATGGCAGCCATTAGATTCCAGTGTCTGTTGAATTTAAACGCAGAGAAATGTCAGTAGTTCATAGAATTTAAGAATTTTCAGAGCTGTATGTTGTTTCTAGGGCTGTCCCAAATACCATTTTTCGGGCTCCGGATATTCGGTAGTAATCAGTAGCGAATATTCGGGGGGGGGGGGGGGGGGGGGCGTAGTAATCAGCAGCGAACCGCTTCAATACACGTATTTCGGTGTATTCATGGCATTCATTTTGCTATTCTACTGTATTGTTGTTTTATAGTTATTTGTTAATGTAACTCAATTTGTGTTCTTTGAAATTGATAAGGATATCGCATTGTGTTTGTTACTTTCGTTGCAGTTGTATATGTCTTAAGTGTAATTTGGCTTGGCTTCCTATTTATGGACTTGCTTTTATTTTGAAGGAGAGTTAGCGCAGTTGACAGGAAGTTGTTGTTGCTATGGAAACAATGTGACGGAGATTAACGGAGAAAAGTAATATCTACATATAAAGACGGAAAAAGTAAACAATAACATTTATGGTTAAGTGTTAGCACCCCCCGAAGAGGCACAAGCTCTTACGTTGATATTGGAGATTTCAATAAATTCAATTTGAAAAAAAAAACGGGGAAAAAACAAACAAAACGAATATCCGGATAACGAAATTGAAACGCGAATAGTACTCCAACGAACAAATATTCGGATATTCGGGTACAGCCCTAGTTGTTTCATCAGCCATATTGAAACATGAAAAAGTCAGGTCACGAAACGAAGGGTCACCCTGAAACAAATAATTGGAGTAGACGTGTAGAGCAGAATACTTCCTTTGGTACCTTTGGTAATATCCTTTAAGAGTACATGAAGTCATGGTTAAGCTGCCCGTCCGATATGTGCGGAAAAACAAATAAGCTCCCCCTTTACCAACTACATTAATCAGTCAAATAAATAAGGTATATTTTGTAATGATTGCTAGTAAGACTTTGAATGCAGATCTTTCTTCTTCCACCACTTGGAAAACCCTCATCTGATTAGAGTAGGTTACATTGTAGCAGGACAGGGGAAAAACTAAACACACTCCTACAGATTCCCTGAGAAAAAGAGGAGTGGCTAATCAAGCCACCCCTGAGAGAAGCTGGAGGAAACTAATCAAGGAAATGATTGGCACCTGTGTGCTGTTAAAAGGAGGACAGCTTGTCAACAGAAAGAGAAAGAACCAAGAGGAAGTTGGATCCAGCAAGGAAGAAAGTGGATTCTTATGGACTTCATCAGAGAAATCAGGCTAATTTTGGGAGTTTTGCCACTGAACCCAGGAGCTGTTGGGAAAACATTTAACTTTCCCCTTCTCAGTTAAAACCTGCAATCCAGTGATCTACTCTGGCCTGTCACCCTCAGATAAATTATTCTCACTACACCAATATAATTTCCCCTCCTCTTGCACTCTACACCCACACACCACACTCTGGACTGGAAAAACAGAACTTTACAACTTTACTTTCACACATCCCTATCCCCTGAACTACACTCTTACTCTGATTGACAAAGGACAAAAAAGACTTCTCCCCCCCCCCCCCCCCCCACACACTCACTCACAGTCAATCCATATGATCTAAACAATCGTAGGCTCTCGAAGTCACACAAGTGATTGACTTATTTGTGAGTTAATTTGACTTATTTGTTTGTGTTTTTGTATCTATTGGATTTAATTTGTTCTGGTAAATGGTCTGTGACATGAGTTGTTTGTTTAATGTACCGATTATTATTTGGGGTTAAAAATACAGACATTTTATGTTGAAAGTGACTTGGTTGAATATTATTTTTTCTTTGTAAACTTCAGTATCTAGGTCACCGGGCTATCCCTCTGTTTCTGCGTGTTTAAGCATATACTTTTCTGACAGCTGGCTATATTAAATATTCCTCTGTCTGGCGCCCAAATTAAATGTATTTGTTCAGGGATAACACCTACGCTACAACATGAACAGTAATCTATTACTTCTTCCCGCCTGCTGCCCTCCTACACCGGAGCAGACTGGCTGAGTCAGCGCCGCTGCTCTATCACGATTCAGCCTGACAAACTTTCCCTCCCTCACCCACCCCCCCACTTTCCTTCATGAATCTCTTCATTCACTCTGAGCTGCATTCAAAACGTTCCTCGCCCCTCTGCTCTCGCTGTCAAATATATATAAACACCCCTCTCCCCACCATCTCTATTTTCTCCCCTTTTTTCGTTCTATCGACCCCCCCCCCCCCCCTCCCTTTATTTCTCCCTCCCTCCCGCCCTGCCTTCAGGGTAGCAGAAGGGAAGTGAATGGCTTCAGCCCTCCCAGCTGGTCCCATCACCTGGCAACCCAGTGCAAAACAAAAAAAACACACACACACAAAGGAGTGCATGCATGTTCTTAGACACATGCAGACAGATATATGCAGATTAATGCACCCCCCCCCCCCCCCACACACACACACATCCCCACTTTTGCTCCCTCCAAAACTCACATCCCAAAAAACAGCCAGTCAGCCATCCCGTGCAGACTCCTACCCATCTTCCCTTCCTCCAGTCCCCCACCCATCGTGCCCTTCTCCCCCTCCCCCCTCCCCATGACCCCCTCCAGACACCCAGTCCTTTGTCCACACTCTGCTTGGCGCAAAAAACATATTTGGGGAAAAAAAAACAGATCAACATGTGTTGGTCCAAAAACGAATTGGGCACAAAGCAGAGAGAAAATGCAACGCTATAGTGTTTGTGGTGCTCCCAGGCCCGGTTCTACGGGGGTGCATTGCACCCTCAGTTGAGTTGTTATGCACCCTCATTTGAATTAAAAGTGAAAAAAAAAATATTAATAAAAAGTGAAAAATATTACATATCAAATTATAATAATAATTAAAGCTGCAAGCAGCGTTGAGCGGGTCTTCGTCGTTCCGCAGGCTGTTGTCCGCACGTCGACGTGTGTGTCTAGGTGTCTCGAGGACTTGGCCGTTCGGACAAAATATTTAGGAGTTACGGCAGTAACACAATAATAACAGAATCACCCGTTTGATGGTGGGTGATCTGTCGCCATGGCAACGGCATATGATGACATCCCATGAGATGCTTAGATGTGTTGAGGGCTGCATCGTTATCAAACCTGTGAAGTGTTGGGCCGTTTGGAGCATGTTAACTGGAGTTATGAGAAAACCGTGTTTCACGGCGGCCATTTTGTTACCAGAGCAACGACATTTGACGAAATCTCAAAACTGACACATCTATGTGTCGAGGGCTTGGCGGTTAGCACACGTGTGACTTTTGAACACTTTTTCACCATTTACACAGCAGTTATAGCAATATTGTGCTTAACAGCAAGGAATGCGTTGCCATGGCAACAGCTTTTGAGGAAAAGTCACTATTGTCATATTGAGGGGTTCAGGGCCAGACCATTAACTGTCATCTGAAGTGTGGTGGCGTTTAGACCAGTTTCATAGGAGTAACAGCGACACCGTGTTTCATGGCGAGGGATCTGTTGCCATGGAAACGGCATATGATGACATCCCATAATTGACATAGAGCTGTTGAGGGCCGGACCATTAGTCAACATCTGAAGTCTGGTGCCGTTTGGAACCTTTTCCATTGAATTAGGGCAACACCGTGTTTCACGGCGAGGGAGGCGTTGCCATGGAAACGGCATACAGTGAGATTTCAGATTTCACTTGGAGCTGTTGAGGCATGGACTGGTGATATAAAAGTGAAGATTGGGGGACGATGGGACCGTGTCCATTGGATTTACAGCGACACCGTCGTTTATGGCGAGGGAAGCGTTGCCATGGAAACGGCATACATTGAGATTTCCGATGTCACGTAGAGCTGTTGAGGGCCGGACCATTGATGATAGTCTGAAGTCTGGTGCTGTTTGGATGATTTTCCATTGAATTACGCCAACATGATGTTTGACGGCGAGGGATGCGTGAGTTACCATGGCAACGGCATACATTGAGATTTCCGATGTCACGTAGAGCTGTTGAGGGCCGGACCATTGATGATAGTCTGAAGTCTGGTGGTGTTTGGATGATTTTCCATTGAATTACGACAACAAGATGTTTGACGGCGTTACCATGGCAACGGCATACATTGAGATTTCCGATTTCACGTAGAGCTGTTGAGGGCCGGACCATTGATGATAGTCTGAAGTCTGGTGGTGTTTGGATGATTTTCCATTGAATTACGACGACATGATGTTTGACGGCGAGGGATGCGTTTCCATGGAAACGGCATACGTTGAGATTTCAGATTTCACGTAGAGCTGTTGAGGCATGGACCAGTGATATAAAAGTGAAGATTGGGGGACGATGGGACCGTGTCCATTGGATTTACAGCGACACCGTTGTTTATGGCGAAGGATCCGTTGCCATGGTAACGCCAAATTAAGTAACATCAGATTTGACCTAGAGCTGTTCAGGGCTGTGGTGCTAAACGTCATGTGAAGTTTGGTGGCGTTCTGAGAATGTCAGTTTGAGTTATGACATCATCGGGTTCCATGGCGAGGGACCGCCAAAAATCGTACGAACGCGAACTTTGGCGGAAGATAACGGCTACGCCGTACGAATCAAAGAAATTCTCGTGATAACTTAAGCTCTCCCATGTGTCGCGAAGCTACCCGACGAATTTTGAGTCGTACGATAAAAGTCCCTAGGAGGAGATAGATTTCGTAGGTACGCGAAATAGGGCAAAAAACGCGATAAAATCGCGTTTTTTCGACACCAAATTCAAAATGGCCGACTTCCTGTATGTTATTTTTTACCCCTCCAAGAGGCTTTTTGGTTCGTCTCCGCACCCTAGATATGCGTGGCGAGTTTCGTTCGTTTACGTGAAAGTTAAAATAGGGGGAGTTAACGTCAAAAACGGAAGTGGGCGTGGCCTACGCAATTTGAGACGTTAAGTTCCGGGACCAATGACATACTTCAAGTTGCCGCACTTTTGACGCGACTGCAACATTTGGTGAGTTTTCACATATGCTGCGGGGGTCAAAAGTGCGTTATAATAATAATCATAACAAATAATCCGTCCAGTTTCAATCATGTTCGATTTAACATTGAGGTGGATGGGACCACCTCACTGTAGGCCGTCCGGCCTACCCACTGGGACATGTCTAATGGGCTTTTGCCCCTTTTTTACCCTGTTTTGAGGGGGTTTTGCATGGTTATCGCTCGCTTCGCGAGCGACTACGATGATTGTTACGATATCAATTATGCGATTTGCGCTCACGCGGTCTATCAGCCGACATTATTTACGAACATTTTCGGTGCTTTTGTCGGTGGTTTTCCCTGTTTTTGGCAGGTTTATCTTTTCCAATTTCAATAGGGTCTTCGCCGACCTAGGTCTCAGACCCTAATAATAAGAATATAGTTGAAATAAAATAAGTTGTAATTGTGGTTAAATAACATTGTCTGCTGCATTTATTTGTTCAATTTTAAACGGTAAGTAACGTTATTATGTCAGGTGTGCGTGACCTGTGCCGCTGCGCGTTCATCATCTGCAAGGTGCTTACACAGCAGTCAGTGATGGACATCAGAAAATGGTTAAAACAACCAGCCCTTATCGCCAGCAGTAACACTGCATCTACTGCAGGTAATAATAGTTCAGATCATGGGGACATTACTTTACCCGCGGCCACTGTCGTGGACAGTCCTCCCGCCCGACTTGCCGGCTTTGCCCGCCTCGCCCACGGAGGCGGAGCAGCCACAGCCGTCTTCGTTGCCCCAAACACCGCCACCCCTCGGCGGCCCGCAAGTGCCAGAGGACCTCGGCAAAACAGAGTCTGCCCAGGTATATTTTAAAAAGTTCCCAACTCGGGAACCTTACCCCACTGTACAGTGGGGTAAGGCACTCATTTTACAGCTCATGGTTTCAAAACAGAGATTGGCTGGAATATTCCTGTAAAAAAGATGCCATCTTCTGCTATGCATGTAGACATTTCGGTCTTGAAAGGGGAGTGATTTGTAAAATATCCATAAAGAAAAAGTAAATCTGTTTACAGTTCTGTTGCATATGGGTGTTGAGATGTATCCATAGATCTCTTCATTTTGCTCTCAAAGTGCACCAGGTTGATGCTTTTAACTTCAATATTTAAAAAAAAAAAAATCTTCCCGGGGGAGCATGCCCCCGGACCTCCCTAGAGGAGGTGAGGACCCCCCTAGAGGAGGTGAGGACCCCAGAGGGTTTCCACTCCCCACTTATAAAAATAGCACTTTACCACTGCACCCTCTCTAATCTCAGATGCACCCTGAGTCATTTTGTTCTGGAACCGGGCCTGGCTCACACGCAAAAAAAGTGGCAAGCGAGCACCAAAACAGACCTCCATTGTTATATCACATTCTGTGTGTGTGTGTGTGTGTGTGTGTGTGTGTGTGTGTGTGTGTGTGTGTGTGTGTGTGTGTGTGTGTGTGTGTGTGTGTGTGTGTGTGTGTGTGTGTGTGTGTGTGTGTGTGTGTGTGTGTGTGTGTGTGTGTGTGTGTGTGTGTGTGTGTGTGTGTGTGTGTGTGTGTGTGTGTGTGTGTGTGGTGTGTGTGTGTGTGTGTGTGTGTGTGTGTGTGTGTGTGTGTGTGTGTGTGTGTGTGTGTGTGTGTGTGTGTGTGTGTGAGCTCATCCGTAGCAAACTGGTGTGTTATAACATCAGTGTGTGATTGTCAGGCCATTCCAAACTTCTTCCCTTGTTGCAGTCAGCTGGGTGGTGATAATAAAATAGTTGTTTGAATTGTATCACATAAATGTCCCTCTGCTGAAACCACTGAAAGGTCTTTCGAAAATAAAAGTCACATAGTAATCTGTAGGTTCCCATTATCCACTTAAAGAGGATGTATTCTGCTCATTTTCAGGTTCATATTTGTATGTTGTGTCTGTGACATGTCTCCATGCTTTAATGTTCAACAAGCTCTTTATTTTTCTCATACTGCCTGTGCTGCAGCACCTCTTTCCACCCCCTGTCTGAAACCAGTGCCCAGTCTGTTCTGATTGGTTAGCTGGCTGGCTCCGTTGTGATTGGTTGACCGCTTACAGATGTCCTGCCAATCACATGTGGTGTAAAGTAAGCATTTTGAGATACTTGTACTTTACTTGAGTATTTAGATGTTTTGCTACTTTGTACTTCTACTCCACTACAGTTCAGAGGTAAATGGTGTACTTTTACTCCACTACATGTATTCAATACCTTTAGTTACTTCAAAGATTTGGATTAATGATATGAAATATAATCAAGTGTTAAATCAGACTTTAGTTCCACCTGGAGTAAATTCACAAGCTACCCTGCAGTAGTGTTGCACGGTGTACCGATACTTGAAAGGTACCGCGATACCCTGCCGTTAAAAACGTTACGATTCCTTCGTTTCATTAGTATCGGTACTTTAAGAATTACGGGGAAAAGTACTCCGGTGAGAAAGCACTGTTTTTATAAGAGCCGTGTGTATTCAGCGCTCTGCTTCCACTCCCTGCACTGCAGCCGTGCCTGCAGTCCCTCCCCTCTTAAGCACGCTCTAAGTGCCTCCCCTCTCTCGTGCACGCGCTAGCTGCCAGAGAATGTGAGAAGACGAGAAGCATGGCTGCAAGTGGGAGTGCAACTGCCGCTGCGCCTCGGCTTGTTGACAAAAAAGACGCCAGAAGCGAAATTTGGAAGTATTTTAGCTATATCTCTGACAGTGAGGGCAAGCCTACGCTACGGACACCATGAGGCCTGTCTGTAAGAAATGTATTAATTTAATACGAATTCTTGTCATTTATTTTATTTATTGTTCTCATTGTTTAAAAGTGTGTGTTATGGTTATGGTTCTGGTGTGAAATAAGGCACAATAATTACATTTAAGACTGTTTCCCTTTTTTTTAAGAAAAGTATCGAAAAAGAATCGGAATCGCAATTTTTGACTTGGTATCGGTATCGAAACCAAAATGTTGGTATCGTGACAACACTACCCTGCAGTATACAAAGTCATTCAAACTAGCTGCACCTTTACCAGCTTTGAGAACACTTTAATGATAAATCATTAGAAAACATATCATATATATATTATTCTGAAACAATTATTTTTGATTAAAAACTCCAAATCTCCACCCTCCATAATTGCACTTGCTTCAGTTGCTTGCTACTTTCAAACGGCGGTGAGAGTGATAGAGTGATCGAGTGACGCTATCTATCTTCTATCGATTAGATTTATGATTCGAAAATTATAAAAGTAGGGTAGACATGTGGATATTATCCGACTGAACAAAACGTGCATTTATCTAACAGGTTCGTTTTCCACTGACCTTATTTCGAGCTATTTTCCAAAATCCTATGGAGAAATCCCCTTGCTTTTTTGTCGAGGGAAACCGAGCGCAGCATACTTCCGGGTTTTAGGATGCGTCACTGCCACACTAAGTTGATGCGATTTGATTGGATTGTGAGGCAAGGGAAGACAGCCGCCTCTGGCTTCCCTTGGCATGGCCCTGACTAATCACAGGTTGGCAGGGGCATGACGTGAGCCTTGTCTGATTGGTCAATCCCTCCATTCTTTTTCACCAAGGGAAGCCAATTTCGGCTGGCCTCCTCTCGCAACAGAGAGTGCAATCTACTGTTTCACCATAACATCTAGAGGGGCGCTGTTTCACTATTTGTAAAATACTCAATGAGAATGGAGGAGAGACGGGCCGGCAGCAACACACAACAAAGAATTTCCGAAACTAAACAAAGTGTTTTTATTTATTTATTAAAATAACTACAATCCGAAAAAACAGGGGAAGCCTGGCTTCCCTTGGCCTCCAGAAGAAAACGCCACTGGTCGTCACCCTCTCCTTCCGGTCCACATTAATACAAATGATCCCAATACGTATGATTGTATGAAAAGATCTTAAAATAAATACAAATGTATTTATTATAAACATAAGTCCTTAGCATCTATCACTGTGTATATCACCATTCAAACATCTTTTTTAAAAAGTTGAACAAACCCCACACAGCTCAGTGAAGACTGTGAGATGTTGACTTTATTTGATAATCTCAGTAAAAACTAACGTTCATATTTCTCTTTTTGATTATAATACTGATGAACGTTCAGAACAAAGCACTTTGGCAACTTACCACATACGTTTTAAAATGCTTAATAAGCACCGTAACTTTCATGATATAATTTAATTCGTGAATGGCCGAATGTTGGGTCACGGCAAATGCTGCGGCCGCAAGGCATTGTGGGGCAGCATTTTCTCCTTTCCGCAAAGGAAGGTCCAGTGTTGCCTAAAGGAGGTTATAAAGGAAGTTTTAAACCTCCTTTCCTATCATCTAGAGCAGTGGTTCCCAACCTTTTTTCCCCAAGAGCCCCCCCAAATGACTCCTGTTGGAAGTTGCGCCCCCCCCCCCACACACACACACACAAGGGGGGGCAACAGCGGTAATTAAAGTTTAAAAGTCTCAAAAAAGCTACAACTACTGTCACAAACTGGATGAATGTGAAGTATTTTGTTAAAGGAGGATGAAAGTGTAATTAAGGAGCACTATTGGAGTGACTTTGATGGTTATTGGACTCAGGATTAATTTATTTGGATTCCCGCTGTATGAAGAAATTAAAGGACGGCGGAAGTGGAAACAATTCACAAAGGGATCATTAAACTGTTTAAAACACATGCTCAAAGTAAGCCGGATTTTGCCGATGTGTTTATGTGGATTCAAAAGTCGTAAATAATCTACAAAATGGAGGAGACCGATCTGATTGGAGCAACTGTGACAAATAATCCAACTGAAACCGGCATGGACAATGACTGTTTTAAAAATGCGCTTATCCAGACAAGCCTGGTTTGGACACTTTATGGGCAGATGAAACATTTATATTAAAGAAAGAATTATACATTTCTGTTTCTAAATATGATATTTGGCCTCAAATCATCTGAGGCCTGGCGCCCCCCCTGCGATCTTTGGTCAAGGGGGGCGCGCCCCCCAGGTTGGGAACCACTGATCTAGAGCAGTGGTCACAAATCTTTTTAAGCCCAAGATCCCCGACTTCGGCCTTGGTGAAAGGCGAGATCTACCTATTGCAGAATTGAGTGAAAAAGACGGCCCAGACAGTACTTCCAATTTGAGGCCTTTTATGTAGGCTAATTGCATCTGAATTACATCAAATCATTTAGTTTCAATTTCCAATTTGATTCAACCAAGAACACAACATAACTAACATGTCAAAAAGGAGAAATATATATATATTGACATCATACCTATCATTTTAAGTTTAATTCATTCCTTCATTACAATCTTAAATATAAATGTATGTAGCTTATTTCCCATTTGTTTGAGTGAATGAGTACATTATTTTGTTGACAGAAACAACAACGACAAAAATAACATCTTGCAGTGAGCAGATAACATAAAGTGCCATTTTAACTGTGAGGCTTATCCACTGAAGCTTCATGCAAGTGCAACATTTAACATTAACATTAAAATGAGTTATTTTCAACACAATTCTTACAAATTCTAGCATTCTTTATCCGTGAATAGACCATTGGTGCGTTCACACCGGACGGGATGCGATGTTTGGGGACGGCGCGATTACATGTAAAGTCAATGCAAAGACGCAGACAGACGCAAATGATGCGTTCGCGCGATAGCCAATCAGCGGTGAGGATCTCAGCCTGCCGTCACTGACGTTGAATCAGACAACCAAAACATCAGCCGTCAGCTGTTAGCACACAGAACTCACAGCTCCTCATATCTGTTCAGAAACTGGACAAAAGTTAAACATCAACAAAACGCAGACTGTCTGTCATGGCGAATACAGTCGCTGTCGTATCTGTGTCTGTAACATGTTGTGAGTCCGGACGAAGCAGCTACAACGTTAGTTTAGCCTGATCGATCCGATCTCCATTCAGAACACACGCATTTTTCTCTGCCTGCCGTCTTGTCTGCACACTTGTCAAAGCATTAATTCATGGTTTTTACTAACCAGTATCAGTATGTAGTTATTCCGGCATCATTTTGAAAGGTGTATTACAATTAAATCACAGTAAAATATGTTCATTTCGTTGTAGTTGGTGCAGTGAGTTAAAAAATATGCAGCATCACTTGAAGTCAGTCTATTATTTTCGGAACGACAAGGATTGTCCTAAAGAAACGTCAATCAAGTGGCACCTGCTAACGGGGTGGTGGATGATAGGCTTACATCTAAAAACTCAGTGGTTGATCACGATCGACTGGTGGGTGACCACTGATCTAGAGAATTTGAACGGCTCTTACCATGGCGGCCACTGAGGTACTTCCGGGTCATTTTACTCTGGTTCCTAAGATAAACTGACAATTCGACTGCAGCCCGGGACTTTAGCCATTGCAGACCATTTACATGCAAGTAGTCATAAAAACATACAAGTAGCATAAATATATTTCTGGGACGCTCACATGTGAATCTGCACATCCTGTACAAAGCATTACAAAATCAATACATGCTACACACCACAGCTAGAAAGTTCTATCATACATGGATGTCAATACACATTGGTATATTCTCATTGATTCTACTCTTTGTTGCATTTATATGCGTTTGTTCCATTTGTAGCTGTTCAAGGCATGACAAACCTAACCCTAGGAACCTACAGCAGCTGTAAGAAAAGGAATCAAATGGAGGAGCTATTTGGCCAAAACATAACAATGTGTCTTTATAAAAGCAGTCAGAGCAGGGCTGGAGGGGAAAAAAACAGATGGGGTGACAACATATTTAGTTTCTCCATCAGCACAGTAATTGTGAGCCAAACCAAACCTATAAGAAAAACACCGTACTCCGAGAAAGTTCAGCCCAAACGGCTCAAACAAACAAATAGAGAGAAAGTTAAATGGAGTGAGACTTTCTGGGAACAACACAATGTGGAAAACCTGAGAATGGGAACTACTTCCAGCGGGATTTGGATATGTAAAAACAAAAAGGATGGAACATCGCTAGTCCAGACTCATTTGGTATGTTGCTTGTCCAAAATGGTTTAGTTTGGTGTCATTCAAAGCTAAACCAATGTTGTCCAGTGTAATCAGGCACACTCAATTATTCAAGTATTCTCGTGCCAGTTTTGTGTCCGGTCACAGGTTGTTCTAACAACAAAAGACGGTGGAAGATCCAACGAAAGTTTGATAAAGTTATTACAACAATATATGTTGTGATGTTTTTGGTGTCCTCCACATTAATTAAGAAAAAATCTGTAAAACAACGCAAATCCAAATTTCTAAGAAGGACGTATAATCCTAATTTTCGGGTTCATGTTTGTATTTAGTGCCTCTACTGTGACATGTCTCCATGCTTTAAAGTTAAAAAAGCTCTTTTCACCCTCTGTCTGAAACCAGAGGCCAGTCTGCTCTGATTGGTTAGCTAGATAGATGTCCTGCCCCTTAGCCTATCATGTACAATGTGTTGGAGCGCTAGCCAATATAAGCCAGTACGTAGTGATGTCATTATGTTGCAGAAGTAAACAAAGGAGTCCAATGTAGGCGGTTCGGCAGGAAAGAGACTATAGGAAATGGAGAACCCCAAAAAGCATGATAGGGACCCGTTAACTGTCAGAATTGTAATAAATAGACTCAAATCAATCATAAAAATGATAGAATAAATGTTTTTGGGACCCCTAGGCTGGGTGCCACTACAACGCACAGGCTCTTTTTACCCTCATGTAACATAAAGCAGATTGTAACCACTTCCTCAAAGATCAGCCTTTCAGTACGTTTCAACTTTTTCAACTGGGTACAACATGTGTTCCCTGTGCATGCATGAGCAGCTGTGTGTGACATGGTGTGTGTGTTTATTTGTCACTCCAAGCACACAACCTTCTTCCACACGAAGCCCAAATAACGGTGCTACACACATCTTCATTGAGGGAGACACCCAAACAGTCATCTCCACAAATGCTACTCTGTGCTATTGACACATATCAGCCACTTGAATGGCTGCCAAGCTGACACAGCCCTGTATAACAAAGTATACATTTATTAATCTATAAATCACACAGCGGCTGCAAGCCAAATATCCCGATATCAGCACCGGGCTGTTAGCACTCTCTTGCCTTTTGGCTGGATGTTTTCCGTGGTGGCACTATGTTCCTTAATGTTATCGACAGCACACTGTACTGTATATAATGCTGTACAGTCTACTGGGAGCACAGACCTTCATGCATATACGTGGATATAGTACACACTTTCACACATGTTCACCAGTTTACATTTTTAGTGTCTGATGTTTAAGCAAGCAATTCATTTTTTAAATCGTAGTAAACATTATTATTTCATAGAACATTTCTCTGCAGAAAGGCACCAGTAATAATTATTAAGACATTGAGCACAGTGTAGTCGGACGCAACCTTAACTACACTTCAAAACAATTAAATTAACTCAAAACTTATGACATACATTGGCTTGGGTACCAAAGGGCTGCCGGTTCAAGTCCCGATCGTCTAGAATGTGGACTGGAAGCTGGAGAGGTGCCAGTTTGCCTCCTGGGCACTGCCGGTGTGTGTGTGCATTAATGTACTTGCTGGCCTATGTGTGTGGTGTAATGTAAATAACACCATAGTGAACATTGAATTTACCCTCAGGGATTAATAAAATAGGTCTCACTTTGTGTTACTGATAATTAGCCAAAGTTAGCATACAAACATTCATAGCTAAGATGATGACGAGCACGGTACATATATTCAGATATCATTATGACAGCTTGGTGGTTTAAATTTGATGACTCCATGAAGCTTTTCGAACACTGATTTTGATTACCATGACTTTTTCTTTCATTTGCTCAAAATCCTTTGAATAAGTAGGTATTGCATTCAATACATGTGATCAAATACAAATCATCTTGACTCTAGAAAGAAATATAGAAGTTGACTCTTTCCAAGTGTTGGTCAAACTCAAACTTTTTGTTAAAGTTATGCTTTAAATCAATTAAGGGCATTCTAAATACTGCCTTAGCTGGGCCCGGTGCTCAAAGTAAACCCAGGCTTCTCTTTTTCTTGAACAGTTTCACTTCAACACCCTCGCATATACTAAATATACTCTTTGCATGTAACATTTCAATATATTGTGCAGCGCACTTAATGCAGAAGAAACGTGCTGCTAATGATGCAGCATAGTGATGATTTGTTCTGGTTATACATGCAGCATGATGTTAAAAACTGAGCAGCATATTCTTACAGTCAAATGCACACTCACAGAGGAGAGGAAGAGTGTGTGGGCGGGGGTATTCCAACAGAGTGATGATGTAACATGGACTACTACACAGGTGGAGCAATGAGTCACTCTGCAGAGGGAGGTCACATGATAACAACTCAACATCTGTGTGAGCTTGGCTTCATGTATCTATACAAAGTGCTCAGAGGATGTCCTTTTCTCAACAAGGTCTGCAAAGAGTCCAGTTTAACAATGGATTTAGATTGTAATAATCGGAAATGATGGTAACCCTTTCGTTACATCTATCTATCCTTCTGTCAATCCATCCATCCATTCATCTTGTATATCCATCTATCTCTCCATCCATACATTCATTTATTCATCCATCGATCTGTCCAATAATCCACCCCATATTTTATCAATCCATCCATCTGTTCATTCATCCATCAATCCATTCATCAATACACCTTATAAATCAATCCATCCATCCATTTATCCATCAATCCCTCTATCTTATCCATCTTATCAATCCATTGATGTGTCCCTTCATCCACCCATCCTCTCTGATTCCAAGATTATCTATTAAAGGTCACCTACTGTATCATGCTATTTTTAGGCAATAGCATAGGTCTCAGATATATAAAAATATATAAAAAACACGTCTATGAAGTGTCACAGATCACCCATTCTAGCCATGCCTCATATCCCTCTATTTCACTTCCTGTTCCAAAAGTGCTGATTCTTGATATAAGCAGGTCTCTCTTGAGAATGAGACCCTGTGTCTCAATGAGAGTTTCACATGTATAAATAAAAAAAATAAAAGATTTTTTTTTTTTAAACTGACAAAAATAAAAAACAAGAGGGGGCGGAGTTTATGCCGGCTCATGCGGAACCTGGCAGATACTGTCTAAAATGCTGAGGTGATGAAACGCAAGGATTATTAGATTAAGGATTCTCTCTGAAACAGTATGGAGCTTAAAGGCTGTCTCTTTTGCCGGTTATACCACAAGGTGAGTTCCTTTTTATTTCCTGCTTCTTCACACACATGCTCTCTGCAGTACAGGTTAGCTCTGAGTGTTAGCAATGCTAATGTAAACACTGATCATATTACGTCCAAAACAGTCGGGCATTGTTTCTGATAGCAACGTTTCTTATAGTGCTGTGGGTTCCGCCGCCGATATGACGTCATATCGGCCGCAAATCTGGATCAGCTCCGTTGTATCCCCGTTTTTAGAGATTTGAGTACGGAGGAAAAGAGAGAGGGTTTTATTTTCTGACGCTGCGTGAGTTCCCTGACGCACCGGGGACACATATGTATAAAAGACATCAAAAAGTGCATTTTGCATGATAGGGCCCCTTTAATACTTTTCTCTTTTGCCTCTCTTTAAGAGACCTGCTCTTCTGACATCTGATCCATTTGTTCATATGTTCTTCACTGTGTGTGTGTACTGCATGTTCACTATATGAACCTCAACTCTAGACCTCTCCTGTCTGCTCGGGATCTCTGAATGCAGAACAACACTACCACAGTCATAAAGTAGCCTACTAAGGTCATTATGATGCACATAATAAACATACTTTAAGTACAGCGGAAAATAACATGCACAATATTGTAAGGAATCATGATTAATATTAGGAAATATATCGACATTCGTGGATGAAAATGTCTTCTGTTCCACTCTTGTTTTAGTGCATGACAGTTAATTGTTTAAAGGGGACCAATCATGCAAAATGCACTTTGTGATGTCTTTTATACATACATATGTGTCCCCGGTGCGTTGGGGAACTCATGCAGCGTCAGAAAATAAAACCCTCTCTATTTTCCTCCGTACCCAAATCTTTTAAAAACGGGTGTACAACGAGCGGATACAGATTTCATCCGAACTAACGTCAAATCGGCAGCGGGCCTACAGAAATGTACTATCAGAAACAATGCCCGACGTGTTTTGGGCGTCTTTGTTTACATTAGCAAGCCTCGCTAACACTCAGAGCTAACCTGTACTGAAGAGCACATGTGTTTAAAAAGCAGGAAATAACTAAATAACTCACCTTGTGATAAACCTGCAAGAGAAAAATCATTTGCGACAACAAGCTCACACAACAGGAAAGAATGAAACAGAGAGGAGACAATATAACACAAACACAGACATAGCTGATATAGCCACTGCAATGAACACACACACATTTTCCCTAAACATGTTTAACGCACACACATTTAAAGCTATACTTGTATATGTTTAAACGTCATCATCTCATGACATCTTTAGGATTAGTTAACTAACAAAGGTTAATTGTTTTTATAACCTGAGGCCTTCTCTGAACTTCATCTAACCTCGGCGTCAGCTCACTTAAAATGAATACATCTATTGATAATTCAGAACAACCATTGTCTCTCTAACTGTGTGACCCAACTCAGTAACACACATCATATGGAATACCATGTGATCTTTAATGAACATCAGAAATATGCTGTATTAAACATTCTGCTTTAACAAGCTCCATACTATTTCTGAAATAATCCTTGACGTGGTTTAAACAGGATGGCGTTTTATCACAACCGAATTTAACTTTATCTCCGGTAGAATTCTGATCAGGCATTAGCTCCGCCTCCTCTTCTTTCTTTTTTTCAAGCGAAAGACCCATGATCCGCGTTTCTCTAACAGGGCTGCAAAAGAGGGGTTTGAGCAGTATGAGGGATGGCTACAAAGGGTGATTTGTTTGGTATTTTGAAAGAAAAACTTCACAGACATGTTTTATATAGGTATGGCCCTACAATATATGTTTCAAATAGTTTCTACTTAAGCAATAGCTCACGACAGGCCGTGGTATATGCTCATTATATCACAGCTAAGGGGCGTGGTTCGGCCCGACGCGAAGCGGAGGGTCGACAACCCCCTTTGCTGTGATATAATGAGCATATACCACGGCCTGAAGTGAGCTATTGCTTTTATAAAACGGTTACCAAGTGTGGCAATATGAAAAAAAAATACACACTCTAATTTAAATAGTTTTTATTAGTAAATAATGATGTTCAAAATAAAATAGTCCCTCCGTTGCCTTCTGCGCGAAACATAGTGCGAGGTGGTTGCTATGCAACAACACTAAAAGCTAGCGAACATATTAGACAGAGAGCGTTGATCCATTATTTGGCTATTTATTTACATTCATTTGTATGTTGCCGTTTATTGTGCAGCCACTGAAAAACTGTCCAGCATCAGTAGCATGGCTTACGTGGTTACTTGTTGAGGTTGTTCTAGGTTGCTGCTCGGCGTGGTGAGAATATTGCTCCACTTTCTCCGGTCCCCGAGATTGGGCTTCCAGTAGCTCTAGAGAGAGCTTTCGCACCTGTGGCCACAAACGGTCATAATTTCTCAGCTTTGTTTCAAGACCCGCATCAGAAAGCTTTTGAATGGTGGTACTTTTCCAGTTGGTCTACCTGCTCTTCACGCAGCTCTGCATGTCGTCGTTTAGGTGCTTTTTTTTTTCTGGAGATAGGCACTACTCAATACACTCCTCGATAGTAAGACCCCCGGAGGTCGAAGTTAATCTTAAATGTTTCCATTTTATGCTTTGTAAGTTTGTTTCGTAACGGAAGAAATGTAAATATATTTATAAAACTGACAAGTCAAATCAAGCAATCTGATTGGCAGATAGTGTTTTTGCGGACCTCTTTGATTACAGATTTGAAAACATCGTTGCTTGCTTTAAAAGTAGCTCAATTCATGATGTCAGACCTTGGAAAGTATCTAGATATCCCTGCCCTTATGCCAAAGGAACTGCACACTGAATATGTTTTGCCGTTTGATGTGTATGTCTGGACCGCTGCGTAAAAAGGAGGGTTTCTGCCCCGTTACTTCTCCGCTGCTTTCTTGTTCCAGTATGAAAAGCAAACTGCAGGCAGTTTGCTTTTCAGCCTAACGGTATACTGTTTTTCTCAGACGCGGAGGGATACTGACTTGTTGTGAAAAGTAACTTACAATTCTACCCGTGGTATACGCTCAGTATATCACGGCTAAGAACCAATCAGATTGCTTGATTTGACTTGTCCGTTTTATAATGTTTCAATATATGTTTGAAACAGTAGAGCTTTAACTAAAGCTTTACCGTCTAAAATTGTCAATGACACCAAATGTGTCTGCTCAGTTTCAAGAGCAATATATCTGGGGATGATAATGATAGCTGAAGGGAGCAACAGTGAGGGTCCAGCAATACTTTCAACAAATGGCAGGTAAAGCCCACAACATTGCAGGAACATGATCTGCCCCCCCACCTGCTGTCTCACTAACCCGCATGACCATGTACATGACACATTTAAAAGGATTACTCTGAAGTTGGACTGTTCAGTCTGGAGTGAAACATGGGCTCTTTCTCTCATTCTGTTCAAGGATATTTGGAGCAGTGATGTGACTGGAGCATGGACCTGACATGTTTGTGGATAGCCTTTCCCACCTATAGCCAAAGGTCACCTTATAAGATGGTAATTTCATTGAGATTTCCACTACATTAATGGAGTGCTTTATTTGAACTATGGAACATCGAGTTCAGTTCATTTGGTTCTCTGTGAACTCATGTCTATAAACATATACTGATTATGAATGCAGAATCCGTAGGCAACAGGACAATATTTGGTATCTGAAGTGTTCTGGTTTCCCATGCCACCCCCGAACACACAGAGTGGTGCAGTGATGATGTACTTTTGTAGGCAAGCCCAGAAGTTAGCATTGCAAGGACTCCCTCGACAAAAAGCCATGGCATTTCTTTCATTGGATTTTGTTGCTATTGCATAAGCTCTGTTGCAAACAGACTTTTATAATGCTGACTATGGTTTGTTCCGTAAGGATATTCTCCACATTTAAAAAAACGGTTGTGATTGTTGAAGCGTATATCGTTAGGCTATAAACAAACTACATCAGCGTATTAGTCTAAAGTTTTTAGACACAAAGAAGCTTAGATTAACTGGGTTATTTTATGTCGTAGGTCAATACATGGAAATCTCTTAAGATTGTGTTAACCACATACCTTATTTCAGGCATATAACAACAGACATGTTAAAAAAAGTTGACTTCAAGACAAGCGAACTGGAAGAGGTAGTGCAAACTAATTTTCGGGTTTTAGGACTTATTTCTTCACCACTCAACTGGCTAATGTTTGACAAGGGTTTACCTCGATAGTAACTCAAAATTAGCTTACCAGGTCATAGACATACTGTATTTTCTCTACTCAAATTAGCATAAAATAGAAGAGGATGTCTTATTCAAGATATCTGTACCGGAACCCGGACAAAAATCCAATGGGTGTCAACTTTGGGTGAGAACAAATGTACTCATGCTTAACCTTGAGCACCAGCTGCTCTATCTTGTGGAACAACAGTTTCGAATGGCAGGCTGTAAATGAGTTGAATGGAAGAACAAGATAGTACCTGTTTTCTACTGACAAGTTTACAAAATGTGGACAGGTTTACTTTGCTCATTAGGAGAGTTAGAACTCTACCAGCAGTTTTGAGATGTACCATAGGGAGCTAGTTCTGGGTCATGAATGTATCGTCATGTGAACTCTGGATGGCAGCAGAGTTTATCTGCCAGACGGGCCGCCGTGTCTGAGCTCTAGGCAGAAACTCAGACGAACTACGGCACCTTAATCTGGATTATCTGATGAATTAGAAGCCGGGTCGCTTGTGTAATCCCGTTGACAAAGTTGTGGCAGCTTTTCAGCCATTTGATGGTAGCCAAATTATCCAGGCCAGGCATCCCAACATGGGCCAGACTGACTGAACCAGTACCATTTTTTTTTAATTACCGTTTTTTGTTAGTTTTAGGTTTTCTGTGATTTGTCCACACTTTGGTGGAACTAAGGTCTAGGGGAAACTACACACTTTAAAGTCAAAATGATACCAATTATTTTTTTATTTCATAAAGTTCACAAGGTTTTTTTATTTTTCCATCTCAAACCCTAATATGAGAGTAACTATTAAAGCTGTCAAATAAATATTGAAAAAACAGTACTTCCATCTAAAAATCGTAGTTTAAAGTAACATAAATGACTATACGTTTTTGTAGGCCTTGGAGTACCTCTAATGCCCCTTTCACACCAAGGCTTTTCCCGTTCTAGCTCCGTGCTAGAGCTTTTCTGGTTCGGAACCGGTTCTTCGGTTCAGCTCCCGCTTTGTTCACACTGCTCAGAGCCCGACTGGTGCTGCGTCATCGTTTGCGTCATGACGTAACCGTTTGCTTGCCTGCTTCTTAAAGCCAAACTGCGCGAAACCCCCTCACATCGACAACAATGGCCGATTGTATTGAAGCGCTACTCGTTTTGCTCTGTCGAAACGAAATGGAAGAAATATGACGACTTTAATACCAACTTTACAGTCGTTACATGACATTCAAACGTTTTTTTACAATCATCATCAACTTCAACGATGATTCCATAGGAGAAAGAAGGTAAATATATACGTCCTATTCGATGGTGTTAGAGCTAGCTGTTGTTAGCCTCTGCATGCGCCAAGCTCAAAATACCCAGCTTTGCAGCATTAATTACTATGGTATAGGGTTGGGTATCGTTTGAATTTCCACGATTCTGATTCCGATTCTACTTTTCGATTCCGGTTCTTAAAGGTTCTCAATTCCGATTCTTTGAGGGGCAGGGTAAAAAAAATGATAAATGCTTCTTCCACCAAAAAAATTACATTTATTCGAGAAACTTTTACACAGGTTAGTTTACAGTAATATTCACATTAATCAGTCTGTTTATATTCACTGCTATGTAACTGTAACCTGAGTACCACTGAAGCTACAACAGTGCAACAGTCCAACTTTTAAAGGAAACCCACCCCCCATTTAAAAACAGTTCTTGTTGAGAAAAACAAGCATATCTGCCTTTTCAGGCAACATTTTGAAGTAAAATTCTTCAATCTGGTGCACTTTAAGCAGAATTACTAGAGACTAGATCTAGGGGGTACAACTCTAAACTAGGGGTCGACCGATTATCGGCTTGGCCGATTATCGGGGCCGATATTCCGCATTTGACCGATTATCGGTATCGGCCTTTTTTTTATCAAATTGCCGATAAAACGTTGGCTCTGATGCGGCCGTTTCTCTGGCTGCAGTCACCACTCTGTGTACACGAGCAATGTCCCGCCCACAGCGCTATCTGATAGGCTATTACTGAAGATTTTTCGGGCGGGAGCCAGCCAGAGAGGCGGGACCTTCTCAGATTACAGGCAGGTGCGAAAGAACGCAGACACAGACTGAAGCAAGCAGCAGCGCTAAGCGGCAGAGCCATACATGTGTTAAACCGAAGTTCAATAAACATCCCCATCCCCTATGCTGAAGTTGCAAAAACACCACGATCCATTGATCCAATTCTATCAGCTTCCCAGTTACACAGGGACGCGGGAAGTCAGTCAGAGTTGGGGGTGCGTGCAGAGTCTCGCAGCGGAGTAACTGTGGGGGGGGGGGAGGGGCTGCAAGTGGAGCCTCGCAGTTTTTCAGGTTGATATGTGAAGCTCATTAGCTAGCCAACATGTATCTAGCAAATGTTTAGCAAAATATTAGAAGTGAGGCTACTAGTCTAACGTTAGGTCTACTGTAATAGCCTCACTTTTAATAGTTTGCAAAACATTAGCTAGCACTAGTGTTTTGCAGTTGCTAGCAGCTTATTGGGATTTTATACTAGATAGACAGATATAATAAATTAAGCATTATTGTTAGTTAAGCATGTCAGCCTGCAGCCCCACTTCTTGTCTCTCTAACTCATTGCAGATGGCTGCACTAAAGAAAAGGGCACAGAGAGGAAACCAGTTGTAAGATGTTTAAAAGTTAATTAAACATAATATAGGCTATGCTTAAATGCATTTCAAAGAAGTTGTGTTGAGTTTGTGTTATTCTACATTTTGACACCAAGATTTTTTTTTTACTGCAAATGTATATCGGTTCCAAATATCGGTTATCGGTCTCCTTGATTACTAATAATCGGTATCGGTATCGGCCTTGAAAAAGCCATATCGGTCGATCCCTACTCTAAACACCCATATGAAAAAGATCGGTTTACATTTTAATAATCAAATAAGTATGTGAACATAACCAATAACCTACCATAGCCAATAACAAATACATGTAACGTATTTTATTTTTGTTGTTCATTCATATCCTATTTTACTATTTTATTTATGCATATTTTTGTATCTCTCCAGTTTAAAACGATATGTCTGGTTTACTGTCCTATAGTATACATTGGAATGATTTCAAACCTGTTTTATCCCAATAATTATAAAGGAGTACCTTGGAAATATGTGTTTACATAAATTGTGATCAAAACGTTTGAGACCCACTGAGATAACTTAGACTAAAGTGAACTATCTAAACACTCAGTCCTTTACCTCACTGAGCCTCAGTCTGACTGGAGAGGACTCTCCCTCCACATCATTGCAGAAACATCTTCTTCTTCCGTTAGAGCAGCTAGCACCAGATGCTAATAACAACAGCGCCCTCCCTTTCTCCCTCGCTCGCACTTTGGCTGTGAGCTGCGGGCGCCAGATAAGCCAACATCCCCCATTTTCATCACTTACAGCGCCCATCGTACAGGGCGAATGAAAAGTGTAACCGGGATGAAAAGGGTGTTACATTTACTTAATTATGAATGTTGTTACACCAAGGCCGAAAATTAGGATGAGCACCAGCGGTCAACACTTTTTTTTCCCTTCCCAGAGCTGTCAGCGCAGCGCCTCCACAGATTTGGCGCCCTAGGCGAACATCTATAACGCCAGTGCGATGGGCCGGCCCTTATTATACATCCATGGCCGGCCCTGGTCCCAGGTTACGCTGTAGGAAGTGTAGGTACAACGCTACATTTCCCGCCCCGCCGCAGTCATACAGTAGGCTACGGCGAGCGGCGAGAAACATTTCCTCAGGCATCGAAAAGCGGAACCGAAATTCACATGTCTAAATGATGCCGTTGGAATCTAAATGTTGGAACCGGTTCTCGGTACCCAACCCTACTATGGTATAACATTAAAACTGATTCTCAATGTTATTTCCACAGATCATGTTGAAGCTGGCGGAAAGGCGTATGTCGCGTGTTATTTGGACACAGCCCAGATCCGACGTAAGCGTGACGTATGCGGTGCTTGCTTTCTAGACCGACAACTTTTTTGGTGCTTGAAACTAATCGGATTCCGGAGCTTAGAGGCGGCTCCGCTGCGGTGTGAACATGAAAAACCGGTGCTGTTCAAGCTCCAGCTCCGAACCGGCCCTGGAACCACGTTGGTGTGAAAGGGGTAAAAGTTGTAATACAGTGGGTCACTGGGCTTATTGCACTTTTCCTCATTAGGCACGTTCACACCGCAGTACTTTTCCCATTTTAGTTCATGAGAACTCTTTAGTTCTCATGAACTGTACTAATGTCATAGTCTGCTCCATCATTCACCAGTAGTTTTCCATTCACCTGTCTCACCTGTTTTCCACACCCACTCGTTAGCTCACTCTCTTTCTCTTCTGCACCCATTAGCTTCTGCCAGTATTTAAAACCGCACCTGACACACACTCTTTGCCAGATTGTACTTTGCCTCATGCTTGTCTTTCCCGTGTTTGATACCAGATTGCCTACCCGGTTCCGACCCTGCCTGTCCTCGATCTGCCTGCTCTGCCTGTTTCCTGATCCTGCCTGTCCCTCGACTATCCTGTCTGGCCTGTTATCCGACCCTGCCTGTATCTACGCTGACCGCCTCGCTTACTCCCTGACTCTCTGCCTGTCCCTGACTCACCTTCTGCCCGCTGTCCTCCGGTGCGTTAAACTGCTCGGTTGGTATTCCTCAGATCCAGTGGAATCTCCAATAAAGTCTATTACCAATTCTCCTTGGTTTCTCGAGTGCTGCATTTGGGTTCTCCTTAAGATTGTGACAACTAACTAAGTACAGATCGCGTTCACACCGGAATAAGTTCCTGGGGAAGGATTAGGCAAATGAAGCCGCTGACGTCACTTCTTGTTCTTCTGCTTTGGGTTTACTGGCAGGCCGCTAACAACTTCACGGCGTATACTGCCACCCGAAGTCCCCGGCCGGAAGTCCCCGGGGTTAGGGACTGGTTCCAGTAGAAGCTGCTGGGACTCCCAGCAGCTTCTACTGAAGCCTTCCGAGTAAATCGCCAGAACGCCGACACCTCCTCGTCTCCACCGCTCCCATGTTTTCTTTTGTGTTAAGTTAGTCTCTCTGCGTTCGATGCTAATGCTAATAATACTAATGCAAGGATAATAAAATGGCGGCTTCACAAAACTTTTGTTTTGTTTTACGGGGCGTAGTTTGCATTCCGCCCAGCCAATCAGATATAGGAACCTTTTTATCCCACGAAAGTACCTGCTCTCTAGCAGGGACGGAAAAGGGGGTAAAAAAGGTTCTGATTAACTCATTTTAGTTCCGGCTCTTTTTGGTGTGAATGCGACATTTCGGAACTATATCGGAACTAAAGTGGGAAAAGTACTGCAGTGTGTACGCGGCTAATGTGACAACCGGAAACGGAGACATAAAAGAGACGACAAAAACATTTATAATTATAAAAGTAAGATGACACTATCGTTGGCAATATGATATTCTCATAATTAATAATAATAATAGAAATACATTTAAAAATAAATAATAATAATTACATCAATCAGAATAATCCATGCAATAATTACGTTATAATCAATTAAAAACATGTATTATCCTACAAATATAATTTTCCTAAAAATTAACTTGATCACACACACACACACACACACACACGTTCTCACTCCCATCCCGTCATATATTGACGGAAGGTCAGGGCCCCTCCCCGTCGCTAGATTACGTACAGGGTACCCCTTGACCGTCAGGCTTCTACGGGCAGGGCGTCCCATAGACCTTCAAAATGCCTATTTTAAGGTTCATTTGGCCATTAAAATGCGTTTTGATGTCATTTTATGCGAGTAATGAGTTTTTATTTCTGATTATTTGTGCAGTACATGTACATGTACATGATGTTTAGTTTGCTAGTTATGACGAAGATTACTTCATGAATGTGTACACATTCATGGTTGCTAAGGTGGTTGCTATGGACGCTGCAACAGCTCCCAGACCACGTGATCAACAACAATGGCCGACCTTTGTGTTATTCTCGGTGGAAAATGCCTATTTTAAGGTTCATTTGGCCATTAAAATGCGTTTTGATCTCATTTTATGCGAGTAATGAGTTTTTATTTCTGATTATTTGTGCAGTACATGTACATGATGTTTAGTTTGCTAGTTATGACGAAGATTACTTCATGAATGTGTACACATGGTTGCTAACGTTTATTTGGTGGAAATGTGTTTTTTCACAGCAAAGTCACCCTCTGTACTTGGACTTATTGGGAGAATCTAAAGGCAAGAACGTCCCAAATATTCATTTAGGTCTTTATTTTAGACCTTTCGTGTTGCCGTCTGTGAGGAAAATGCATGGGGCTCAGAGCCTCGTATTTTTAAAATCTTTTTTTCCTTCTAATTTGTTATTCTTTTCAAAATAACACACTGTTATTTACTCACCAATAACACACAATTATCCTTGTTTTATTTATTGGTTTAATTCTATAATCTAGGTCTTTTTTGGCGTTCGTCAGGAACTGAATTTCAAAATAAAAATAACCGGAAACAGACGTAGGCCTATAAGGGACATTTCGAGCATCATTGCGATTGTCAACATTTTTCAGTTTAGGATGGCCGAAGACACTACACTACCCATAATCCCCAGCTATCGTTTAGGACTACAGTCCCCGTGATTACTCTTCAAGGTCTGGGATTGGATGTTGGAGTGGCAGTGCGCCAAGGTTACGCCGAGGGTCAAACAGCTGTTTGAAAGGGAACGAAACCACGCCAGACTATCCAAAACTGGAATCGAACGCCCCCCAGAACTACACACTACACTATTGTGTTTCGCAAAATGTTCTATGGGAAGTCTCTACTGAACGTTTTCGTTTTTCTCACAATTAGAAGTTGCCACTATTAAACACATTGGTGTTATCAAATGTAAAACATATAATTAATAAATGGGTGAAAATCGCTGTCCATAATGCGCAGCATTAATATATAGCATTAATATATACCCACATGACAGCTCATTGATACTTTTTAATTCTACTCCACTACAATTCAGAGGTTAACCTGGTATTTTTACTCCACTACATTACTTTGCAGATTCTGATTAATGATGTGAAATATAAACAACCCTTAAATCAGACTTTAGTTACACCTGAGTAAAATTCAGGGAAGGTGATTGTCAAGTGCCAACAATCAGAAGAGATATTTGATAGTTGGTGCTTGAGAAGACTAAACATGTATCTGCAATTGACATTAATGGAAACGAGTAATAAAGTATATTAATTACTCGTTATTCTCTACTAATAGTTAATTAAAGACTATATATTATGGCTATTTTGCACATCCCTTTCAAGATTTCAAGATTTTAAAGGTTTATTGACATATCATTTACACAACTGCGGTGTAGTTATGCAATGAATGAAACACTTGGGTCACAGGTTCCTCAACAGTGCATTACAAGACATCTATCAATATGTGTGTACCTCCACCATTAAACTGTCATATTCTGCACATTTCTTATTCTATCTACATACATAAGAGTATAATCCATATGTATAATATCAGTTAAAATAAGTGCTTCAACATAGTTAACATTGCAGGAAAGCAATATATTAGACATCAAGTACTTTGTCAGGCTTAATATTTATCTGTAGATAGATACCCCCAAAGTTTTTTTCTTATTTAAAAGACCTTAATCTGTTATTTAATGTTTAAATAAAGGTTAATTCGTGTTTCTGTTTTGCACCTCCTCCTATTCATATCGTTGTACATCCTGCACTAAACTGTTTTATTGTAGAGATCACTTACAGTATCTTCTTGATTTTTTATATTCTATATTTCTATCACAGACCTTCTACTTTCCCCCTATGAAAGTATGTACTCTTAATATTTTTGTAATCAAATATAACACAAATCAAATATAAACAATAATTCAATAACGTGCTTTAACCACTAGGCGGTGCACACAAGGTACACACAGCCATAATAACTTTGTATTATTAGTGTAGTACAACATCTGAAGATGTGTAGTTTTATTCATGCTTTCACATAATTTTACAGCATATTGCTATACTATTTCAGACTCAGTATTTACATTCTTACATTCAAAATTCAATCTAATTCAAATCAGTAATATCTTTAAAAACTACTAGTCCTTTTATATCAGCTGTGCACCGTTATGGTGTAAATATAACCTATCTATGAATTAGATCAAATGTAAAAGTCAGCCGAATTAGTGTTGATACTGCAAGGAGACGTATTGTGTGAAGAGAAATTGAAGATGTTTTTTAATTGTTGATAAATGTATGATCCACGTCAAGTATTCAGTTTCGGCGGCATTTCTTCAGTTTTTCCAAAGGTCTTCTCATCAGGGCTCTATAAATAAATAACTACGGCAGATCTGTAATATTTAATGCAGCCGAACCGTGTATTACAATGCCGTTATGTGATGACTTTCAAAGAGAAAAGCAAGAGCACTCGGAATTAAGTATTATTTTATTCTTTTAAAATGTTTTCCGGATTTCATATAATATAAAAACCAAATCCCAGCATGCTTTGCGGCTAAAACATCCAATCAGCGTAGCTGAGGATCTTGGGTAATCGCTCGAAATGCCTACGTCTGTTTCCGGTTATTTTTATTTTGAAATTCAGTTCCTGACGAACGCCAAAAAAGACCGAGATTATGGAATTAAACCAATAAATAAAAGCAAGGATAATTGTGTGTTATTGGTGAGTAAATAACAGTGTGTTATTTTGAAAAGAATAACAAATTAGAAGGAAAAAAAGATTTTAAAAATACGAGGCTCTGAGCCCCATGCATTTTCCTCACAGACGGCAACACTAAAGGTCTAAAATAAAGACCTAAATGAATATTTGGGATGTTCTTGCCTTTAGATTCTCCCAATAAGTCCAAGTACAGAGGGTGACTTTGCTGTGAAAAAACACATTTCCACCAAAAAAACGTTAGCAACCATGTGTACACATTCATGAAGTAATCTTCGTCATAACTAGCAAACTAAACATCATGTACATGTACTGCACAAATAATCAGAAATAAAAACTCATTACTCGCATAAAATGACATCAAAACGCATTTTAATGGCCAAATGAACCTTAAAATAGATATTTTCCACCGAGAATAACAAGAAGGTTGGCCATCGTTGTTGATCACGTGGTCTATTAAGGTCTATGGGACGCCCTGCCCGTCGAAGCCTGAAGGTCAAGGGGTACCCTGTACGTAATATAGCGACGCGCGCACACACACACACACACACACACACACACACACACACACACACACACACACACACACACACACACACACGAAGAGCAGCACATCACTGACGGTGTGAGCTTTACCATAACCTGCTTATATAATGCAGCACAACTGTAGTTCCTGAATATTGCCTTTTGGAAAATACACATTCAAAGTAAATATATGGATGTTTTAAATTTGACAGTAATTTACAAAATGTGGCATAGCCTACATATAAAAATATGACCATATAATGTAAACCACCTGTGTTCTACGGCAGTCCCACTGCCTGTCAATAGAAGGAGGATGTCGGTACAATTTCCAAAATATAAGTCAATACATTTATTTATAAATCCAATTAATATAATTATTTGGTGTGTCATATGTATCCCGATTTAAAGCACTGCTTCAATAAATACGAAACATATAACTGAAAGCTCATTCTGTCATGTATCAGATTTAATAAATAGGCGAGATCAAATAATCCAGCATTTCCCTAGTGCAGTTTGGCGGTAAAGGCAATGCGTAAGGGGATTCCACGATGCGCGTTTCGACTTGTGGAAGTGTTGACTAATTAAGACAGACAAGACTACCTGTCCGTTCATTTGACCCGTAGCCTATTATGTGTTAACGCTACCAATTAAGGAATCATTTTTGAACAATGTTTAAGGTGCTGAAACAAGGATGCGTTACATTCAATGCCAAGAAGTTAAAGGGGAACATAACAAGAAACAACCAGGAGCCCCAAACAGCAGTAAACACTACAAGAGTTAAAGGTAAAACTCTAGACACTCACCTTCAATGACACAGCCGTCCAGCACGGTGCTTAAGTAGAACAAATATTTGACAAAGATGGCTTTGGAGATGTTGTTGTTACAGCAGAAAGCTCACTCCGCTGCTGTTGAGAGGTCTACTTTTCCTTAAACTGTCCAACGCCTCCAATGTATCAAAAAGCGGCCAATGCGAAGTCATGTAAAGCAGCCAGTCTGGTGATGCATTTAGGTACTATGACACGGACAGAAAATAAGCTACGATCAACCCACTCCTCTGTCCACGGGTCTTTAAAACAGCCTACTCGGTAATATCCGGATCACTTTGGAGTGTAACTGCTGAATACGATTATAATTAAGGCTACCGCTACTTTAGCCTTAACAATATGCAGGGAATATGTAGTTTAATTCAACTTTTATCAATGGGTGCGGGAGAGTGTGTAGAAACTTTACTGCATGAACGAACAATAATAATGTATATAATGTAGACATATGCGTATAGGTTTACACTGCTTAGATTAGAAGACTTGTTTGTTTCCCTTCCAGTAGCGATATTTTTCTGACACGAGTTAAAAATGTCATTCCCCCCCCCCCCATGGTACATGAACGCAGCAGTATGTGACAGACAGGTCGTGTAGTGACTCAGAGCTGAGTCACAGCGTCGTGTCCCGCCCACACCGCGGTGGCGGCCAATAGAGATGTATGCGGAAGCGGGTACAGTTACGCAGCCCCCACACTTATTATACATCCATGCCCCACACCTGCTCTGTGTGTTTGGTTTATATCCAGCTAAATGGATACTGGCAACTAAATAGTTATATGTGTATTCATTATACAAACATGTTTGAGGCAGGGTTGGGAGGGTTACAATAAAAATGTATTCCGTTACAATCACTACGTGATAAAGATGTAATCAGAACCTAATCTAAAAATCAAAATACTAGTAACCTTATTACTCTCTATTACGTTAAAGCCAGGCAATAGGAGAGCTTCTGAATGCAGGCCACATTGTATTATGTTAGCTTAAAGTAAAAATATTAAGTTCTACATTTTTGCTTTAAAAAATGTATGTTAATGTTGTCAGTGACACCTGTGCTGTTTCTACCAAGACCACTCAACGTGTGTGCTTATCAGAAAAGTGTAAATAACAAGATCATGGTCAAATTAAAGGGTTCTTCAACTGAAATCCTTCATCATGTATTCCTCTGCCCCTCAAACATCTTCTGATTTTAAGGTTGTCTTTTTTCATTAGACACTATTACTGACATGTGTTGTCCCGCTGCGCCCCCAGGTGGTGGAGGTTGGTGTGTTCTCACTTGTACGGTTTAGTGGGATTGTTTCTTTTCCTACTTAGATTTGTTTCCAGTTGCTAACACACTAAAATGAGACATAAAGCACAATTATTTAAACTCACACTCAAAGAGCAACACCTCAGCTCAGATCTCCAAAACAAAGGAGACTTCCTACATTGGAGTAGCGTCAACAAGGGTAAAGTGTCTTGTACTATAAAGGAAGTCAAGTGTGTGCCATTTGTTTTGTATTGGTAAGTGTTTATGTAGTTCTGAGTGCAGTGCTTCAGTTTGCAAGATGTATGAGGTATTTTGTACTTACAAACATAGTAAAATACTAATAATGTAGTTGCAGTTACCAGTAATCCACTACTAATAGTATCTCCTGGGTAAAAACTGTCCTCCAGATGACACATGTAAGAACACTTTTAATAATGAAATAAAAGAACAAATAAAACAGATAACATCAAAGTATTGCTCAACATTGGCAGAGCAACAGCCGCTCAGGGCCCTGAACATCCTTACGAAGAACCTCCTGACCCTTTTCCCCTGACTGTTTCTGGCTGAGACTCCACCAGAGCCGATGTGGGCGTCAGCGGTCGAGGGTGGAGAAGAACCTTCATCAGTGGAGGGACTTTTGAGTGCAGCTCTTGTCATGGCTGGAGCAGATTTATCAGCTGCGGCTGTGCCTCTGTCAGCTGTAACAGCGTCATAAAGGACAGTCGTTGCTCTGTTTGAGTCTCCACCACCAAGTAACCTTTGGACAGTGAAGCAACGGGGAGCTGAGACCTCCTTATTTGGAACAACTGTCATGGTGTCATCTGTAGAAACAGGGGCACCAACTGAGGCCTCATCAATGGAGAAAACAACAGCTACGTTTTCTACACCCACGAATGAATCCACAGTGGCAGCACAGGCTACGTCTATTGAGCTCATGTCGGATGAAGCGCCCTCTGATGTGTCCACTGCAGGAGAATCACCATCACCAGCATAACCGTTATCTTCCTCAGATGATTCCTCTACCAGAGAGTCAACAGCATCCAGTCCAGTTATGAATGGGTCGAGCAGAGCGTCACTGGGTGTGGTTCTCCTCCGAAGATTCAGGTGCAGCATCTTACGCAGGAGGAGGACAAACCTTTGCTCATTGGTAGAGTAAACTACCATGCAGCTGGGTTCAGCTGCATGTGGAAATGAAGTCAAACATTATTTAAATTTAGAGGTAAAAACGAAAAATGGCTGAGATCTAAACCAAACCATGGGTATTCCAAACTTGTTAATCATTTACTTGTACATTAAGAGAAGGACCCTATACCTTCTGCAGGTCCTCCAGACGTCTGACACTGGTTGAACTCCCTCTGTGTTTTTGTGGAGGGAAGCCAGTCGGTACATGGTTGCCAAAACACCACCCAAAGACCAGATGTCCACTGCCTCTGTGATGGGAAGGCCCATAATAACTTCAGGAGACCTGAGGGTGGAAGACAAGCGTTTTAATTGTTGAATGTTTTACATACCATGCAGTGATGTGATTCGATTGAAAAAAAAAACTGGAACACAAACACCCACCGGTACGCAGCAGGCTGCATGATGACACCACGCTTGACTTCAGCAGATATGAACCAAAGTCAATCACTTTGACTCTGAGTTGGTTGTTTTCCATCAGCAGCATGAGGTTCTGAGGTTTGATATCAGCGTGATCACACCAACAGTCTTCAGAGACTTCAGGGCACTGAGCAGCTGCAGAGACAGAAGATACATAAAGTTGCTGCAGCTGAAAATGGACAATTTAAAACTGGTTGGTGTAAACAACTCATCATGGTACGTTAGATCACATCCACATACCTGTTGTGTGATGGGTTTGATGTCCTGCAGAGAGAGCGGGTTGCCAGGGCTGTCATTGAGCAGCTGGTGCAGATGCATGTCCAACCTTTCAAAGGCCAGACATGAGTACCATTTGTGTTCAAAGCTCTCCAAGAACCAAACGAGGTTGATTGGATCGAGACCACGGATGATTTTCAGCATGGCCAGCTGGAGAGAAAACATTAGGCATCTAAGAAACAGTTATTAATAGATGGCATTAAATGAAATGGGCTATTTAGAGTCTCAGATGATGTACCCCTGTGTGGTGCTTCTGGGACCCCTTCTGAAAGTGTCTTTGGTTTCCGTGTTGTTGCACTCAGCGACTGAACTGACGGTGCCGGTGAACGTGAAGTCCTGAAGCTGGTACACACTGCTGGATCTCAGCCTCAGATCCTGAGACAGACACATGGAGAGAACATGTGTTAAGCCACAACATTAAGTCAACATGAAGCAACACAGATGATTTTCAGATCATTTAAATGAGGGGAATTCAACAAAACGATATCAACTCAAAGGATATGATGGATACAGGTCTGCTATTCTCATTCATTTTGTTAAAAGAACGTTTTTCATGATTTTCTTCTCCTTGTGTGTGTGTGCATACTGTCTTCCTAATCTCACTGTTTTCCTGTTATTCACCTAATTTAATGAACTAATCCTTCTCTAGTACTGGAGAGATGCAGACCTTTCATTTGACCCACTACTTTCCAAAAGCCTTAAGTTTGTTAACCAAAAGTAATAATAACTCCATCACAAACAAATATATATGTGACATGTTTCAAAATCTTCAGTAAGATTAGGATTTTTGTTGCAGATGTATTCAGATTACACATGAGTTAGAAAGTGTTGTGTGCCTCACCTGTCGAGGTCCCTGGGAGCCGCATGTTTTTCTCTTTCAGAGTTGAAACTGCCATGTTTGTTATGTCACCGTTTTTGAAAATGAACACACTTTTTCTGTGTGTCCTGTCTGAGCAGTTTACACTCATATTTGTTTATCATGGTTTAACATTTTTGGTGTTTTTTGACATATAGAGACAGAGTTAGGGTATAAAGTTATATCACCACTGCCTTTTGAGGAGCACGTTTTTGTTTTTAAATAGTTTGTTATTTGTTTGTTAAATAGTTTTTATAACAACTAATAAACCCTGCAGAAATGAATGCCCAGAAACCAATGGGGGAGGGAAACAAGTGAGTTCTTCATTTGAACCATGCGTTAATGACACCACAGTTTACTAATCTGGTCCTAAACACAGTTGGGAGGGTTACCTTAACAATGTAGCTGTTGCAATTACCACTTATATGTAAAACAATGTAATCAGAAAACCAGTGCCCCCCTAACACTGATTTTGGACCCCCTGTGGCCTGGCCCCCCTGAAAATGAAAAAAATAAAATAGTTTATGATTAAATGATTTCCTGACTGACGGAATAGACGGAACTAACGCTATTTGTCATTCTAGTCGGACCCATTAAAGTGTAGAAACTGTAACTATAAGTATCTGAAATAAATATGTGTACTGAAACAAATACCAATAACTGTATTGCATTTTTCTCTTATGCGCAATTACTTCATACTGTCTTTGTCTTTTTCGTCCTGCATTTATTGTGCCCCCCTCAGAAAATAACTGGCCCCAGCCTGGCCCCCCAGTCAAATTGGTCTAGAACCGGGCACTGCAGGGAATACAGTTACTTTACATGTCCTGAATACGTAATCCGGTTACATGTAATCCGTTACTCCCCAAGCCTGGGCAGAGGGTTTTATTACATAGTTCACCCCTGCCTATTAAGTGGCTACATCTATTTAGGCTATGCAAAAGTCAATCCTCCCTTGTTAGAATAAATAATAATATCACACATAATAAATAAATCACACACACACGCGCGTGCGCGCACGCACGCGCGCACGCACACACACACACACACACACACACACACACACACACACACACACACACACACACACACACACACACACACACACCCATACACCCATAAAGCCTAAATCCAATGGTTTGATTTAATCGTTTAATATATCCCAACAGAAAACCAACCATCACAAAATACAGTTATTATTGCAAAAAACGGGCCCCTGGAATAAAAAGCTCAGAGAACCAGACATTGAAGGAAATATGTTACACCACACGGGGGCAGTAAACCAACAACAAATATGTCCTCTGCCACCTAGAAGAAGAACACATATTCCGGTGTCACGGGGATGTACTTCCTGTGTCGCCATGCACATGTGGTAAACAAGCATATTTATCCCTGGGACTGCAAGCATGGACTCTTCAACAAAGTGGAATAATTTGCCTAAAGCTCCGAGTCTAAAGAACCTGACAGAGAGGGGCTTCGGGATCCTGAACGAGACTCAGCATGCCGCGGTGCAGGACCTGACCAAAGCCCACATCGAGTCCTTCGACCAGGCTCTGACTGATGGACTGAGCCGCGTCGTGCAGGTCACTTTAACATGCTGTAAACTCAGCAGTATTCAGAGGCTTCACCTGCATAAAAGTAGCAGTACATTATTGTCACAATACTTCATTACAAGTAAAAGTCCTGCATGATATATTACTGAAGTAAAAGTACAAAAGTATTATCAACAGTACCTAAAGTATAAAAAGTAACCATTGTGAAGATAAATGGCTTTTATGTCTGTATATAACTATATTTATAAATGTGACATTTCTAGATAATATTGTTGCATAATGTAGCATTTAACTGTTGTGGACAGACAAAGTTCTGATTGACTTTTTGTAAAATACTTAAATGTATTAGAGTAGAAGTATACATTTGCAGAAAATGGAAATACTCAATTAAAGTTAAACATTGTACTGAAGCACTGTACAGTAGGCCTACTTGAGTAAATGTTCTAGAGACTTTGGTGCTTTTGCTTTAAAATATTTTTGAAATGTAGTAATAGAGTATTATTACTCCTCATACGTTACATTTTCTCAACCATACTTAAATACTTTTACTTACCATTACTTGAGTATTTCTACAGTGTGGTTACCGTATGAGTACTTTTCTTGAGTAAAACTTCTGAATATTTTTTCCACTGTATATAATAAAACATTTGTTGACAAAATGTGTTTAGCTAGGTTTCTAGCATCAATACTGTGAAAGCTAGCACCAAGTAGATTAGTTATTTCCCCACAAACGTTGCCCCTATTATAGTCTGTTTTAGTGACTGTGTTTGTTGCTTTGGAAACCCTTCAGTATTTTTCAAGGATTGTTTCTCATGTGTTTTGGGATGTGTCATATCTCTCAGGCCATCCCTCCCTTGGAGTTCACGTTCAGGAATGACAGGATCAGCTTGGCGTTTGTGGAGGCCACTCTCTACAGCCCGGTGGTCGCCAAGGGCAACATCTGCAGGGAGATGAAGGTGTTTCCTGCTGAGTGCAGGGGGAGGAGATGCACATACAAAGGGAAGCTAGTGGTGAGTCTGACACGTGTGTTAACACATGCTAACAATGATATTATCTAAACTGCTTGTGAGGTTCAGGTCAATGTGTCTCAGAAGATTTGAATGGCCTGGACAAATGGGAGACATTCTTGTCAAATATAAGAGTGACTTCACATCATCAAGTCATTTTGTATTCTGTATTTAAAAGTAGGCTATTTTAAATTAAACAAAAAAGTCATATTTAAGCAAGCCTACATTGCTACTCTTAACAAAGTATATCCCTCAGCTTTAGGCATACCAATTCTAAGATAAAATACATGTAGGACTGTCTGGCTCATAACATGACAGGGTCTTATAACTGATCTATTCCAGTACTTCTAATGTACTTCTCTTCTGTTTAACCCTCTGGAGTCTAAGGGTATTTTCCCGATTCTTAGATGTTTCCTTAAATCACCTTTTTAAATGTACTTCTTATAACATGGCACCCCATGTGTTACATATCAAAATGTTCAGGACAATCTCTGGTCTTGCTATAAGTGCAAATGACTCTCCTTAGAGCACTGTGTGATGAGATAAGTAGCTCTAAAGCTTAACATTTGACATCCGATCTTCGGAAAATCTTCAAAACTCTTGTGAAAACACAAATGTGACCTGCTCCATCGAAATCAGTCGCATTGACCCGAAGACACATTTTGAGTTGTATACACGGTTGGAAAGAGGAGATTCCTAGCTTTCTAATGATATCAGGATTGTTTTTGTACTCCAAATATTAAGCGAAATATGTCACATTATATAATGACTGTCACAGAGTCCTCATTTTGAGAAAAAGGCCTTTAAAGTTTCCTCTTCTCTGGAATCCATCGATCTGATTGATTATTAGTGGAGCAAATGATCAAAATACTACCGAGGGAAGATATTTTCGTTTGGAGGGGAAGCTCGCGAGTGTGTGTGTATACGTGTGTGCGTGTGTGTGTTTGTGTGTATTGTGTTTTTTTCCCGGGGAAAACCCTCACGAGAAACACCGGCTGTTGTTGTGCCTGCTGTGGCGTTAAATGACTCCGTTCCCCGCTTGTAATTATGCCGTTACAAGCTTCAAAGTTATATTTATCATCTGAATTTGCCGAAACAAGTTTAATATTCTGAAAGCCAAGACTCTGTTTAATTTAAATCAGATGAAAACAAACTGTAAAGGATCCTGCCGTGTTATCTATGATTACTTTACTCTTACGTTCATAATGTCAGCCGGAGGGAGGGGGGGCGGCGCTGCTGGAAGAGCAGAGTGCGAGTGAGAGGTGCCTGTCTTCGTCCCTTCACAAGCTTCAAAAATGTACTTATCGTGTGATTTTGGAGATAAAAGTTTCATATTCTGAAAGCCAAGACTTGGTTTGTTTAAAATCAAACAAAACACCCGAACCCTGAAAAAATAGTTTTTTACGTAAATCCACGTTTATTCTGGAATGAGCCGTTGCGACTTCCGACTGATTTCGATAGAGCGGGTCACAAATGTACTCATGTTATCCAATTTTTGGGTGTTTTAGATTTGGTTACAAAAGTCTTAGATGAGTCTTACAAAAGTAGTGAAATATTTGAATTACACTGTATATAAATGTGTAATTCTTGTCTAAAATGAAACTAGGTGTTTATCACTCTACTTTCACCACAGCAGGGACTTCATATTACATACCAAGGTTGTATGACGTGTACAAATACAAATTGAGCATTCAAACTTTTTTTTTCAACCAACAATTTATTATAAATATGTGTTTTTTAACCAACTGGAAAATATCACTATTTACAATCTTGAACATAAGAACTTTCAACCAACTATTCATTATAAAATTAGGGCTGTACCCGAATATCCGAATATTTGTTCGTTGGAGTACTATTCGGGTTTCAATTTCGTTATTTGTTTTGTTTGTTTTCCCCCCGTTTTTTTCTCCAAATTGAATTGATTGAAATCTCCAATATCAAGAGCTTGTGCCTCTTCGGGGGGTGCTAACACTTAACCATAAACGTTATTGTTTACTTTCTCCGTCTATATGTAGATATTACTTTTCTCCGTTAATGTCCGTCACATTGTTTCCATAGCAACAACAACTTCCTGTCAACAGTGCTAGCTCTCCTTCAAAATAAAAGCATGTCCATACAAAATAGGAAGCCAAGCCAAATTACACTTAAGACATATACAACTGCAACGAAAGTAACAAACACAATGCTAAATTATTTTCAATTTCAAAGAACACAAATTGGGTTACATTAACAAATAACTGTAAAACAACAATACTGTAGAATAACAAAATGAATGCCGTGAATAAACCGAAATACACATCTTGAAGCGGTTCGCTGCTGATTACTTGTGCCGTGTGTATCTTGACCTGGTGGCAGCCGCAGATGGAAGCCGCTGTAGTGATGCTGGTCCTTGAGCCACGGTAGATCTTGACCTGGGGGCAGGCACAGATGGATGTTCTGGCTGCTGGATATACGCCGCCTGTGGGCCACTAGGCCCAGGCAGCTGTGAAACATCTCTGTAAAACAAATTAAAATGTAGGACAATAATTACTATATAAATAAAATGTTGCTCAAGCACAAATAACAATGCCTAACAAAGTCTCATCTGTACAGAATAGTATGGTAAAATAATCGATGGCAAAAACATGTCACATATAGCCACTGTAAATGTCTCTGTTGTGGGACGAATAAATGATTATTTAAATCATCTACACCAAAATAACGTTTACACATAAAACACGTTAACACAGAGTAAATTTGCTAATGGAGAGTTTTGTCCCAAGAAAAAGTTCATGACTGTCGATAAAAAAAATACATCAATAAACCTGTTGTTCATTTTCGTGGTATTCCCCACACATTGCCAGTACACTATTACTGTAATAAAAACATCTCTAGTGAAGTCGGCAACTGTAACGTTTTTTTAGCCATTTGCTCTGTCTCTCTCTTTCTCTTCCTCACAGACGTAAACTGATCGGAGACACGGTTTTTGAACTGCTGTGAAGCCAGTTCGGCTACAATTCTTGTAATAGGTGCTATACAAATATAAAGCTTATTATTATTATTATATTTTCCCATGGTAAAGTTTTCGTTATGCACTTTTATTTTGATAGTAATAAGATCGGGACACTTATTTCGGTTTACTGATAAAGATTTAGCCCCAGAAAGCACATGACTACTTGGCATGCAAAATGACCTCATTCTGCATGTTAAGTAGCCATGTGCTTTTGTGTTAATATTAGATCATGTTACTTTGATGAGTGTTCAAGACAGCCTATATGTCTGAACTCGATCCTTAGAGTAATGTGTTACGGAGCCTTCTCTTCAATATTGTTTCCACATAACGAGCATTTTGCGCTGCTCTTTTCCAATGTGGAAGCAGAATGTGTGAAAGCATACAGCATGATGCGGGGTGTGTCTCTAGACATCTCTAGACTGGAATAGGGGCGCCCAGTACGTGAACTCGCCTCGCAGGTGCACACGCCAGCATGGGTGCGGGAAGGGGGGTGCAGCGGAGCTCCCCTGTCTGAATTATTATTTGACGGTTATTGCTGCTCCTGCTGTGCATAATCTGTGTAATATATGTAGCCAATCAATTCCACATTGTCGGTAAAATAATATTTTACATCTTTGTAGTGTGTGTGCTCGCCAGTGGCGTCGCTTGGCCTGCCCGAATGTTTTTTCTGTTGCCCCGGACAATTCTACCTCAATAATATAATACATTAACCGTGCTTTACGTGAACCTCATCATGACACGAGAGGATGGCAGGACTGTAATTTCCCGTGTTCAGTGAATGCAACAGAGGCAAGACACCAGACCAATCAGAGTTGCATGGAAATAAAAGTGTGTGTGTGTGTGTGTGTGTGGCGTAGACAGCTGATAGAACAGGGGAGAGCATATATAGAGGGGTTAACAGGTGCGATGATTAGCCTTGTAAATGGAGGGGCGTGATAGGTTTAGCTGAGGAGAGGCGCTCCCTGTCATTTAGATGCAGGGAGCAAGTATTGCCATGACGCGCAATACGGAGTGTTAGGTCTTCCTGTCTGAACTTGCGCTAAGCTTCATTTCAATCAGGAGAGACATGATGTATGGAATACATATTTATTATCGGTCACATTATATCAATGAAACATAATGATGACAGTTCATCACGAATGAATGAATGTTGTTTTGGCGATTAGGCCCAGGTTTTAGTAGGATATCAATCGGGAAGGGAAGAACCATTTCCGATGAACCCCCAAAAGAATGATGGATGAAGTACTGAATGTGAATCTTACCTTGCGGGATGCAGCGGAAATCTATGGATGAAAAGGAGAGGTTAATACGTGTGAGGATTTAAGCGACTGATGCCTCCCGGGCATCCTTCCTGGACGTACAGGGCTTCCCGGCCGTACGGGGCATCCCGGAGGGGGCATCCTGGCCGTACAGGGCGTCCCGGACGTACGGGGCATCCCGGGTGAGCGGGGACTACCCGGACGCACCGAGCGACCCGACCAGTGCCCCGGGTGCCCGGAACGTGCGAGGCTTCCCGAATGTGCGGGGTAACCTGACTTTAGCAGGGAAACATAATACGGACCGGAGGTTTCACGACCCGGACATACGGGGCTTCCCGGACGTACGGGGCATCCTGGACATACAGGGCAACCCGGACATACGGGGCATCCTGGCCGTACAGGGCATCCTGGATCGTACAGGGCATCCACACAGGGCTTCCCGGACGTACGGGGCATCCCGGAGGGGGCATCCTGGCCGTACAGGGTGTCCCGGACGTACGGGGCATCCCGGGTGAGCGGGGACTACCCGGACGCACCGAGCGACCCGACCAGTGCCCCGGGTGCCCAGAACGTGCGAGGCTTCCCGAACATTTTTGCGGGGCAACCTGCTTTAGCAGGGACACGTTATACAGACCCGAAGGTTTTACAGCCTGGACATGCAGGTTTAAATATGCAGAATTGAACATGAGCCGTGGGGCGACATACGTGCTGACATGCTAAGAACCACCACCAGTTATATGCATACGTACCAATTTGTTTAAGGTTGGAGAGACCTTTGGATAGCCAGCACGGCATTGAGGTCAGGGCGAATGTAGGATGAGAAAGCGGAGGAGGACCACCGTCCGAGTTGTTGCAGGGATGAGGACGAGACACCTTGATTGGCAGCGGAAGTAGCTGCGCCTATTCTGAAGGAGTGCCCCGTGTGTAGAAGGGGTGATAACCCGGATTTAATGAGGACTTGTTTTAAGTAGACGTTGAACTGTCGTTGTGTTAAAGGAAAATTCCCTGAGATGAGGAATAATGCGTAGCGTAGCGTAGCGTAGCGGGAGTTTATAAACCAAAGAGTAACCGCCCTTACGGGACGCTGTAATAAGTAAAGCGAACGCACCCGCAAGGACACCTGGCCTCCTATTGGTTGAGGGATTTTGACAGGATTGTTGCACAAAAGTTTCGAGCGCGCACAGAATAATTCTGAGAGCAGAAAAAGTTTCGAGCGTGCACAGAATAATTCTGAGCAGCAATATATCTGAGTGCAAGCGTACAGTTTGAGCACAAGCAGAGCACATCTAAGTGCAAGCAGGCACTATTTGAGTGCGAGGGCACTATTTGAGTGCGAGGACAGAGTTTGAGGGAAATAAATACATAAAGTATGCTCTCAAATTTAAATACCACGCTCTTGTATAAAGATAGGGAATAACCCCCATACTTATCGAGCCTTCATTGTAACAGTCGCGGGTGTACTGTGTGTTTTATTTGGGGTTAAGTACATTGTCAGAATAAGTGAGAAATGGATTTAACTACATTTACATTTTTGCATACATTAACAGTAAATATGTATTCAGTATGATAGCTGTCTAACAGAAGTTAAATCCATTTCTCACTTATTCTGACAATGCTGTTACTGCCGGGCCGCGAAATAGCTGTGAATTTATCGTAATATTTGCAGTATTATAAATAAAAAATATTTTATCATAATAATTTTTCGCATCTATACCAGTCATATTATTTCATCCAGTAGCCTAGTTAAACTTTCACCAGAAAACCGTTCAAAATGGCTTTTATGATGTTCCGAGGGATTCGGCGGCTCAGCCTGGTCTCACTCAGCCTTTTGTGCGAACGAGAAAGTTACCGTTGCGCCAAGTAGGAAGAGGAGCGTATAGGAGACAACCGTTTAATTGCAGACTGTTATGTTGATGTGGGGAAATGGCAGTGCATACATTATTTGAGATATATTTCGAACTCTGACTTCATTTTAAGGACATGTCGGCCAGGGGTGTAGAGCTATTTGTTTAAGCACCGGATTGGCAAAACAGGAGAGTAAACCAGTCTGCCTTGATCTATGAATTCATGTCCGGGACTCTCACGGTATCTGCTGCCCGCAGCTGTTTTATAGAAGGAAAGCCTCCTTCACTTCATGAAATGGCTGCAGCATCAGGAGGCAGCGGGACGTATACTCCGCCTCTGAGAAGTGCAGCACCAGCGGGTAAAGATGTGCCTTTTTACGCACCGCCTTCGCTGTGTTTACCTTCATCAGAACAGCTTAAGAGTGACTGCAGGCTACGTGTTAACCACACACACCCTCTACACACATCGAACTGCCCGATTACTCCCCCTTTTATTAGTTTTATGAAGGAGATGTCCAGTCACCAAGGCGCATGATGTGTGTGTGAACATGTAAATATGTTACTTTGTTACATTTGTTATCACCAACAATGTGTTTCGTGAAAGTAAAGCAAGTTCATAATTAGATAGACATCGTGAGGTGGGCCTATTTATTTTCGGTACAGTTTATGTTGAAACCGTTTCCATTCTTGTTCGTTTTCCGAAGCCGTGGCTTGGAAACATACTTGCTTCGTTTCTGAAGGAAGTGACTTGGAAGTACGCGACTACCAAGCCAGCATCCTCGTGATTGAGAAACCCACACACACACACACCCTGGCGACTGGACATCTCCTTCATCTCCTCCTAATGCGCCTTCTCCTCGTTTTCCCAGCATTCACTGGATTATCCGTAAATCATACAAACAAAACCAAAACGTTGATTTATCTGTTTTCCCATTTTGGTTTAAAAACTGAATAACGTCGTTTTTTTTGGTTTTCCGTTTTTCCGAAAAAACGACACTGGTTCTTTTTTAAACGTTGTTAATGTTTTGGATGCATATTGTTCTAGTATTTGTTCAGGCTGTTACATACAATTAGACTCTGTTGCTGCTGGTGGTGAGTAAATATTAAAATCAGTTAAAATTGACAACCGGTCCGCGATTTTTTTTTTAATGGATCTGCCGGTCCTTGGCACAATAAAGGTTGGGAACCCCTGGTTTAGTTCACGGAAGAGGTCTCGGATTGTGTTCACACCGACCCAAATGAACCGCACCAAGCGGCTAAACGCACCAGGGTTTGATTCAACTGGACTATACAAGGCAGGTGTGAACGCACCCTGAGGTAACGCTGGAAAGCTACACTTCCAGTTATCTGAATCATATTTCTACTCCTTATAATCGAAAATATATGATTAATTACGTAGATGATGCGCACCTCGACGCGCCGGCGGGTTAACTACAATTTTGATGGTGTTTGTTTAGGACACAAACACTTTGGACTGTTCTTTAATCCCGTTTGTGGTTTGCATAATCTCAGGCGGACGTCAGCTGGTCAATCAACGGAATCCCCAAAGGCATCATCAAACAGTCCATGGGTCAGGTGCCCATCATGGTGAAGTCCAAGCTGTGCAACCTGCACGGCTTGTCCCCCAAAAAGCTGGTGGAGCACCATGAAGAATCAGAGGTGATTCCCAACTGTTTCATCGTTTGAGGGATAATAAGGAAAGCAGGCCCATTTTATGAATCAAGTCCCTCATTTATTTTAACAGGAAATGGGAGGCTATTTCATTGTAAATGGAAATGAGAAGGTTATCCGTATGCTGATCATGCCGAGGAGGAACTATCCCATCGCCATGTCGAGACCCAAGTGGAAGAGCAGGGGGCAGGGATACACTCAGTATGGTAAATATCACCTGAGAGATGATGCTCAGTCAAATGAGAAGGGTTATAATAGTGCAGGTTCAACATTACAGCCTCATATTATTTAAAAATGTAATTGAAATCCCCCCCCACCACAGGTATTTCAATGCGCTGCGTGAAGGAAGAGCACACGGCCGTCAACATGAACCTTCACTATCTGGAAAACGGGACGGTGATGCTGAACTTCATCTACCAGAAAGAGCTCTTCTTCCTCCCACTAGGCTTTGCTCTTAAGGTAATAAAAAAGGGTTAATAAAGGTTTAAGGCTGCACGAAGAATCTAAATGTTTACCAAATCGCAATAAGGACTAGTGCAATATTCACATTTTTGAGAAAATAATATTTGTTAACGGCTAAATATGTAAAACAAATAATTAGAATAGAAATAATTTGACTACAAATTGTTCAACAAAACATTTTATTTTGGTACAGATCCTCTTTAAGAATCACACCATGATCATATTGATTTGTATTTTACATAGTCAATAGTCATACGGTGGCCGACAAGTGCAAACGCACTACAACGGCCAAAGACATTTCCGATTAGGGGAAACATGTGCAGCTTCCAAAACGATGCAAATAAAAAAACACAAATGTGTCAAAACACATACAAATAAAGAACATCTTCACCAACTTGACAACACATGCGTAGCATTTACAAAAAGTGCGGCAAAAGCTGCAAATAAAAACGCTGCAAGAACCTCACAAACCAACAGATGCTTGTTGGTATTCTGGGATAATTCTGTTGGCCAACTGTCAATGTAAATGTGCCTAAAATGTAAGTTTCATTGGCTTATTTTAACAATGTGATCACATGATTCCTTCAGATCTGCAGATTTGTTATTAGCCAGCTGGCTAACCTAGTCAACAGCAGTTGTGCGCTTTTTGCACCGCTTCAATTATTAAGCGCTTTTCCTAAATGTTGCACATGTGTTGTCAAGTTGGTGAAGATGTTTCTTTATTTGCATTTTCTTTAATTGCATGTGCTTTCATATTTGCATAATTTCTGAATGTGCAGCGTGAATCTCCCTATTGAAATGTGTTGGGCCTTTGTAGCTAATTTCTAGGCCACCATATAAATCCCTCCTATCCTGAATCATGATAATATTGTGATATTGGTCCAATTAATCAACATTTCTGTGTTCTTTAAGAAAATCGTTCAGCGCTTAACAAGATACATTTTTCAGGAAAAAGAGAAATGTTAAATATCTACATTAGGGATCGACCGATATGGCTTTTTCAAGGCCGATACCGATTATTAGTAATCAAGGAGACCGATAACCGATATTTGGGACCGATATACATTTGCAGTAAAATCAGAAAATCTTGGTGTCAAAATGTAGAATAACACAAACTCCAACACAAACTCAACACAACTTCTTTGAAATGCATTTAAGCATATATTATGTTTAATTAACTTTTAAACATCTTACAACTGGTTTCCTCTCTGTGCCCTTTTCTTTAGTGCAGTCATCTGCAATGAGTTAGAGAGAGAGAGACAAGAAGTGGGGCTGCAGGCTGACATGCTTAACTAACAATAATGCTTAATTTGTTATATCTGTCAATCTAGCATACAATCCCAATAAGCTGCTAGCAACTGCAAAACACTAGTGCTAGGTAATGTTTTGCAAACTATGAAAAGTGAGGCTATTACAGTAGACCTAACGTTAGTCTAGTAGCCTCACTTCTAATATTTTGCTAAACATTTGCTAGATACATGTTGGCTAGCTAATGAGCTTCACATATCAACCTGAAAAACTGCGAGGCTCCACTCGCAGCCCCTCCCCCCCCCTCCGCACTACAGTTACTCCGCTGCAAGACGCTGAACGCACCCCCAACTCTGACTGACTTCCCGCGTCCCTGTGTAACTGGGAAACTGATAGAATTGGATCATAAGATCGTGGTGTTTTTGCAACTTCAACATAGGGGATAGTGATGTTTATTGAACTTCGGTTTAACACATGTAGGGCTCTGCCGCTCAGCGCTGCTGCTTGCTTCAGTCTGTGTCTGCGTTCTTTCGCACCTGCCTAGAGATGGGCGAGTCATGATTCATCCGGATCATTAACCCGGATCCTAGTAATGAGCCGGTCGTGACGAGTCTCCCTCTCGATTAACCCGAGTCCTTTGAGTCCTACACCTGATGTGACGTAACAATTAAAACTATAAATTGCGTCACTCTTTAATCTCTTTATAACGTGTACAATCACATTACAACGTTGTTGTATCCAGAGATCCAGCAGACTCGTCGCCATGCACGAATCAACAGCAAATTCAGCCCCCTCCGGCTCCCGCGAGAGTCCCGTGAGCCGTGAGTCGTTGGACTCGCGGGAGCCGTGAGTGAGCCGTGAGTGAGCCGTGAGTCCGCAAATCTCTGAGTCTGCTGCGACTCGTCGAGGGAGCCGTGGGACTCGCGGGAGCCGTGGGACTCGCGGGAGCCGTGCGAGCCGGAGGAGGGGCTGAGTCTGCTGTAGATTCGTGCATGGGGACGAGTCTGCTGGATCTCTGGATCTGCTGCCTGCTATATGTTACGGCTCTGAGTCCTCGTAGGCTACTGGTCTCTCTCGATCATTGACCTGGATTCACGGATCCCGCGATTTTTCCGGCTCTAAATTAAGTTTCAGTGTAGACTTCTAACAAAATGGTCATGTTGTGCAACAGTCTCCTGTAATAATATCTGCATTTCCAATAAGGATCTTACTTGGAAACTCGTTTATTTTGAACATGGCACACAAAAAGAAACAAATGATAGAAAATTGCAAAACGGTTAGAATATATAAAATGTTATTATTATTATTATTATTAAATGAAAACACAATTGTGCAAAATTAGCTTAAGTACAGGAACATATTAAAATAACTATATACATATAATGCAAAACACTTTTTAAAATGCACACACACACACATGTTTTATTAAAGCAAAAGACACTGTGTAGCGGAGGTTAATGTAACGTTAGTTTAATATGCTGGTTAAATGCAACAACTTTTCGGTTTCACCGGTAGGATTTCTACGGTCTTGGTCATGCTGACTGACTCATATGACTCGTATGATCCGGATCTCTTCAATGATTGACTCAGAAGACTCCGAGTCCATAAAATGATCCGGATTTGCCATCTCTACACCTGCCTGTAATCTGAGAAGGTCCCGCCTCTCTGACTGGCCCCCGTCCGGAAAATCTTCAGTAATAGCCTATCAGATAGCGCTGTGGGCGGCACATTGCTCGTGTACACAGTGGTGACTGCAGCCAGAGAAACGGCCGCATCAGAGCCGAAGTTTTATCGGCAATTTGATAAAAAAAAAGGCCGATACCGATAATCGGTCAAATGCGGAATGTCGGCCAAGCCGATTATCGGTCGACCCCTAATCTACATAACATTATCTACTAAAATATGAAGGTATAGACTCTCTGTGTTTCTCCTCCAGGCCCTGGTGGACTTCACTGACTTTCAGATATACCAGGAGCTGATCAAGAGCCGCGAGGACAATTCATTTTACAAAAGCTGTGCGTCGGAGATGCTGCGCATGGTCATGGAGGAGGGGTGCACCACCCGCAGCAAGGTGCTGAACTACCTGGGGGAGCGCTTCAGGGTGAAGATGAACCTGCCGGAGTGGTACACAAACGACCAGTGTGCCAACTACCTGCTGGAGTAAGTGTTTTTATATCATCAACAGCCTAATGGGGACAATACCAGGCATGAAAATCACTCACCTTTCGGCGAAATTCGCCGTTTTGAATACAAAATAGGTCGTTTGTGTGATTCATGTAGATCTGCAATAAAAATATTTTTGGGTTTTGGGGGGGGTTCTGGGACCCGGAGTAATCTGCGGCCGCGAGCTGTTATGTGCCATCATGACACGCATGGTGTTCTTTTTTTATATATTATAATGCAGCGCGAGTTGTGTGCTCGAGTCTTCCTGCCTGTCGGCTCTGCTGCTCCGCGATGATGGTCTAGCTTCAGCTGCCACATTACCTAGGGGTGCGTTCGTTAATATTAACTGTGCGGTCCGGAGTCACTGTGGTACAGACTGGACCGCTGGTGAACAGCTGTTAGAACGGGCCATTCAGGTGTTCAGAGCAGAGCTCCCTGTCGGAGCGCAGAGCGTGATGTGCACTGAAAAGTTTTTCTGTCGCAATATTATCATTGAGCTTGCTAGCTAGCATACATTGTCACTATCTGCTAACGTTAGCTTTAGCCTTCGTTTTCTAATAGTTTTTTTTTCATAGGCTATAAACGGAGGTGGTATAAGTATAGATCTTGTACTTGAGTAAAAGTAGAAGTACTCAGATCTTGTACTTGATTAAAAGCAGAAATACTCAGATCTTGTACTTGAGTAAAAGTAGAAGTACTCAGATCTTGTACTTGATTAAAAGTAGAAGTACTCAGATCTTGTACTTGATTAAAAGCAGAAATACTCAGATCTTGTACTTGAGTAAAAGTAGAAGTACACTACTCAGGTCTTGTACTTGAGTAAAAGTAGAAGTACCAGAGTGTAGGAATACAGAATGCAGTACTTTTAGTAAAAGTACTGCATTCAAAATATTCCTCAAGTAAAAGTAGAAAAGTATTCTCATCAAAATACAGTGAAAGTAGTGACAGTAAAAGTACTCGTTGTGCAGATTGGTCCATTTCAGAATAATATATATATGTTTTATAATGATTGATCATGAAAGTGTTCTCAAAGCTGGTAAATGTGCAGCTAGTTTGAATGACTTTGTAGACTGCAGGGTAGCTTGTGGATTTACTCCAGGTGGAACTAAAGTCTGATTCAACACTTGATTAGATTTCACATCATTCATCCACATCCGTAAAGTAACTAAAGGTATTAATACATGTAGTGGAGTCAAAGTACACCATGTACCTCTGAACTGTAGAGAAGAAGAACAAAGTAGCAAAACATTGAAATACTTAAATAAAGTACAAGTATCTCAAAATTGTACCCATGTATAGTACTTAAGTTTATGAATTTAGTTACTTTACACCAGATGCCATAAAGATAGAAAGACTAAGCCTTGCACAGAGGCATGACAATAGATTTTCAAAATGCTCAACAGTGCTGCCAAAATTATAAACTGACTGCTACACAATTAAAATAAATGCTTTTATATATTTCTATTAGATGTGACCCTTTAGCGTTTCTGTTATTATTAACAGTGCTGCTTTAGTTGTTTTGACTGCTAAAATCCTCTGTTATTCCTCATTTTAAAGCCGATATTCCGTGGGGTCGGGGGGCTCGGGTCCTTGTCACCTTTTCCATACCTGATGAGTTTGCATCCCTGATAATACTTAGTAAGGAGGCCATAATATTTTTGACTCAAGGCTGAAGTTAAGTTTCTCCAGCTCTCCCCAGGTTGGCAAAAAAATGCATCTCAAAATGCATCAGATTGATGTTTTAAAATATGGAATATTCAACATTTTCTTCCGGGTGAGCATGCCCCCGGACCCCCCTAGAGGGATAATATCCTTCTCACCTTTTTCACCCCTGACCCGTTTTCATGCCTGCAATACTGTTATCAGGGTTGAGAAATGTAAAAATCATGAACATTTTTCCGCTGAAACACACAACACAAACACTAAGTTTGTATAATTGCATTGTTTGTATTTCATCATATCAAAAGCAAATGATCTGTACATAAACACCTACATTAATCTGCTTTGTGTGACATGAAAGCTGACCGCATGGTTGTGTTAATTCTCTCCATGCCCTCAAAAATGCATGATCTATTAGCTTTTTATGTAGGTTATTTATTAAAACCTAAAAATGGTCAATGAGATGTTATAAAGAATATAATGTAGGCAGCTTTAAAAACTGAAAAACAACAGATTATGATGCAAAATGTACAACCCCAAAAGTCTGTGTAATTCTTTTTGCGTACATTAAAAAAATGTAAAATGAAGAACCTTTTCTTCTGTTGTGACCAGCGAGAGCATCTGTATCCACCTGAAGTCGGGCATGGAGAAGTTCTACCTGCTGTGTCTGATGACCAGGAAGCTCTTCACGTTCGCCAAGCAGGAGTGCATGGAGGAGAACCCCGACAGCATCATGTGTCAGGAGGTGCTCACCCCTGGGCAGCTCTACCTCATGTTCATGAAGGTATGCTCACTGAGGAATGCAGAAGCAAAGTATATGTTTTTACATCTCGCATATAGGACAGGGGTGCCCAACCTTTTTTGAACCAAGAGCTACTTTTATAGTTGCCAGTCTGCCGAGATCTACCAGTCCAAATAGAGAGGGGGGATGGGGTGCTAGAGAAAATGATGCCATTTAAAAAACATAAACGGCCGCCAGCGAATCGAGCCGGCCCTTGACGACCGGCTGTTCTGTGATTCTCCAGATGGCCAGTAAAGCCACGCTCGCATTGCAGATGAGACAGATGGACTTTGAATTGGAATAAACAAAAAAATAATCATCCTCCCACTCGGAGTGAAAATGATATATTTTGGGCTTTTTTGCTTCTGCCATAATAGCGGTCTTGTGTGTGTGTGTGCGGACTGGCACTCCTGTTGACACGGACAACGTCAGCGAACTACTGCCCACTGCCCACCAGCCACGCCCCGACACATGGGGTCACACCAATCACAAAGCTTTGATGCGTTCATGTGCATTATTCTGGCACAGGAAGATTATGTTATAGGACATTAACGATAAAACAGAATATTTTTGTTCTATTTTTAGACACATCTCGCGATCGACTGGTTGGGCACCCCTGATATAGGACAATACTTGGGTTGTCATCCTTATAAGAGTTTTCCACATCTTGTAAAAGATGTGTTTTTGGAATAGGGTTATAGAAATTGCAGTAATCATATACATAAGATTGTTTCTGTTGAGATTTGAAAGTTATTTGTGTTTTCCCAATTCTACAACGGATATCAAATTTAAATGAGATGGACACATGAAGGCTCCGACAAACAGCTAGATCGTATTCCTACAGTTACATCTCTGGTTATGGATTGAACCCCTGCATTGTTCCCAACAGGAGAAGATGTCTGCCTGGTTGCTGTCTGTGAAGCTCTCCTTTGAGAAGAGAGGCAGCCGACTGAGCGCAGTGTGGACCGCTGAAAACGTGATCAAGATATTCAACATGGGCACGGACTTGACCAAACCCTTTGAGTATCTGCTGGCCACTGGGAACCTGAGCTCCAAGACAGGTATAGTGATATGAGTTCTGTTTGAGTAGGGGCTGTACCAAACGTCTTTACATTGAATGTTTCTATTGAGGGTTTCTAAAGCTTTTAATACCTGCTGTCACCATACAGCATTTTTAAATTGCCACTGAGACAGTCGTCCTTTTTTCCGATAAATTGAAAAAAGAGAAAACGGTTTCCTTTGATTGCACTTATATAAATGTAATTAATGGTATTGTTGCTGTTAGTCGGCCCTTCTAATAGACCCGTGCAGGAATAATGGATGTATAAAGAGAACTGGATACCCTGTTCATTCTCATAAAGTTGCTCAGTGGCGCATGAAGCCCGAAATGGTTTGACTGTAGGTACAAAAAGTATCCGACATAAAACACGGTGGGGTAGGTAAGTTTGAGAAACCGCCTCGAGATACACTTTTTGTTATATTCCATGGAATGCTCTTTACATCCCGATGGCAATGAATATCTTAAGTGCATTGACAAAAAATCCATAAAATAATGTCATCTGTGGAAGCCGTGGTACTGTAAAAAGCACGACCAATAATTTTAGGCGGCCCGGCTAAAATAACTGGATGGCCTACCTGCCTGTCAACCTTCCACCTGTGCACAAACTTATCTCGTGCCCTCATTGGTCATGTGCGCGTTCGTGTGTTGGAGGAGGGGCTCTGTAAGGAATTAGCAGATTTCTTCCGGCTGTGTATTTTCAAATTCTAGCACACTCGAGCTGGTTTCTCCAAAATTACCTACCCCACCTTTAAGTTAATATCCCGCTAGTGAATTTCTGAGGCTTTTTATAGCTTACAAATGGTGGTTGCTAACTAGTAGCCAAATAAGACTTAATTTCATCACGCTGACATTAGCTATGGGCTCAGAACAGTCTCATAATACACACATCAGGGTGTCTTAAAAAGTATTAAAAGTTGATAAATCAATGGGGGGTTTATCTGCTGGTGGACTACCTGAGAGATATACAGCAGGAGAACACGCCATCCACCGCGGAGAATAAACAGGACAACCATGCTCCGGGGTCTTCTTCGCTGCTTTTGGTGTATTTTGTGGCGGCAGCAGCGCCACTTACAGGCCTGGCATATGTACTACAGCGTTTCCAGCATTTCCAGCGGTCTTGTGTGAACAGACACGTTAATGAATCGAATGCGTGTGAACGGAAGACTTTTTTGCGTATTCGTTTTACTCGTGGGGCCGGAGTCTAAGCCAAACTATATCCAGTCACAGAGATCTGCTATTTTAAAGTAAGGTCAACACATATCGACCCTAAATATAGTCTACATTAAGAATGAGAAAAGTCTTAACATATATATTGTTTTTTGTAAACATGACAAATGTGTGAGGGTGATGACGTCAGAGCATCGTCCTATGTGCCGGGCTTAGCCCCGGACAGCCCCAGCCCAATTTAACCCCTGGGTATTTGTGAGGGAGCTCCTATATGGCATTACCCCGCTGAAGCTCACCAAAGTTTAATATATTTCAAAGTTTTGTCAATTGTTTAGTTTATTGGTCAAATACTGGTTTCTAATGGTTTCTGAGGAGTTTTACTGGAATGAAAGAGCACCGAGTACAGAAGCAACAAAACAGCATACTGCATTAAACCTGACCTACACAGAGAGGTTGCAGTTCATGTGGAGAGGAGGCTTCAGTAGTCTGTCTGCACTCTGTTTAGTTGTGCTATCTTACAGTCAATATAGTAAATGTGAGGTAAAGTGTGTCGCCAATGTAACCGGTTAGAACTCGAAGTTGCGATGAGGTCTTAAAATGTATGGAAAGGGTCTTAAAAGGTATTAAATTTGACTTCAGGATTCCTGCATATACCCTGACACATGCACGCAAAAGGATTCACACTTGTATTTCCGGATCCACATTTGTGTTTTTCAATACACACACAAATGTGTTCCGTTTCATATACATGTAAATAAAATCCAAATACAGAAAAAAGTTTTACATGTGTATTTTTGATTCACACATTTTTGTTTTCCGTTTAAAACCGCTGCACCTGCTAACACAAACCGCTTTCTGTGCACGGATCGCTGTGCATTCGTGTGTGGGGTTTTTGAGACTCCCCTGACGGTCAGCCGATTCGTACTTGTAATTTTTTCTATCTATAGCCAATCAGATGTCTCCTCAATTCTCAGCCAATCACATGAGCGCGCCCCCACGAGGGTAGATTTCTTGCGTTCATGACGTAGCGCTTCATGTACGCATTTTGCGCTGTCCGGAGCTGACAGGTGCTAATCTCAGGACACCTCCACTCTCAGTACAGCGCCACTTTCCGAACAGGAAATGCACGCAAATACAAACCTATATATATTATTACGGTACAGCGCCACTTTCCGAACCATTGATGAATGTTTGTGTACACACAAACGGCAGGCAAAACCGTTTTAAATGTGTGTTTCCTGTGTGGTGAATACAGCTGCTTTATTTATGTCTGTATGAAGTTGTTGTGAGTGTGGAGGGAGTAGCTACAGGTTCGCTTAGCCTAATCGATCAGTGCACTGCGAAGTCAGTGCTAGACAGTGAACTGTCAACGGGGGGAGCCCCGCCGGTCATTATCGGCCGATATTCACTCTTAATAGTTTGATCGGTGCTCTCTATAAAGACCGATCAGGAGAGCTGGATCTGATCGATATGGACATAAACGCGAGTGAAGTATAACCGGACGCAAGAGAGAGATAAGATCAGCTGCTGAGTCTGACGGAGACACGCAGCTCAGCATGATCACCTGATGCTCCGCCCTCTGTTTAGCGAGCTGACCGGACAGCGCAAAATGCGTATATGAAGTGTCATGAACGCAATAAATCATACCCTCGTGGGGGCGCGCTCATGTGATTAGCTTAGAATGAAGGAGACATCTGATTGGCTATAGATAGAAAAAATTACAAGTACGAATCGGCTGACCGTCAGGGGAGTCCAGGCCCGGTTCCAGAACATAAGTTGTAGTAGCCAGTTGTGGTGAAGGCATCTGACTTACTTAAACCGAAATGTCTACATGCATAGCAGAAGATGGCATCTTTTTTTACATGAATATTCCAGCCAATCTCTGTTTTGAAACCATGAGCTGCAAAATGAGCGCTGTAAGGGAAACTTCTGTATTAATGGAGAGTCAGGACTCAGAGAGACACGGGACGAGCAGGAGTTCTGATGTCAAACACTGAGATTTAATACAAGTATCGGCCGGAGAAATTCACATCACAAGTCACACAGTCAAAAGTTCTGACTGCTCCGGTGGGTTGCCATGTTTTTTTATCTCAAGGGGCTTCACCTGGTTAAATAAAGGCTACAAACATGTCAATTCTGAATCCGCCTCTCATCCTAATAGACCTTTTAACCAGCTTACAGGGAGTCAACCCCCACATTGGGGAAGGCATCTGTGTCCACCGGGAAGCACTGAATTATCTTTATCTGACTCTAGGGCTCTTGTGACCGAGAGTTGACCGGTCATTAAACTGGTAAGGTCAGCCACAGCTGACCGTTCCCATTCCTTAAGACAGATAACAGACTTCGGCTTGGTCGTAAAACGTCAACAGGCCGAAAGGTCAAATATCTTAGGAGTAAGGAGAATTATTCTTTGACACTTAGGACTAAAGACAAAATTAATCCCTCACAAGCGCCTTATCCTACTGTACAGGCGAGTTGGGTACTTTTTTAAATATACCTGGGCAGGCTCTGTTTTGCCGAGGTCCTATGGCACTTGTGGGCCGCTGAGGGGTGGCGGTGTTTGGGGCAACGAAGGCGGCTGCTCCGCCTCCGTGGGCGAGGCGAGCAAAGCCGGCGAGTCGGGCGTTAGTGTCCACGACAGTGGCCGCGGGTAACATTACTTACCGTTTAAATTGACCAAATAAATGCAGCAGACAATGTTATTTAACCACAATTACAATTTATTTTATATATCTATATTCTTCTTATTACTACTATTATTATTGTACATGTAATATTTTTCACATTTCATTTTTCAAATGATGGTGCATAACGACTCAACTGAGGGTGCAATGCACCCTTAGGCACCCCCGTAGAACCGGGCCTGGGGGAGTCTCAAAAAACCCACACACGAATGCACAGCGATCCGTGCACAGAAAGCGGTTTGTGTTTGCAGGTTCAGAGGTTTAAAACGGAAAACAAATATGCGAGGATCAAAAATACATATGTAAAACCTTTTTCTGTATTTGGATTTTATTTACATATATATGAAACGGAACACATTTGTGTGTGCATTGAAAAACACAAGTGTGGATCCGGAAATACAAGTGTGAATCCTTTTGTGTGCATGTGTGTATTATGAGACTGTTCTGAGCCCATAATTAGCCGCCCTTATCTTAGCTTACTGTGGTAATGCGCAGTCATGCGACCATGATGTAGTTTGATAAAAGTTAGATTTTAGTTCTAAAAATTGCATTGACGCTGATAAATCCCAGTTAGTTAATTTGTAGAGATTACCCCAAAGCAGTGGATTTAAACATGTTGATTAAATAAAAGAAAGTGTACTTTTCGACGTATGTTCCAACAACTGAAATCTAAGTAGTGGTATAAAGTCTATGGTTCCCATATTAAACCAACATCCCTTCCCCCTGTCACAGGTCTGGGCATGATGCAGAACACAGGCCTGTGCGTTGTAGCTGACAAACTTAACTTCATCCGCTACCTGTCCCACTTCCGCTGCGTGCACAGAGGAGCAGCCTTCGCCAAGATGAGGACCACTTCAGTCCGAAAGCTGCTCCCCGAGTCCTGGGGCTTCCTGTGTCCCGTGCACACTCCGGATGGGGAGCCCTGCGGACTCATGAACCACATGACGGCCATCTGTGAGATCGTGGCGCCGACCTTACCCACCACATCCCTCCCTGCCCTGCTCTGCTCCCTCGGTGAGGAAAACTCATCTGCTAAATCTGAATTCCTTTATTCACACAGAGGCGGGACATTTACTTTGTTACAGCAAAGGGGAGGCTGCAGATAAAAAACACAAAGTGCTTCACATACCAACATACCAATAGGGATGCTCCGATCGAGATCGGCCGATACTCAATCTCTACCGATCGATCGGTGCTCTCTAAACATGGCGATCGCAAGAGCCGATCGCATGACGTAAAATACATGACACTTTTCTCTGTGTGCGGCAGAACAAGCTCGCCAAAATGGCTTCACCGGTCTGGCAGTATTTTAAGGTGTCCGAAAAAGACAATAAAATAGCGGTATGCAACGTGTGTGAAGCAGAAATCCTGCAGCTCCGCCTGCTGTGACGGACCGCTGAGCGGAGCAATACACACCAAGAGTTAGACCTAACACAATTAGCTATTTTATCTACCTCTGGAACAAGCTAAACTCGTTATACATATATTTATTCTTCACTGTCGGGTCACTCATTACTGGATCAGTGAGCTGCATGAGACGATACTGACAGGCTGTCAGGAGAGAGGAAAAGAGAGCGCTTCCACTAATTTCTCCCGTGTTACTATCCAAAGTGAATGTAAACTTGAATAATGTACATAATTTGAATGTAATAATTAAGTTGATTGTTGTTTGTGGAAGCTCCAGTGGATGAGCCCCGTTAACTGAGTTTTAAACATCACTTTAAATGGAAGATTAAAATGATGTTTAAATCTTCCATTTAGGCCGATTCCGGTGATCGGCCCCAAAATTGGCAATCGGAGCATCTCTACATACCAACCAATACTACCCCCCCCCAGTCTTGCCAGCCAATAAATAGCAGGTTACACGTAACCTTTGATTTAAATAGTATTAAAAGTTGATTAATCAATTTAGCGAAAATATAAGGCTATTAAAAAGTATTAAAGGGCATTTTCCAAGGTATTACATTTTGTAGCTTGTTTTCAATAAGTATATAAATTGTCCAAAGAGGTTGTATTCTACAGTCTGCCTGAATGTAATCACTGCGTAGGTGTGTAGTGTGATTCTGTGTAGTTTATTTATGGCATCCCGTTGGATTTGACGTCATCTGAGCAGGACGTCGCACGCTCACTGCTTGATAGCGTGCGAAGGTCAGTTTATGCCGGTTGTTAAACAACATCGTTATGGAGAAATGCAAGTCTGCGTCCAAATGGTTGGAAGATAAGGAGGAAGGACAATCAATACTGTATATAGTAAATGTGAGGTAAAGTGTGTTGCCAAGGTAACCGGTTAGAACTCAAAGTGGAGATGAGGTCTTAACATTTATGGAAAGGGTCTTAAAAAAGGTCTTAAAAGGTGCATATACCCTGTGAATGAGATTCTGTACTTTTACTTTGTTTGACATATTTGAATGTGTATTTCATATTTGTTGTCTCAGGTGTGACTCCGGTGGATGGGACCCCGGGCAAGGCATACGCAGACTGCTACCCCGTGCTGCTGGATGGAGCTGTGGTAGGCTGGGTGGAGGCAGAGCTCGCCCCGGTGGTGGTGGACTCTCTGCGCATGTTCAAGGTACGTCAACTGTACAAGTTAAACAGTGTCTGTGCCAATCATTCGCCGGGGCGTAAATATTTATTATATATAATACAATAATAGTTTTCCGCTGTCACAAAGACTGATACAGGAAATGTTTCTGACCAAAATCAACAACCCTCTGGCTACATTTTTACAGATGAATTATTTACTTTGTAACCAGATTTCACTGTTTTCCCCGTCAATACCCTTGAACAAATTGTACCCAAAATCAACTCGCCAACTAATATGATCTATGTATATAGTATCCTATCTTTATTTGTTTGAAAATTGTGCCGTTTCATACCTTATTCTATTAATTTGATATTGTGTATATGTTAAATAAATATTTTTATATATAATACATTTCTATATGTACTCTTTAGATATTTACCCTTTTACTCTTCATTTCTATATATATTTAATTGATATATTTTTTATTTGACTTCTAACTCATATTCAACGTCTTGTAAACATGCTGCTGCAACAAAACTGCTTCCCAATCTGGGATCAATCTTCATCTATTTAAAACAAATTCCTCCAGGTGCTGAAAGAGAAGAAGATCCCTCCCTGGACTGAGATCGTTCTGGTTCCTAAAACAGGAAAGGCCAGCATGTACCCGGGCGTGTTCCTCTTCACCACCCCCTGCCGGATGGTACGACCCGTACGCAACTTAGCTCTGGGCAAGCAGGAGCTGATCGGCACCTTTGAACAAGTATGTGTTTTTTTTGTCATTACAAGCTGATAGAGAAGAGAAGTTTATCCGTGGCGGTGGGCCCGTTCTCATCACATAGCACTCCCCTATCCTGCGGCTTGCCCCAGGGTTCTGTTTTAGCCCCCCTTCTTTTCGCCCTGTACATGCTCCCATTGGGCCGCTTAATTAGCCAATTTGAGGGCGTCTCGTATCATTGCTATGCGGATGATATCCAGATATACTTCTCCTTCAAACCTGTCAAAATGAAAAAGTAAACACCCTCATCACATGTCTGTCTGCAATTGAGGAGTGAATGTCAAGCAACTTCCTACAGCTCAATGCATCGAAAACAGAAGTCTTGATCTTAGCGGCTGATAACACAACACGTTCTCACTCCCATCCCGTCACATATTGACGGACGGTCAGGGCCCCTCCGCGTCGCTATATTACGTACAGGGTAGGGCTGCACGATTTTGGGAAAAAATCTAATTGCGATTTTTCTGACAAATATTGCGATTTCGATTCGAATTGCGATATTTGTTTTTAAGCGACCCAATGGAAGTTTATTGTGAAATGCGGCCATAACTCCGGCTAGGAAGGTCGTATCAACATACTCCTGTCTCTAGCACCCCCGCAGCCCGAGCTACGAGTGAAAGAACTAAACTTACATGAAACTTCCGTTGGGTTGCTTTAAAGAGCTGCAACAAGAGGAGACTGCGTTGTTCCATTAAGGAAGAGTTCATTCAGACAATCTTCTTTTTCTTTTAAAGCTGCACATCAGTGGAACTCAATCCCAGTAAAGATTAGAGAACTAAACACCTGCAGTTTATTTAAATCTAACTTAAAAACATGGTTAGTGGAAAGTCAGCTCTGTCAACACTGACACAATCTGTACATGACAACGCTCTGTTTATATGCCTTGACCTGTATCTGTCTGCTTTGTGAATATGTATTTTAGTTTAGTTTTTATGTATATGCTTGTATTTTTTAGTACAGACGAAAAATAGCCTGTTGGCTAACTCTGGCGCATTTACAGAAATGTCAATTAATGTGCACTGTCCCTGTCAAATAAATATATTGGAGAAAAAAAAGGAAAAGAAAAAGGTGAAGCTTCAGTTAAAGATTCACCCTGTAATAGATGTAGAACATGTGATGGAGCATCACTAACCTGACTCAGATGGTTTGTTTCACCAAACTATCTAAAGCTCCATTGGAAGCCATTTGGAAAAGGCAGGCACTTTCAAAAGCACTTGGCAGGTGATTGGATCAATCTGTCTATCACCTTCTATCATGGGCCACTTCTGATTGATTAGCAATGGATGGTACATGTGGAGCACAGCACTTCTGATTGGTGTGGATGACTGACACACAAGAAGAAGAAAAAAAAAATTGTAAAAAAAAATAGTTACAAAAAATCGCAGGCTTTGCGATTTGATAATCGCATCATCTCGAATCGCGATTTCGATTTAAAATCGATTAATCGTTCAGCCCTAGTACAGGGTACCCCTTGCCCGTCAGGCTTCTACGGGCAGGGCGTCCCATAGACCTTCATAGACCACGTGATCAACAACAATGGCCGACCTTCGTGTTATTCTCGGTGGAAAATGCCTATTTTAAGGTTCATGTGGCCATTAAAATGCGTTTTGATGTCATTTCATGCGAGTAATGTCCGTTACTGCCCGTAGCATTACTCACATAAAATGACATCAAAACGCATTTTAATGGCCAAATGAACCTTAAAATAGGCATTTGCCACCGAGAATAACACGAAGATCGGCCATTGTTGTTGTTCACGTGGTCTGGGAGCTGTTGCAGCATCCATAGCAACCATGAATGTGTACACATTCATGAAGTAATCTTCGTCATAACTAGCAAACTAAACATCATGTACATGTACTGCACAAATAATCAGAAATAAAAACTCATTACTCGCATAAAATGAGATCAAAACGCATTTTAATGGCCAAATGAACCTTAAAATAGGCATTATGAAGGTCTATGGGACGCCCTGCCCGTAGAAGCCTGACGGGCAAGGGGTCCGCTGTGTCCGCAATGAAGGTCTATGGGACGCCCTGCCCGTAGAAGCCTGACGGGCAAGGGGTACCCTGTACGTAATATAGCGATGGGGAGGGGCCCTGACCGTCCGTCAATATGTGACGGGATGGGAGTGAGAACGTGTTGGATAACATCGCCTCTAAGGTGGCAAGCCACCTGGGTTCATTCAGTGGTAACATAAGGGCAAACATAAAAAACCTTGGTGTAATTTTCGATCAGTCTATACTACTAGACAAACACATAAAACTTCTGACCTATACCTGTTTTTTCCATCTCAGGAACATTGCCAAGATCAGGGGGGTTCTATCTAACGCAGAAATAGAGATGGCTATCCATGCCTTTATTTCATCCCGGCTTGATTATTGCAATGCTCTGTTCTCCTGCCTCAACAAAACATCAATAAACCGGTTACAACAGGTCCAAAATGCTGCAGCCAGATTACTCACTCGGTCCAAAAGAACATGCCACATCACTCCGTTTATTTCTGCCCTGCACTGGCTCCCTGTCCATCTCAGAACCCAATTCAAAGTATTGGTCTTCACATATAGAGCTGTCCATGGCCAAGCCCCAGCCTACATCAATGACCTGATCCACCCTCACATCACAACCCGGGCCCTGAGGTCCTCTGAGCAAGGCCTCCTAAGGGTGCCCCGAACCAGGCTAAAGACTAAGGGTGACCGTTCCTTTGAGGTGGTGGCCCCAAGGCTTTGGAACAAACTCCCCCAGATAATAAAAACCTCTGCCTCAATAGAGATGTTTAAGGGGCAGTTAAAGACCCACCTTTTCCGACAGGCCTTTGGGTCGTCGGGGGAGGTGAGTTAGTAGCTGTCTTTTATTGGTGTTTTATCGTATGTTTTATCCTATGTATTACCTGCTGCTGTTTTATGCCTTTTATTCTACATGTTATAGTTGTACTTTGAATTGTGTCCTGTGTACTGTACTGTAAAGCACTTTGTACATCCATGTTGAGAAGGGTGCTATATAAATACAGTTTGACTTACTTACTGATCCATATTAGTGTATATTTACATATATAATGTATACATGCATTCATATTTTCAGCAGCTTTGTCCATTTGTTTTTGAAAAATTCCATATTGTGTTGTCTCTGGAACTGTAATGTATTCCTCTTTTCTCTATGTTGCCCCAGCTTTACATCAATGTGGGCATCATGGAGGATGAGATAGAGCCGGGGGTGACCACGCACCAGGAGCTCTTCCCTCACAGCATGCTCAGCGTGGTGGCCAGCTTCATCCCATACTCCGACCACAACCAGAGCCCCAGGAACATGTACCAGTGTCAGATGGGTACGTCAGCGTTGGGAGGGCTACTTAAAAATGGAATCTTTTACAATTACTAATTACCAATAACCGAACATCTGGATATCAAAAAAGAAAGGCGGTTTATGTTTTGATTTTAGATTGTTTTTTTAAGAACTTTGCGTAAAAGGGTAGCATTTTAGCATTTTTGACTGTTTTAGTCCCTTTTGGACCAGATTCAAATATTTTAAAACATTTTAAATTATTCAGATATTTTGCATGTACAGTTGCAAGAAAAAGTATGTGAACCCTTGGAATGACCTGGATTTCTGCACAAGTTGGTCATAAAATGTGTTCTGATCTTCATCTAAGTCACAACAATAGACACACACAGTCTGCTTAAACTAATACCACACAAACAATTATATGTTTTCATGTTTTTATTGAACGCACCATGTAAACATTCACAGCGCAGGGTGGAACAAGTATGTGAACCCCGAGGCTAAAGACTTCTTCAAGAGCTACTTGGAGTCAGGAGTCAGCCCACCTGGAGTCCAATCAATGAGACGAGATTGGAGGTGTTGGTTGAAGCTGCCCTGCCCTATAAAAAATACACACCAGTTTTGAATTTGCTATTCTTAAGAAGCATTGCCAGATGTGAACTGTTGACTTGCATAAAGCTGGAAAGGGTTACACAAGTATCTCTAAAAGCCTTGATGGTCATCAGTCCACGGTGAGACAAGTTGTCTATACATGGAGAAAGCTCAGCACTGTTGCGACTCTCCCTAGGAGTGGCCGTCCTGTAAAGATGACTGCAAGAGCACAGTGCAGAATGCTCAATGAGGTGAAGAAGAGTCCTAGAAAGTCAGCTAGAGACTTAAAGAAATCTCTGGCACATGCTAACATCTCTGTTGACGAATCTACGATACGTAAAACACTGAACAAGAATGGAGTTCATGGAGGACACCACGGAGGAAGCCACTGCTGTCCAGAGAAAACATTGCTGCACATTTGAAGTTTGCAAAAGAGCCCCTGGATGTTCCACAGCACGACTGGCAACATATTCTGTGGACAGATGAAACCAAAGCTGAGTTGTTTGGAAGGAACACACGACGCTATGTGTGGAGAATCTAAAGGGTTCACTTTTCTTGCAACTGTATATTTCTCCCCATAACAATTTAGCCAGATTAACTTCATATCATATGGATAAAGGACCAGGTTGATAGGAGGTTTTGATAATGGAACCGTCATCCATGTAATGTTCTCAATTCTCATCTGTTAATTTCTTTTTTCAGGTAAGCAGACGATGGGTTTCCCCCTGCACTCCTTCCTGGATCGCTCCGACAACAAGCTGTACCGGCTGCAGACCCCCCAGAGCCCCATGGTGCGGCCCTGCATGTACGACCACTACAACCTGGACAACTACCCGAGCGGTACCAACGCCATTGTGGCCGTTATCTCCTACACAGGCTACGACATGGAGGACGCCATGGTGAGTACAACACAAACGTTACTTTACCATAGTAGAAAAATAGTAAATCCTGACACAGTTTGATCGTATCAGATCATTAACAAGTCGTCCTGGAGAGAGGCTTCGCCCACGGGAGCATCTACAAGACTGAGCTGGTGGACCTGGCAGAAAAAGTGCGGGGAGAAGACAGCGTGGTGTTCGGGGTCAAGCCCGGAGACCCTAAAGGTCAATGACAAACTGGACGCTGATGGACTGCCATTCATTGGATCCCACTCTACAATACGGAGACCCGTTCTACGGCTACATCAACCTGAACACCGGCCAGACCTCCGTCAACTTCTACACAGTAGGTTTCAATGGTTTGATTATTTGGCAAAAGTGATTTAGGTTCTTCCATTTTTATAGTTCTACAAGTTATATTATGTGGCACATCTAGAATCTAAACATACACATGTGCCGTCATCCCTCAGAGTGAAATCTGGTTTAAAAAAACAAACGGGCCAGGGTTGTGATCGAACTGTCCAATTTGCTTAGGAAGGTTCCATATTGGATTCTTAGATCAGCGGTTTTAAAGTGTGAGGCGCGCCCTCCCTGGGGGGGCGCCAGAGAGCTTCAGGGGAGGCGCAGCGTGAGAAAAGAATTACGAGAAACAGTGAAATCTAGCTAACTTCCGCTAACTTTATGCGATTATTTTTAGTGAAGTTACCTAAAGTGAGAGAGGAGACAGCGTCTGGTAGAAAACGGAGGAAGTATGACCACCAAGTCTCATGACCACGATTATTCGAAGCTAGGATGTTCATGGACCGGTCCCGGCAGGGCCATCTGTGTTTTCCGGAGAATCACAGAACGGCCGGTCGCCAGCGGGCCGTTGACGGCCGGCTCGGTTCGCTGACGGCTGGCACCGCCCTTTATTTTCATTTTAATAATACTTACCTTGATCAAAAGCAAGTACCGGTCAAGGCTGCAGCCAGAGGATGATCTGCGTTTATTCCTGTCTACATTGCATCCCCGCATCATCCGCCTGTGCGCATCAAACACGCAGACTCATTGTTCCCACTAAAGTAGGGGTGAGTGTAATAATGAGGCAAAGTTGACGTTTAGTGTGTTGCCGGGAGCATATTAGGATTTATCAACCATGTTGAAAATGTAAAAAATGTTTAAAACATAAAGATAAAAAGGTTTAAAAAAGTTATTGTTTAATGTTTTAAGGAGGTGGCGCTACTCAGCCAATCAAATTGGTGCAGTCAGTGAGTCAGCGCGATAGATTGAAACATAGAGACGAGACAAGAAGAGAGAAACAGTCGGAGTAATTTCAAATGGCGTGCTCAAAAAATAGAAAGCTAGACAGCGAAAACAGAGCATTTAATGACATTTTCTCTTACTGGACCTCTTTGAAATGCAATTGAATACCCCTGCATTATAGCAACAACAATAACAATAATAATAATAGCAATAATAATTGGGAGGGGGGGCGCGGCTGTTCTTATGTTCTCTGAGGGGAGACTCACCTTCCCACACTTTGAAAACCCCTGCTTTAGATGATAGGAAAGGAGCTTCAATACTTCCTTTATTATCCTAGTGTAAGTGCGTTTGGATTTTCTAAGCAGCCTCTTTTTCTAAGTCCTGATGGATTCTCCTATCATCTTTCCTTAACCCCGTTAAGTTATGAACTTCACGTCATTTTTGTGATTTAGAGTCCCCTTGTGGCAGGAAATGACATATCATACATTTGAATTCTTCACCGTTTCATTTTGCCGCTTAACTTTAATAAACTGTGAATGTGTTTTTGTCTTAGGAGCCAGGAGGCGTGTGTGGTGGACAACATAAAGGTCTGCAGCAACGACACGGGCACGGGCCGCCTCAGCGCATCTGCATCAATGCGGGTGCCACGAAACCCGACCATCGGCGACAAAGTTCGCCAGCCGCCACGGTCAGAAGGGCATCCTGAGCCGTCTGTGGCCCGCCGAGGACATGCCCTTCACGGAGAGCGGCATGGCCCCCGACATCCTGTTCAACCCGCACGGCTTCCCCTCCCGCATGACCATCGGGATGCTCATCGAGAGCATGGCGGGCAAGTCGGGCGCCCTGCACGGCCTGAGCCACGACGCCACGCCCTTCACCTTCTCCGAGGAGAGCTCCGCACTGGAGTACTTCGGGGAGATGCTCCGAGCGGGCGGGTACAACTACTACGGCACCGAGCGGCTCTACAGCGGTGTGAGCGGGCTGGAGCTGGAGGCGGACATCTTCATCGGGGTGGTCTACTACCAGCGGCTGCGTCACATGGTCTCAGACAAGTTCCAGGTGAGGACGACGGGAGCGCGAGACAAGGTGACCAACCAGCCGGTGGGGGGGAGGAACATTCAGGGAGGCATCCGGTTCGGGGAGATGGAGCGAGACGCCCTGCTGGCCCACGGCTCGTCCTTCCTGCTGCACGACCGCCTCTTCAACTGCTCCGACCGCTCGGTGGCGCAGGTGTGTGTCGACTGCGGCAGCCTGCTCTCCCCCCTCCTAGAGAAACCTCCCCCCTACTGGTCGTCCATGCGTAACCGCAAGACTGTCTGCACCCTGTGCGGGAAAAGTGACTCCATCGACTCGGTGTCGGTTCCATACGTCTTCCGCTACTTTGTCGCCGAGCTAGCAGCGATGAACATCAAAGTCAAGTTGGATATTAAGTGAATTTTGCCGGACAACCAGAAATATGCCTAAATGCGTCAAATCAAAGGAAATTATCTTATGTGTTTTATTAACATGGCTCTTAATATAAGTTGCTGCAATAAATCGTATCCAAAAAACAAACTGTAAAGCCGTGCATCAGAACAGTCAGGTTTAACTAGTTTTAGAAAATGAAAAAGTAGCAGCATTTATGATGGATATGTTGACTTTGATTATGGTGTGTAAAAAAAAATAAAAAAATGTCTTTTTTATATTCACACCGAGTGTTAAATAAAGATGCTGGACCAAGAATTTAGATTCTTTACTCGGGTGAAAGCACCAACTGCACTCCATTACAAACAGTCCTGTTTAAAAATGGTTATTATCAGGGGCCATATTCACAAACATTTAACAACAGTCAAATTGTAGCTTGGAGAACCACAGAGTGAATCATTTCTTAGAGTAACTAAGACATGGCACCCTTGTTGTATATATTGCAGCCCGTATTCAGTACTTCTTGCACAGTTGCCAAGTAACAAGCAGCTGATAATCATGTGTTTTTCTTTTACCATGCTGGAAATTAATCCAGCTAAATACTTAATCTATTTAATATAAATAGGAAAATGTACAGGGCTTTCATCATTTTCAGTTTATAGAAGTAGCTGTGTTGGTCGGTTTGATGGGGAATTTTGAGTGCATCCTTAAAAAGTCCTCCTTCCCAACAGTGTGTTTCCTGAGGAGCTAAAGGACTAATTGCTCTGTGAATAGTACATTCATCAGGATATACTCTTAACTATTGGGAGGTATTATTAGAAACATCTTAATTCCAAAAATGTTTCACATTGAGTAACTCTTTGTAGGAGGAATCTTTATGAATACAGCATCAGAAGTATTATAACCCTAACCTATATGAAAGAAAAGTGATCATTCTGCGGGAAAACTGTTCCTGTGACACGTATATTACCTCGTTTTTAGTCTTACGCATCCGACCTGGAAAACTTTGCAGCCAATCTTATTTGTTACAGTGTATCGTGCACCAGGTCCTTATTCAGAATTCTTATCAGAATTCTCTGAGTTTTTATCAACTTTGGTTCTTAAAACAGATAAAGTAATTATCGTAGGTGACTTTAATATTCATGTTGACGATGATAAAAATAGCCTTACTGTTTCATTTAACTCTATATTAGAATATGTTGGTTTCTGTCAGAGTGTAAATAAACCAACCCACTGCTATAATCACACTCTCGACCTTGTTCTGACTTATGGTATTGAAATTGAGCAACTATTAGTCGAACCGCATAATCCTGCTTTATCCGACCATTTCTTAGTAACTTTTGAAGTACTATTACGAGACTACAAAGCATTAGTCAAAAGCTCTTGCAGCAGAAACCTATCTGTTAGTGCTATAGCCACATTTAAGGAAGAGATTCCACCAATACTTAACTCGATAAGCATGTCTGCATGTAGGGGAGGAAACTTATACAAAATGTACACCACCCCAAATTGATCATGTTGTTGATAGTGCTACAGATGCGCTGCGAATAAAATTAGACTCTGTTGCTCTTTTGAAAAAGAAGAAAATAAAACAACATAGATTAGCTCCATGGCATAATGCCGAAACCCGCAAAATAAAGCAAAAGTCTAGACAACTTGAAAGGATATGGCGTTCCACTAAACTTGAAGAATCTCGTTTAATTTGGCATATTACTCTCAATGAATATAAGAAAGCACTGCGTAAAGCGAGAGCAGCCTACTACTCTTCATTAATAGATGAGAATAAGAATAATGCAAGATTTCTTTTCAGCACTGTAGCCAGGCTGACAGAGAGCCGCAGCTCGATTGAGCCTTCTATTCCCATAGCACTCAATAGTAAAGATTTTATGTGCTTTTTTAACGATAAAATTGTTACTCTTAGAAACAAAATTAATGACCCTTGCCTTTGACCAGTAGAGTGTTATCAACAGCTCCCGGAAACGTAAGTTTAATATTACACTAGATAGTAAACTAGAATGCTTTTCAGCCATAACCTTGAACAATTACATTCAATGATTTCTCTCTTCAAACCATCACGTGCATGTTAGACCCAATTCCAACTAGCTGTTGAAGGAAGTTTTTCCATTAATTAGCACTTCTTTATTAAATATTATGAATATGTCTTTATTATCAGGCTATCTTCCACAATCATTTAAAGTTGCAGTAATAAAACCGCTTCTTAAAAAGCACAACCTCGATCCAGAGGTTTTAGCCAACTATAGACCTATTTCTAATCTTCCGTTCCCCTCAAACATTCTTGAGAAGCGTCGGCAAAACAGTTGTGTGATTACTTAAAAAACAATGATTTATTTGAAGGTTTTCAGTCTGGCTTTAGAACACATCATAGCACAGAGACAGCCCTGGTTAAAGTCACAAATGAGGTGTGGATGACTGACACACAAGAAGAAGAAAAAAAAAATTGTAAAAAAAAATAGTTACAAAAAATCGCAGGCTTTGCGATTTGATAATCGCATCATCTCGAATCGCGATTTCGATTTAAAATCGATTAATCGTTCAGCCCTAGTATAGGGTACCCCTTGCCCGTCAGGCTTCTACGGGCAGGGCGTCCCATAGACCTTCATAGACCACGTGATCAACAACAATGGCCGACCTTCGTGTTATTCTCGGTGGAAAATGCCTATTTTAAGGTTCATGTGGCCATTAAAATGCGTTTTGATGTCATTTCATGCGAGTAATGTCCGTTACTGCCCGTAGCATTACTCACATAAAATGACATCAAAACGCATTTTAATGGCCAAATGAACCTTAAAATAGGCATTTGCCACCGAGAATAACACGAAGATCGGCCATTGTTGTTGTTCACGTGGTCTGGGAGCTGTTGCAGCATCCATAGCAACCATGAATGTGTACACATTCATGAAGTAATCTTCGTCATAACTAGCAAACTAAACATCATGTACATGTACTGCACAAATAATCAGAAATAAAAACTCATTACTCGCATAAAATGAGATCAAAACGCATTTTAATGGCCAAATGAACCTTAAAATAGGCATTATGAAGGTCTATGGGACGCCCTGCCCGTAGAAGCCTGACGGGCAAGGGGTCCGCTGTGTCCGCAATGAAGGTCTATGGGACGCCCTGCCCGTAGAAGCCTGACGGGCAAGGGGTACCCTGTACGTATATAGCGATGGGGAGGGGCCCTGACCGTCCGTCAATATGTGACGGGATGGGAGTGAGAACGTGTTGGATAACATCGCCTCTAAGGTGGGCAAGCCACCTGGGTTCATTCAGTGGTAACATAAGGGCAAACATAAAAAACCTTGGTGTAATTTCGATCAGTCTATACTACTAGACAAACACATAAAACTTCTGACCTATACCTGTTTTTTTCCATCTCAGGAACATTGCCAAGATCAGGGGGGTTCTATCTAACGCAGAAATAGAGATGGCTATCCATGCCTTTATTTCATCCCGGCTTGATTATTGCAATGCTCTGTTCTCCTGCCTCAACAAAACATCAATAAACCGGTTACAAACAGGTCCAAAATGCTGCAGCCAGATTAGCTCACTCGGTCCAAAAGAACATGCCACATCACTCCGTTTATTTCTGCCCTGCACTGGCTCCCTGTCCATCTCAGAACCCAATTCAAAGTATTGGTCTTCACATATAGAGCTGTCCATGGCCAAGCCCCATCCTACATCAATGACCTGATCCACCCTCACATCACAACCCGGGCCCCTGAGGTCCTCTGAGCAAGGCCTCCTAAGGGTGCCCCGAACCAGGCTAAAGACTAAGGTTGACCGTTCCTTTGAGGTGGTGGGCCCCAAGGCTTTGGAACAACTCCCCCCAGATAATAAAAACCTCTGCCTCAATAGAGATGTTTAAGGGGCAGTTAAAGACCCACCTTTTCCGACAGGCCTTGGGGTCGTCGGGGGAGGTGAGTTAGTAGCTGTCTTTTATTGGTGTTTTATCGTATGTTTTATCCTATGTATTACCTGCTGCTGTTTTATATGCCTTTATTCTACATGTTATAGTTGTACTTTGAATTGTGTCCCTGTGTACTGTACTGTAAAGCACTTTGTACATCCATGTTGAGAAGGGTGCTATATAAATACAGTTTGACTTACTTACTGATCCATATTAGTGTATATTTACATATATAATGTATACATGCATTCATATTTTCAGCAGCTTTGTCCATTTGTTTTTGAAAAATTCCATATTGTGTTGTCTCTGGAACTGTAATGTATTCCTCTTTTCTCTATGTTGCCCCAGCTTTACATCAATGTGGGCATCATGGAGGATGAGATAGAGCCGGGGGTGGACCACGCACCAGGAGCTCTTCCCTCACAGCATGCTCAGCGTGGTGGCCAGCTTCATCCCATACTCCGACCACAACCAGAGCCCCAGGAACATGTACCAGTGTCAGATGGGTACGTCAGCGTTGGGAGGGCTACTTAAAAATGGAATCTTTTACAATTACTAATTACCAATAACCGAACATCTGGATATCAAAAAAAGAAAGGCGTTTATGTTTTGATTTTAGATTGTTTTTTTAAGAACTTTTGCGTAAAAGGGTAGCATTTTAGCATTTTTGACTGTTTTAGTCCCTTTTGGACCAGATTCCAAATATTTTAAAACATTTTAAATTATTCAGATATTTTGCATGTACAGTTGCAAGAAAAAGTATGTGAAACCCTTTGGAATGACCTGGATTTCTGCCACAAGTTGGTCATAAAATGTGTTCTGATCTTCATCTAAGTCACAACAATAGACCACACACTCTGCTTAAACTAATACACACACAAACAATTATATGTTTTCATGTTTTTATTGAACGCACCATGTAAACATTCACAGCGCAGGGTGGAACAAGTATGTGAACCCCGAGGCTAAGACTTCTTCAAGAGCTACTTGGAGTCAGGAGTCAGCCCACCTGGAGTCCAATCAATGAGACGAGATTGGAGGTGTTGGTTGAAGCTGCCCTGCCCTATAAAAAATACACACCAGTTTTGAATTTGCTATTCTTAAGAAGCATTGCCAGATGTGAACTGTTGACTTGCATAAAGCTGGAAAGGGTTACACAAGTATCTCTAAAAGCCTTGATGGTCATCAGTCCACGGTGAGACAAGTTGTCTATACATGGAGAAAGCTCAGCACTGTTGCGACTCTCCCTAGGAGTGGCCGTCCTGTAAAGATGACTGCAAGAGCACAGTGCAGAATGCTCAATGAGGTGAAGAAGAGTCCTAGAAAGTCAGCTAGAGACTTAAAGAAATCTCTGGCACATGCTAACATCTCTGTTGACGAATCTACGATACGTAAAACACTGAACAAGAATGGAGTTCATGGAGGACACCACGGAGGGAAGCCACTGCTGTCCAGAGAAAACATTGCTGCACGTTTGAAGTTTGCAAAAGAGCACCTGGATGTTCCACAGCACGACTGGCAACATATTCTGTGGACAGATGAAACCAAAGCTGAGTTGTTTGGAAGGAACACACGACGCTATGTGTGGAGAATCTAAAGGGTTCACTTTTCTTGGCAACTGTATATTTCTCCCCATAACAATTTAGCCAGATTAACTTCATATCATATGGATAAAGGACCAGGTTGATAGGAGGTTTTGATAATGGAACCGTCATCCATGTAATGTTCTCATTCTCATCTGTTAATTTCTTTTTTCAGGTAAGCAGACGATGGGTTTCCCCCTGCACTCCTTCCTGGATCGCTCCGACAACAAGCTGTACCGGCTGCAGACCCCCCAGAGCCCCATGGTGCGGCCCTGCATGTACGACCACTACAACCTGGACAACTACCCGAGCGGTACCAACGCCATTGTGGCCGTTATCTCCTACACAGGCTACGACATGGAGGACGCCATGGTGAGTACAACACAAACGTTACTTTACCATAGTAGAAAAATAGTAAATCCTGACACAGTTTGATCGTATCAGATCATTAACAAGTCGTCCTGGGAGAGAGGCTTCGCCCACGGGAGCATCTACAAGACTGAGCTGGTGGACCTGGCAGAAAAAGTGCGGGGAGAAGACAGCGTGGTGTTCGGGGTCAAGCCCGGAGACCCTAAAGTCAATGACAAACTGGACGCTGATGGACTGCCATTCATTGGATCCACTCTACAATACGGAGACCCGTTCTACGGCTACATCAACCTGAACACCGGCCAGACCTCCGTCAACTTCTACAAGTAGGTTTCAATGTTTGATTATTTGGCAAAAGTGATTTAGGTTCTTCCATTTTTATAGTTCTACAAGTTATATTATGTGCACATCTAGAATCTAAACATACACATGTGCCGTCATCCCTCAGAGTGAAATCTGGTTTAAAAAAACAAACGGGCCAGGGTTGTGATCGAACTGTCAATTTTGCTTAGGAAGGTTCCTATTGGATTCTTTAGATCAGCGGTTTTTAAAGTGTGAGGCGCGCCTCCCTGGGGGGGCGCCAGAGAGCTTCAGGGGAGGCGCAGCGTGAGAAAAGAATTACGAGAAACAGTGAAATCTAGCTAACTTCCGCTAACTTTATGCGATATTTTTAGTGAAGTTACCTAAAGTGAGAGAGGAGACAGCGTCTGGTAGAAAACGGAGGAAGTATGACCACCAAGTCTCATGACCACGATTATTCGAAGCTAGGATGTTCATGGACCGGTCCCGGCAGGGCCATCTGTGTTTTCCGGAGAATCACAGAACGGCCGGTCGCCAGCGGGCCGTTGACGGCCGGCTCGGTTCGCTGACGGCTGGCACCGCCCTTTATTTTCATTTTAATAATACTTACCTTGATCAAAAGCAAGTACCGGTCAAGGCTGCAGCCAGAGGATGATCTGCGTTTATTCCTGTCTACATTGCATCCCCGCATCATCCGCCTGTGCGCATCAAACACGCAGACTCATTGTTCCCACTAAAGTAGGGGTGAGTGTAATAATGAGGCAAAGTTGACGTTTAGTGTGTTGCCGGGAGCATATTAGGATTTATCAACCATGTTGAAAATGTAAAAAATGTTTAAAACATAAAGATAAAAAGGTTTAAAAAAGTTATTGTTTAATGTTTTAAGGAGGTGGCGCTACTCAGCCAATCAAATTGGTGCAGTCAGTGAGTCAGCGCGATAGATTGAACATAGAGACGAGACAAGAAGAGAGAAACAGTCGGAGTAATTTCAAATGGCGTGCTCAAAAAATAGAAAGCTAGACAGCGAAAACAGAGCATTTAATGACATTTTCTCTTACTGGACCTCTTTGAAATGCAATTGAATACCCCTGCATTATAGCAACAACAATAACAATAATAATAATAGCAATAATAATTGGGAGGTGGGGCGCGGCTGTTCTTATGTTCTCTGAGGGGAGACTCACCTTCCCACACTTTGAAAACCCCTGCTTAGATGATAGGAAAGGAGCTTCAATACTTCCTTTATTATCCTAGTGTAAGTGCGTTTGGATTTTCTAAGCAGCCTCTTTTCTAAGTCCTGATGGATTCTCCTATCATCTTTCCTTAACCCCGTTAAGTTATGAACTTCACGTCATTTTTGTGATTTAGAGTCCCCTTGTGGCAGGAAATGACATATCATACATTTGAATTCTTCACCGTTTCATTTTGCCGCTTAACTTTAATAAACTGTGAATGTGTTTTTGTCTTAGGAGCCAGGAGGCGTGTGTGGTGGACAACATAAAGGTCTGCAGCAACGACACGGGCACGGGCCGCCTCAAGCGCATCTGCATCACCATGCGGGTGCCACGAAACCCGACCATCGGCGACAAGTTCGCCAGCCGCCACGGTCAGAAGGGCATCCTGAGCCGTCTGTGGCCCGCCGAGGACATGCCCTTCACGGAGAGCGGCATGGCCCCCGACATCCTGTTCAACCCGCACGGCTTCCCCTCCCGCATGACCATCGGGATGCTCATCGAGAGCATGGCGGGCAAGTCGGGCGCCCTGCACGGCCTGAGCCACGACGCCACGCCCTTCACCTTCTCCGAGGAGAGCTCCGCACTGGAGTACTTCGGGGAGATGCTCCGAGCGGGCGGGGTACAACTACTACGGCACCGAGCGGCTCTACAGCGGTGTGAGCGGGCTGGAGCTGGAGGCGGACATCTTCATCGGGGTGGTCTACTACCAGCGGCTGCGTCACATGGTCTCAGACAAGTTCCAGGTGAGGACGACGGGAGCGCGAGACAAGGTGACCAACCAGCCGGTGGGGGGGAGGAACATTCAGGGAGGCATCCGGTTCGGGGAGATGGAGCGAGACGCCCTGCTGGCCCACGGCTCGTCCTTCCTGCTGCCACGACCGCCTCTTCAACTGCTCCGACCGCTCGGTGGCGCAGGTGTGTGTCGACTGCGGCAGCCTGCTCTCCCCCCTCCTAGAGAAACCTCCCCCCTACTGGTCGTCCATGCGTAACCGCAAGACTGTCTGCACCCTGTGCGGGAAAAGTGACTCCATCGACTCGGTGTCGGTTCCATACGGTCTTCCGCTACTTTGTCGCCGAGCTAGCAGCGATGAACATCAAAGTCAAGTTGGATATTAAGTGAATTTTGCCGGACAACCAGAAAATATGCCTAAATGCGTCAAATCAAAGGAAATTATCTTATGTGTTTTATTAACATGGCTCTTAATATAAGTTGCTGCAATAAATCGTATCCAAAAAACAAACTGTAAAGCCGTGCATCAGAACAGTCAGGTTTAACTAGTTTTAGAAAATGAAAAAGTAGCAGCATTTATGATGGATATGTTGACTTTGATTATGGTGTGTAAAAAAAAATAAAAAAATGTCTTTTTTATATTCACACCGAGTGTTAAATAAAGATGCTGGACCAAGAATTTAGATTCTTTACTCGGGTGAAAGCACCAACTGCACTCCATTACAAACAGTCCTGTTTAAAAATGGTTATTATCAGGGGCCATATTCACAAACATTTAACAACAGTCAAATTGTAGCTTGGAGAACCACAGAGTGAATCATTTCTTAGAGTAACTAAGACATGGCACCCTTGTTGTATATATTGCAGCCCGTATTCAGTACTTCTTGCACAGTTGCCAAGTAACAAGCAGCTGATAATCATGTGTTTTTCTTTTACCATGCTGGAAATTAATCCAGCTAAATACTTAATCTATTTAATATAAATAGGAAAATGTACAGGGCTTTCATCATTTTCAGTTTATAGAAGTAGCTGTGTTGGTCGGTTTGATGGGGAATTTTGAGTGCATCCTTAAAAAGTCCTCCTTCCCAACAGTGTGTTTCCTGAGGAGCTAAAGGACTAATTGCTCTGTGAATAGTACATTCATCAGGATATACTCTTAACTATTGGGAGGTATTATTAGAAACATCTTAATTCCAAAAATGTTTCACATTGAGTAACTCTTTGTAGGAGGAATCTTTATGAATACAGCATCAGAAGTATTATAACCCTAACCTATATGAAAGAAAAGTGATCATTCTGCGGGAAAAACTGTTCCTGTGACACGTATATTACCTCGTTTTAGTCTTACGCATCCGACCTGGAAAACTTTGCAGCCAATCTTATTTGTTACAGTGTATCGTGCACCAGGTCCTTATTCAGAATTCTTATCAGAATTCTCTGAGTTTTTATCAACTTTGGTTCTTAAAACAGATAAAGTAATTATCGTAGGTGACTTTAATATTCATGTTGACGATGATAAAAATAGCCTTACTGTTGCATTTAACTCTATATTATATTCTGTTGGTTTCTGTCAGAGTGTAAATAAACCAACCCACTGCTATAATCACACTCTCGACCTTGTTCTGACTTATGGTATTGAAATTGAGCAACTATTAGTCGAACCGCATAATCCTGCTTTATCCGACCATTTCTTAGTAACTTTTGAAGTACTATTACGAGACTACAAAGCATTAGTCAAAAGCTCTTGCAGCAGAAACCTATCTGTTAGTGCTATAGCCACATTTAAGGAAGAGATTCCACCAATACTTAACTCGATAAGCATGTCTGCATGTAGGGGAGGAAACTTATACAAAATGTACACCACCCCAAATTGATCATGTTGTTGATAGTGCTACAGATGCGCTGCGAATAAAATTAGACTCTGTTGCTCTTTTGAAAAAGAAGAAAATAAAACAACATAGATTAGCTCCATGGCATAATGCCGAAACCCGCAAAATAAAGCAAAAGTCTAGACAACTTGAAAGGATATGGCGTTCCACTAAACTTGAAGAATCTCGTTTAATTTGGCATATTACTCTCAATGAATATAAGAAAGCACTGCGTAAAGCGAGAGCAGCCTACTACTCTTCATTAATAGATGAGAATAAGAATAATGCAAGATTTCTTTTCAGCACTGTAGCCAGGCTGACAGAGAGCCGCAGCTCGATTGAGCCTTCTATTCCCATAGCACTCAGTAGTAATGATTTTATGTGCTTTTTTAACGATAAAATTGTTACTCTTAGAAACAAAATTAATGACCTCTTGCCTTTGACCAGTATAGTGTTATCAACAGCTCCCGGAAACGTAAGTTCTAATATTACACTAGATAGTAAACTAGAATGCTTTTCAGCCATAAACCTTGAACAATTAAATTCAATGATTCTCTCTTCTAAACCATCAACGTGCATGTTAGACCCAATTCCAACTAAGCTGTTGAAGGAAGTTTTTCCATTAATTAGCACTTCTTTATTAAATATTATGAATATGTCTTTATTATCAGGCTATCTTCCACAATCATTTAAAGTTGCAGTAATAAAACCGCTTCTTAAAAAGCACAACCTCGATCCAGAGGTTTTAGCCAACTATAGACCTATTTCTAATCTTCCGTTCCCCTCAAACATTCTTGAGAAAGCGGTCGCAAAACAGTTGTGTGATTACTTAAAAAACAATGATTTATTTGAAGGTTTTCAGTCTGGCTTTAGAACACATCATAGCACAGAGACAGCCCTGGTTAAAGTCACAAATGACATTCTAATAGCCTCAGACAAGGGACTTGTCTCTATTCTTGTTTTGCTCAATCTCAGTGCTGCACTTGATACTATCGACCATGATATCCTATTGCAAAGACTAGAGCACTTAGTTGGCATAAAGGGAACTGCTTTAGGCTGGTTTAGGTCCTATCTATCTGAACGCTCTCAGTTTGTACGTGTTAACGATGAATCTTCCACGCAAACCAAAGTCAGCCATGGAGAGCCACAGGGCTCAGTGCTCGGACCTATTTTGTTCACATTATATATGCTTCCGTTAGGCAATATTATAAGGAATCATTCTGTAAACTTTCATTGTTATGCGGATGATACTCAACTATATTTATCAATCAAGCCTGATGAAATTAATCATCTAAATAAAATTCAAGACTGCCTTAAGGACTTAAAAACGTGGATGACCTTAAACTTTTTGATGTTAAACACGACCAACACTGAAGTTATTGTACGAAGAATCTACGAAACAAATTATCTAAAGATATACTAACTATGGATGGCATTAATTTGGCCTCCAGTGAGACTGTAAGGAACCTTGGTGTTATATTTGATCAGGATGTATCAGTGGCGAGCCGTGACTTTTATACCTAGGCCCTCTGACCCCCCCTTCCCTCGAAAAAAAAGAAGAGATATTACGTCTCAACGTATACTTCAGCGGAATATCAAAACAGTGGTCCGGGGTGCAAAACGCATCAATGACAGCGACCCTCTACCACACAAAACAACACCATTTATATAAACACCTATCATGACAGGGCACCCACAGCCAAGTAACAATTACAAATGAATTAAGTCGGCACAGCGGCCCGCATTGAAAATGACTTGGGCCTACCTTTGATGATCAAATCACTGAAACACAAAGTCCATCCTGTCCTTTTGGATGAAGCACTTGCGGGTCATGCAGCTGATCCTTTGCCACTCCAGTTTATCATTGTAACTCAATCTTGAAAATGACTCGGTTAATAATTTCGCAACGATGTCATCACTATCACTGAAGTGAGCCATCATGAACGAACTTATGCTAATCATAAATCTATCGATCATAAATCTATCGATTAGATTTATGAATCAAAAAAAGTAGGATAGACATGTGGATATTATCCGGCTGAACACAACGTGCATTTATCTAACAGGTTCGTTTTCCACAGACCTTATTTCGAGCTATTTTCCAAAAATCCTGTGGAGAAATCCCACTGCTTTCTGTCGAGGGAATCCGAGCGAAGCTTACTTCTGGGTTTTAGGACGCGTCACTGCACCACTTGCATAGACCTCACAGCGGGCGGAACCTGTCATAAAGTCCGTGAAAATAAAGCCCGCCCATTTAGAGGGAAGATATGATTGGTCAATTGTACTGTCATTTGACATTACTCTCTCGTTGAGTTACTATAGCTGGCCCTCTGTGAATGTAGAGGGACCAAGCTCTCCCGTCTTCACAGTAACTCGCAGAGACGGCATTTAACCCTTCACATTCCAACAGAAACTGAACAGGCAGATTCGAAAGATTTATTTCTTTGGAAATATTATTTTAAATACAATTAAATCAAGTTATTTTGGTAAAATTAATGAAAAATGTAACAACAACAAAATATAAAAAATAATATTTAAAAAACAAATGTTTTTTTTTTAATGTTTTCAAATATTATTTTTTAGAATATCTTAGGCCCTCACAGAGGGCCTAGAGGGCCCTGACGGCTCGCCACTGGGATGTATCCTTTAACGCCCACATAAAATCAATTTCAAGGAAGAAACTAGTCCATGCATTTGTTACTTCTAGGCTGGATTATTGTAACTCTTTATTATCAGGGAGTACCAAGAAGTCAGTCAAGTCGCTTCAGCTGATTCAAAATGCTGCGGCTCGTGTACTAACCAGAGTTAGGAAAAGGGACCACATTACTCCTGTTCTGGCTGCCTTACACTGGCTCCCTATAGAACACAGGATAGAATTTTAAATTCTTCTTCTCGCCTACAAAGCCCTTAATGGGCAGGCGCCATCTTACCTTAAAGAACTCATTATACCCTACTGTCCTACTAGGGCATTGCGTTCCAAGAATGCAGGGTTGTTGGTTGTTCCGAGAGTCTCTAAAAGTACAATGGGAGCCAGAGCCTTTTCTTATCAAACTCCACATTTGTGGAATCAGCTTCCAGTTTGTGTTCGGGCGGCAGACACCCTATCCGTTTTTAAGAGTGCGCTTAAGACCTTCCTTTTTGATAAAGCTTATAGTTAGGGCTGATTAGATTCAGCCCCTAGTTTTGCTGATATAGGCTTAGTTTGTCGGGGGACATCTTACTTCTTCCTTCTCTCTGTCTATACCTGTGTACTCTCGTGTTCCGATTAACCCAGCTTCCCCATATTTATTTCTTTTGGTGTCTATATACGCCGGGATCCGGAGTCATGGATGATCCTGCGGTCCTGTGTCCTGGATCGGGAGCACTGGATCGCGAGTCGTGGCTCTGGATCATAGGTCCTGGATGGATATCCTCGTGGATTCATCTTCCTATTATACACACATGCATTTCCAAACATTTGGACTACCTATGTTGCAAATGTATTATTTATCTTTTCAATTTACACACGGCATCTATTGCACGTCTGTCCGTCCTGGGAGAGGGATCCCTCCTCTGTTGCTCTCCCTGAGGTTTCTCCCATGTTTCCCTTTAAACTGGGTTTTCTCCGGAAGTTTTTCCTTGTACGATGTGAGGGTCTAAGGACAGAGGGTGTCGTATTGTCATACTGATATTCTGTACACACTGTGAAGACCACTGAGACAAATGTAACATTTGTGATATTGGGCTATATAAATAAACATTGATTGATCATCTGATTATTGATGGGTCACAAACCTAGTTTGAATTCATGTTGACAAGTTAAGTAACCACTGGTTTAATATTACAAATCTGATGAATTGCATACGTGCATAAAGTTATTTTTGATGTATATTCCTCATCCGAACTAGGACTGTGAAAATCAGAATTTAATACATAAATAAAACAATTCACTAAATATATTACAATACCTAAAGAAAATGTTAAAGGGAAAAAATGCTATCAGTTGAAACTCTCGTTTATTGAGCATTTGTTTGGCGTAAAATAAGAACACTTAAACTAATTAACAGTAAAGAGGAAACCAGATTAACATATACATATCAATCATGCCCAACATCATATAACCACATGTATATTCTTTAATATCAGGATTATTGGTTCTCTTTTTAGCAGGCTAGATCTCCATGGTAACTTATGCTTAGCGGCTAACCTGGTCGGGTCCAGGTTAGGTTGCAGGCTAAGAGCTCAACTCAGTGAAAGCACTGCCTGCTGACCAATCAGAGCTCAGTGTGCGGAGTTTAAAGCGATCAAGTCATATTACAGGAGAAAGGAAATACAGTAAAGCTGCCGATGCAGGAAAGACGGCCGGCAAACATCACCGACTGTGTGAACGTGAACATTAATAGAATATCACCTCCCATCTTCAGAGCAATCTGACTATTATAACATTAGCGTTAAGAAAGCTTACTTAAATATCTGCCACAACATAACCGGATCAGAGTACATTAAGTACAGTCCGCGGCATATCACTTCATAATGTATCATATCTCCTGATCTGAGTCAGCTGAGCCGTATCTGGCCGTGCAACACTCAGTGTCACATACTGTATGCAGAAGTATTATTTTAAGCAACACATTAAAGTCAGATCCACTCGTGTTTTAGACGGGCAGTGATATCATAAACCTGTTAATGTGCGCATTCAAACACTTGTTCTGTTCCCAGCTGTATTCACCTTGCAGGTGCAGCTATGAGGCTTTGATCCTGGATAAAGTGTTTAAGTCATGGATGTTTAAAGTTTAACTTCTTCATATGTCTAATATTATAGTTTTCATTCAGGAAGTAGCCTATGACGCTGCGCTGTCAGTATGCTTCTCCATGTTTGTGATTGGTCGAATGCTCCAAATACCACCCCTTTCATGTGAACGCGCACCTAACTAGATAGGACACGGCTGGCTTGAGCGATCCACTTGATAACCCGCGTCGTAGTACCGTTTAGCGAGAGCGCGTATGTTTTGGATTAGGCCAACCGGCTAACTCAAACATATCCAGGTTAGGTTGAACCAGCTTCGTAGTACAGGCCCCTGGTCTGACCACCACAGTAAACATAGCTGTGAGATGAATTCAGTGGAGTAAACGGAGCCGTACTTCCTCTGATACACAATAACTCACATTGATCTCTCGTACAGTGCTTGAGTAAATGTATAAAAATGCATTAGACGAGGGGAAAAAAGCACCTTGTTGAAAAAATCCTTTAACGTGTATCATCAGTTGTTTTCATTTGAGTTGCTGCAGAATATGTGGCAGCTCGAGCACAGTAGGGATGGTGAAGTCTGCTTTCACTGCACCATCATCAGCACCCCCCTCACTGCTGATCCAGACTGTAGCCCGCACCCCAGCGAATACCCCCCCCTCAATATCTGTGTCCAGAGAGTCTCCCACCATCACACAGTCCTGAGCCTCCACCTGCAGCATCCTGAAACACAGCGTGAAGATGGAGAGGAACGGCTTTTGCTCTGCATGTTCCCCCCCGACCACGACGGCGTCGAAGAACTCCTCGCACCCGGTCGCCTCCACCTTCTCTCTCTGAGTCTGGGCCTCCCCGTTGGTGAGTAGCAGCAGCTTGTGTGTGCGGCGCAGCTCCTTCAACAGGCTGCAGATTTCAGGGGACAGATTGAGGAGCTCCAGACGGCTGCTTTTCCACAGGAAGTAGCACTGAGCCGCCAGTGACGGAGTGGATCTGCTGCCCACAGCGTCCTGGAGGCTCTCCTCCCAGTGCCCCGTCCGCACCTCATCGATGGATCTGCCGGCTGATGGGTCGAAGCTCTCCTGAGAAAGCTTCAGCTTGAACTTGTCACAGATGCTGCTGACGGTGTCGTCATCCAGGCCCAGAGAGCTCTTCAGAAGTTCACTGGTCTGTGAGAAACAAAACAGATAGGCTATCAAATATAAAGACTGTTGGTGATAGAAGCACATTTACTCAAGTACTGTGCTTAAGTAAAACTTAAACTTTAATTTATTGAGTATTTTCACATTATGCAAATTCATATTATATTTATTTTACAGTATTAGTCACCTTGCAGGTTTTATATAACATAAATCAACTAATATTATATATTAAACTACCCAGCCAGCAGTGTAAAAAGTAATTACAATAAAAACATGAATAAAATAAAAATGTTGTTCAAAAAACATAACTTTAAAAATCCATATCCCTGTAAAACAATCGTGAAATATTATACTACAAATTATCATTCTTTACTATATTAAAGGTGACATTCTGCCAATGTTGTCTTTGGAGCATGTGACCAGGCATTAGACGCTGCACCTTTGTTTACTCACACTCACACTAAAGCTAATACTTTATGTCAAAATACTCCATTACAAGTAAAAGTCCTACATTTAAAATTATCCTGAAAAAGGTCAGTGTGTAGTACAAAGAAAAATATGAAAAAAGTCATCATATTGTGTCTGAAAAATGTGTAATATAGTATGTTGAAAATGTGTAAAAAGTGATGGTAAATTATTTAGAAAAATATGAAAATAGTATAGTATGTTAAAAAATATGAGGAAGGTAAAAGTTTATAATGTCATAGTTATATACTCATATCATATCGTATCGTATCTAGAAATATTATAAAAAGTCATAGTATAGTTTGTCAAAATATAAAAGAAGAAAAAGAATACTATAATAATAATATAACGAAAAAGTAGGAAAGAAAGTAATTAACTAATAAAGTATGTCTTAAATATCAGGAAACAAATTATAGAATGGTTTGTCGAACAAGTCTAATATGTATGTTTTAAATATCAAGAAAAAGTCATCGTAAATCATTTCTAAAAATATTAATAAGACCGGTATTCGGAAATATATTAAAAAGAAAAACACTATTAAAAAAATACAGTTTTGAGAATATAGTATGTCAAAAAATATGAAAACAATTCATAGTATAGTATGTTGAGTACATTCAAGTTGTACTACACCCGGGGGGGGAACATTACATATTCAGTTAACCCCTGGTGGTATGCACATTAACATGACGCAACCTAGCACCTACATCACCTGTTCGTGAGGAAGTCCCTTTCACCTGAGTTCAATTGACACTAACGTTAGCCTCAGTTAACCAACATGTATGTTAAAATGCTAATGATTCACGAACAGCAGAGTAGCTTTACCTTCTGTATCGCCACTGCTCCTGCCCGACTTGTTTCTATCAGAGTGTTGTCCAAGTCAAACAGTATCGCCTTTACAGTTTGCCCCTCCATTGCCACAGCACACTGTTCATTCTACGCTTCATTGCGGAAGTGCTGCCGGGTACACTGCATGATGGGAGTTGTCGTTCTGATAAACAGCAGTAGCTTACTTGCGAGCTTCTTCCCCAAGAGGGCGCCAGATAATCACAAAACAAATCGATTTACATGGTGACAAAGCATTGACTTTAGCTGCTTCACTTAAAACAGGGTTGCCAACTCTCACGCATCTGGCGTGTGACACACGCTTTCAATCTCACGCTCTCACGCTGCCCAAACTATTCTCACGCCAAAACAAGAATACCAAAGACTAGAAACGGTTTTGAAAACTGTTGTCACGTAGTGATCATCTTCTCAATAGAACATCTTTGATAATGTTTTCTGGCCAATCAGAATAAAAAAAACGGCGTAGTGTTGTTGCAGGAAGTCCCGACGGAGAATACTTTTTCTGTAGTACATCTCTATATAGGCCTACATCGATACAACATTACGTGTTGATAATGAAATAATGAAATAAGACCCCACGGTTTGATGATTGATAAGTGTATGGGCTGTCTTTCATTTTAACACACAGAACAATGGGGGCTATCCACCCTTATACACAATGTAAAGTAATTCACAGCCTCTTCCCTCTTCTCTCTGTGAGGAGCAGCAGGTTCAGCTTTCAGAACAAAGTAACACAAAACTAAAATGGCAGTAATTATTTTTTTAAATATGTCGTGGAGTAATATATTTATTTATTTTTCTTCTCAAGAGAGTACCAGAATGTGTGCAGGGGTTGGGTTTTCAGCATGTCAACTCTTTCACCTGTGGGGAAGTTGCAGGATTGGCTCCAGGGGGGTATACTGCGAAGCAGGATTTTCGCTTAGCCGGCTAAATTCAGGGAAAACTCCGGCTTTCCGGTCATCCGAAGCTGGTTCTCTTTTAGCAGGCTAGATCTCCATGGTAATATATGCTAAGCAGCTAACCTGGTCGGGACCAGGTTAGGTTGCAGCAGCGCCATATAGATAGAAGAGTTACGACACCGGAAGTCCAAAAACGGTTATCGTCACGTGGTTCATGTAGACGAGGATCGTTCCCGGGAAGTTCATGGCGGGCAATGTGAATGCATTGATAACAGGAGATAAAACTACGATTTTTGTTAATTATTAGTGAATAAAGGTTTTGATTTGCAATATTTATACAACAAATCGATATGTGTATGTATTTACATCAATATGTTTTAAAAAATAAAATCGAATTTGCTAATATTAAGTGATACTATTAGGATTAGTGTGAACAACTAGTTTACATGTTACTAACAGTGCCTTGTTAAAGAGTCTGTTGCTGTTTATTTATAGCTTTGAATTCTTTCAAACCAATATTATCTTCTTAAACTTGTATGGTAGTCAGGAGCATCACTTTCTAATGTTTGATACATTTAGAGGGAGGGGATCTAAAGTAATGCTTTAAAATTCAGATTAGATTCATTTCTACCATTTTCTTAAATTCATGGTAGTTTCAGTAATCCCCTGGTAATTGAGGACACAAGTTATCTAAATGACTAATGTCATCTTTATGGCTTTCAGAAAGGACAGGAGACCGACAGGTGACTATCAAAGGACTAGCAGCAGCAGCAGGACTAGCAGCATATGATGATAATGATGATGTTAAATGTGTTGTTTTAGGAACATCCATTGCAAATACATGGAATTCAATAAACATTGAATAGCATATCATGCAGTTTGTCGGTGCCTTTTCCTCCGTGTTGTCCTGGTTTGCTGTGCTGCCTCCTAGTAGCCACCATGGTTTGCTGTGCTGCCTGGGGATGCTCAAATCGCTCAGAAAAAGGAGTACGAATGTACGGCTTCCCCACTGACACAGAGCGGAGGAAAAAATGTCTGGCTCAAGTCAGCAGGAGCAATTTCACGACAAACAGCAACAAAATATGTGATGTAATTATATACAAACACTGCATTTGCACTTTTTCACAAAACGAAAACCACACCATTGGGAAAACTTAATGTTTTGTTTAATACAAAAAAACAGGGAAAGGCTTGAAAAACACTGAGAGTTGAGACTCATGGTGCAGGGTGAGGGTCTCAGTGCAGGTATTCAGACTCCATTGAATCCCCCTCTGGTTCTTGTGCTGAAAGAGGGAGCAACAGACAGGAGAAAGGGTTATACACACAGCACACCTATTGGATGGGAAATGCCTTGGGGAGATAAGGTGTTTACTTATATAAAACAGTATTAAACTTACCTTGTGTTTTCACTCTCACTTAAGTCCCTCTCCCTTTGCCACCAATCCAGAATCAGCTGAGCTGCAACATAATACAGACAGGTAATAATCAACAGAATCACAAGGACACAATATGGCTCTGCTAAAAACACTCACTCTTACACGCACCAAAGTTATATTGATCTAATATTTAACTCCCTCCACCCCCCCGCATACAATCCCGTTTAGAAGCCCCTCTTCTCTAATTCAACATGTTGGACGAAATGACATTAAGAGAACGGAATTTACAATTAAAAGGCTGTCAACGTGTGTTGCTAACTTGCTTCGGTATGCTAGCTTGATCTGTTATCTGTAAACGTTCCCTAAATCTACTAATTTAGGGATAATCCACTGACATCCTTTAATACACATGTTCATTTGAATCAGATGTACTGATAATATCCGCAATATAAATCTTTAAACTTCTTCTTACCTTTAAAAGTCCGTCACGAACGGTCTATTATGCTGCAACTCCACAGCTCTGCCAGCCTTGGCGCTAACTTCCGGGGAACGATTGAGAGGCTCCACGATCCGCCATTGCTGTAAAAAAGTGGTCCATTGGAGTGAACGGAGATGTCGTAACTCTTCTATTAAATAGCTCTGGGTTGCAGGCTAAGAGCTCAACTCAGTGAAAGCACCGCCTGCTGACCAATCAGAGCTCAGTGTGCGGAGTTTAAAGCGATCAAGTCATATTACAGGAGAAAGGAAATACAGAAAAGCTGCCGTCGCAGGAAAGACGGCCGGCAAAAATCACCGACTGTGTGAACGTGAACATTAATAGAATATCACCTCCATCTTCAGAGCAATCTGACTATTATAACATTAGCGTTAAGAAAGCTTACTTAAATATCTGCCACAACATAAGTAACCGGATCAGAGTACATTAAGTACAGTCCGCGGCATATCACTTCATAATGTATCATATCTCTCCTTATCTGAGTCAGCTGAGCCGTATCTGGCCGTGCAACACTCACTGTGTCACATACTGTATGCAGAAGTATTATTTTAAGCAACACATAAGTTGACGAAACACTCGAGACAAATGTAATTGAAGTCAGATCGTGTTTTAGACGGGGCAGTGATATCATAAACCTGTTAATGTACGCATTCAAACACTCTTTCTTTTACCAGCTGTATTCACCTTGCAGGTGCAGCTATGTGGCTTTGATCCTGGATAAAGTGTTTAAGTCATGGATGTTTAAAGTTTAACTTCTTCATTTTTGACTAGTATTAAAGTTCACTTTTCATTCAGGAAGTATGACGCTGCGCTGTCAGTGCGCTTCTCTATGTTTGTGATTGGTCGAATGCTCCAGATACCACCCATTTTATGTGAACGCGCACCTAACTAGATAGGACACGGCTGGCTTGAGAGATCCACTTGATAACCAGCGTCGTAGGACAGTTTAGCGAGAGCGCGTATGTTTTGGATTAAGCCAACCGGCTAACTCAAACATATCCAGGTTAGGTTGAACCAGGTTCGCAGTATAGGCCCCAGGTCGCCCTTTTTGGATACAAACTGTGTTGTCTCATTCTATATCCTGTGAGAAAATGATATACATTTAGCATTAAAAACTCGACATACTATTCCTAGCCTGAGGAAGATATGAATAATCAACAGATTTGAATGGAATCTCTAACATTTTCATGTAGAATGAAGACAAAAGAGTGATTATACATTACATTTATTGAAATTTGAACCAATAAGAAAGAAAGAAATTCTCAAAGAACAAAAATACTCTGGCGCCGCCACTGCTTGACTCCGTTTTTTTTTTCTTTTAAACTCATAGTTTTTCTTTATTCTGAGAAAGCGTTGCTTTATCTTTATGATAAAAAACTAATCCCATATTATTTTTGGCATACTTGTACTTACTTGAAATTGGTTAAACATGTACAAACTTAAACTCAATGCATGTATTTGTTGTTAAAAAACAAAATAATACAATTCTATAATAGGCTACGGTGAAACATAGCCTTTTTTGCATACTGGTTACTATAATGTAGGCTACTTAAAGTACATTCTAATGATAATACTTCTGTACTTGTGATGGGGTATTTTAGAATCATAGTATTTCAACTTTAAGTGGTTCCTAGTACAACTCTTGTAATACTACTATAGTCTACAAATATTACTATGTTAAAAATACTTCTTAGCTACTGGAACGTTTATATAAATACATGACTGTAAAAGTACAATTAAGCAATTAGATGTTACAAAAAAATGACAACAAAATGACTTAAGACAGATGACACACTAACAAACACTATAGGAGTGACTTATTTGTCGAAAATGAAATGTCCATAATGATTCCATTTGGTGATGAATGATGCAGCCAGCTTATATTACACTCTGAAATTATTTATAGAAAGGAATAATCAAAATAAGAAGGAAGAAAATCAGCATCATTATATGTCTTTGATGCCCTGCCATGTGACTCTTGAGCTTGCATATTGCCAATCTAAACTCATATTCCGTGACAGATACTCTTTCTAAATCAAAACATAACTCCATTCTTATGCAACCTGTCCTTTAACTCGCTCTCAGCTGGCGACGGGCCAGAGGTTCACACGCAGCCGTGTGTTTCACAACCAACCTAATCCTTTCTCACATTATACCTCAGAGCATTGTGATTGCATGTGCCTGTGTCTTTAAGAAGAACCTGACCTTATTCTTCCTATTACCTGGGACACAAACTGCAAAATATGAGAACAGACAACACGTAGCATTGCGCCTGCGTGCAAAGCAGTGATATGCTTTGACATTTTCTGAGTATAACTCACATGTGTGAAGATGGAATTTCCCTTTTGGTGTAGAGGTGGGGGAAAAGAAGCAAATTACTTCCTTAATAGCCCGCCAGTGACTCTTCCAAAGAAAGCGCTGAAGGACCGGTGAGGCCTGGTGTCTTTGTCTGCACGACACCTTCCTCTTTTAGCTGTGTGGGTGGCCGTGGCTGCACACAGTCACACGCTATCTCTCAGCTGGGCACCAATCCCCCCCAGCAAAGGTTGATTATCCAGGGTGTCATTCCACCTAACAGCTCATGTCCTCTGCAGAGCAGGAGGGTTACACTGCTGGAGAATGTTTGATCTGCTTCATTTTCCTATTTGTTAGAACATTATATGTGTACAGGGCGCAGGTTTATATTGTACCTGACATATTCTGGTTAGGAAGAAGTTTCAGTCAGAGGTTCAGGTGGCCATCGGAGTGAGGACTTCATATGTGGGATACAAAGGATGCTTAAATTAATTCAGGTTATCTGAAGATAATGGGAACCTTGATTTGATTGACCTTGAGCCTCATTAAAGACAAAATATCTGCCTGTCCTATCTTGACTTTCAATGTTAAGAAAAATCCTATTTTTACAAAACAGAAGCACAATTTATGCTGTGTCCTGTCCCTTCTCAGACCTCTTGTCCTTAAGAGGCTCTGTTATACTTGTTTTCCCTTTCCGGTAGTGTGTTATATAGGTTTGTGTGCATGTAAATGGTCTGCAAAGGCTAATATCCCATGTACCCCACAGAGGGAGTTTCATTGGACTCCTTTGAAGAAGAAGAAGAAGAAGAAGAAGAAGAAGAAGAACCTTTTTTAATCCCCCGAGGGGGAAATTCAGTTTCCACTCTGTCATACATGTGTTTTTATACAGGTACATACACACACTTTTTACATCATACATACACAGTTATATGCACACATGCATATGCAGTTGAGAGATCAGAGCGGAGGCAGCCAGTCTAGCCGGCGCCAGTGAGCATTTGGGGGTTCGGTGCCTTGCTCAAGGGCACTTTGGCAGTGGCCCAGGAGGTGAACTGGCCCCTCTTCAGTACCAGTCAACACTCCATATTTTTTGGTCTGATCGGGACGTGAACCGGGGACCCTTCGGTCCAAAGCCCAATCCCCTACAGACTGAACCACTGCCGCCCCAGTTCTCTGCATTAGACCCATCCTAGTATTAGGAGCAGTGAGCAGCCATTAGGTCGGCGCTCGGGGAGCAGTGTAGGGACAGCGCCTTGCTCAGGGGCACCTCGGCAGTAACTTGGTCATTCCGGGACTCGAACCGGTAAACTTCCGGATCCCAAGCCGAGTCCCTACGGACTGAGCCACCACAGCCCTACCTCCATAACATAGTGACATCATTTTGTGACACTCCCTCGTCTATTGGCTAGCGCTCCAACACATTGTACATTCATTTAATTTCAAACCTTTATTTATACAGATAAATCCCATTGAGATCATTGATCTCTTTTTCAAGGGAGACCTGCTCAAGTAGTTCCACATGAAACATAAAAACATAAACAGAACAACAAAATGACATCATACAGCATCATTTACATAATCATCCACATAAACAGGTACCAACAGCTTCCGATTGAGTAGCATCCAACCGAGCTTTAAAAACATTTAGTGGCACCAGATTGTTCAGTTTCCATTTAATTTGCCGACTATTCCAAGACAGAGGAGCTGCATCTAAAAGCTGTCTTCCCTAAGACAGTCCTAGCAGTTGGCACATTTAATAAAACCACAGCATTCGATCTCAGGCAGTAGCCACTTACAATTCTCCGTGAGATCAGGGAGCAGATATAAGATGGAAGTTTCCCTAACATGGCTTTGTATATAAAAATGTACCAGTGACTGAGCCTCCGTGCAGTTAGTGAAAGCAAACCAGCCCTTGCATACAGGGTACAGTGATGGGTTAATGCTTTACAGTTTGTCACACATCTCAGTGCACTGTGATACGCAGCATCTAACTTGACCAGGCAATTGGCAGGTGCATTCATATAGACCAGATCCCCATAGTCCAGCACAGGTCAAAGGTCACAGAGCCTTTTCCTGGCCTCAAGCGAGAAACAGGACTTGTTTCTGAAAAAGAAACCTAGCCTAACCCTCAGTTTTCTAAGCAGGTTATTGACATGAAGTTTAAAAGAGAGACAATCATCAAGCCAGATACCAAGGTATTTGTAACAGGCAACCACTTCAAGTTTTATTCCTTGCGTAGTTACAATATCTAAAACAGGCTCTGGTGTCTTTTTAGCTTTTGAAAAGAGCATTACCTTGGTTTTCTCAACATGTAAAGGTAATGCTCTTTTCGAAAGCAAAAAAACACCAGAGCCTGTTTTAGATATTGTAACTACGCAAGGAATAAAACTTGAAGTGGTTACCTGTACATGACAGGGTTAAGACGAGACATCTATAAGCGGTTGAACAATCACAACAGAGCTGGCCAGCTAACCAATCAGAGCAGACTGGGCTCTGGTTTGAGACAGAGGGTGAAAAGAGGTGCTGCAGCACAGGCAGTATGAGAACAATAAAGAGCTTTTTGAACATTGAAGCGTGGAGACATGTCACGGTAGAGACACTACATATAAATATGAACCTGAAGATGAGCTAAATATGTCCTCTTGAAGACATCCAACCCACAGTGACATTTATTTTTATTATTTCGGCCCACAATAGTGAAACATCCTCCCAGAAGACCTGAGGGCAGCAGAGAGTGTTTTTAATGTAAGAGCCAACTCAAAAACCACCTTTTTAAATGGGCTTTGAATTGATATGTGTGTATATAATTTTTTGTAAAACTTTGATTGATTTATTGATTTTAATTTGGTCTCTTATGTTTGTATGTTTATATATTGTTTTATACATTTTTGTATTGCACATTCTTACTTTAACTTCTTGTGTTCACATTAATATTTGTATTTTGTATTTTAATTAACATTTTCAACAGAGCTATTGTCACAAACCCCACTTTCCCCTGGGGTAAAGAAGGTATTCTGATAACTGTAAATGTGATTTATCCAGTGACGATCTTCAAAGCTATAGCTTAATTCATATCTTAGAAATTATATGATATTTTTACTAAATTAAGTGTGTAAACATAGAAACAATTAAGATATTAGACTGAGGAAGCTTGAGCTCCACGGGAAAGCACACATGTTCAACCAACACGTTGTCACTCCCAACCCGTCACAAGTTGACGGTCGGTCAGGGCCCCTCCCCGTCACTCTATTACGGACAGGGTACCTCTTGAGAGTCACTTTTCAACGGGCAGGGCGTCCCATTGACTTGCATAGAGCTCCCTGAACGTTGGTAATAGACGAGTTGAGATCGCGGCGAAATGCTCTCCGCAGATCCATTCTCACAGCGTTTATCAACCTTTTTCTTACTCAATATCAAGCCACACTTATTGTTTTTACTTCTTTATTTTAATTGAATAATGTAGGACTTTTGTTGCCGTCAGTTAGGGGGAGAGTAGGGGCTCAGAAAACTGACATCTGTATTGTTTCATCGTTTTTTCCTTCTAATTTTGTATTATTTTCTAAACCACACACTGTTATTTACTCAACAATAACACATCATTATCTTTGTGTTTATTTATTTGTTTGATTAATAAACACAAGTTGGAGTCGTCAGGACCGAGGGTCGGAGCAGCTCATAGTTGCTTTAGAGAATTTTACACCCGGAAGTATTCTCTCCGCTTCGCTTGACAAACCCTCTATGGACAAACCCTGTGATAGTCCTCAAGCTCTGTGATTGGATGTTTGAGTGTGCGCCGAGGGTTACGCCGAGCGTCGAACAGCACTTGAAATGGGATGGAACCACGGCAGACTGTCCAAAACTGGTTTTGAACGGGTCCACCCCGTCCCCCCCCTCCCCCACCCCGTCCCCAGAACTACACATGCTGGCTATTGTGTGTTTCGCAACATGTTTAACTTCTATGGCACGTCTCTACTGGGAATTGTAGTTTTAAAAGACGTTTTCGTATTTCCCATAATAAGAAGTTGCCAGTATTAAACTGTGTACATCCCTGGAGGTTTAGGGGACAGGAAACACTCAAATTTAAAACATATAATTAATAAATGGGTGAAAATTGCTTGTGCCCATAATGGGCAGCATTAATATATACCCACATGCCAGCTAAGGTCAGAAGAGCTTTATTTAACAGCTGGTCATTGATAAGCCTGAAACATGCACTTGTCAAGGTTCAGAGGTACATTGTGCAAATATGGCAGTAGCCATCGATCAGCTTAAGATAAGATGTACTTTATTGATCCCAAGTTGGACACATTTGCGTTACATCAGCATGTGTAACAGTTGTAAATATGCAGTGGTGTTTATGTGTAAATCATTTAGTATAATCACACAAATTCTGTGTTTTATATTTAATAATTCTGTGTTCTTTATTTATTGATTGTTCAATACCTGACAAGGTCGGAGATGAAACACTTGGGTCGCAGGTTCCTCAACAGTGCATTACAAGACATCTATCAATTGTGTATACCTCCACCATTAAATTCTGCACATTTCTTATACTATCTACATACATCTTATAAGAGTATACTACATATGTATAATATCAGTTAAAATAAGTGCTTAAACATACAGTAGTTAATATTGCAGGAAAGCAATATATTAGTACTTTGTCAGGCTTAATATTTATACCCCCAAAGCTTTTTTCTTATTCAAAATAAGACCTTAACCTAAAGTTTCTTTAATGTTTAAATAAAGCCTTATTAGTTTGTCTGTCTGTTTTTATTTTTATTAATATCTAATAATAAAAATAATACATTTCAATAACGTGCTTTAACCACCAGGAGTCCCTTTCTATCAGCTTTGCACCGTTATGGTGTAAATTTACCAATATACCGATTGGATCAAATATAAAAGTCAGCCGAATTAATGTTGATACTGCAAGGAGACTTATACTGTGAAGAGAAATTGAAGATTTTGTTTAATTGCTGATATATTTATGATCCACGTCACATATTCAGTTTCGGCGGCAGTTGTTCCTGTTTGTCTAGAAGTCTTCTCATCAGGGCTCTATAAATAGCAAACTATATGTAATATTTAATGCAGCCGAACCGTGTATTACAATGCCAAAGAGAAAAGCAAGCAAACTCGGAATAAAGTATTATTTAAAAAAAATATATCGGATTTCACATCAACAGGAAGTCCGGTTAATTAAAATGTCCGCGCGGAACAATACCCCAACCCATAGATCCGTGGGTGAATAATGTCAATCACCACATTACACACAACTCTTCACATTTAAATTGTAATTTACCTTAAAGTATTTCATGAGGCCTTCTAAAATGTGTTTAAATATAATTAGGGTTGTAGTTGAAGAGTTTGTAAATGATTGACGGCACGTCCATTACTTCCACAACCACACACATGAATTAACATTGATGTAATACATTAATGTAGCCTTTGTTTCTGCTAAAAGAGCTGTCGACCAGCTGGGGCAACAAGAAAATCGGCGAAATCGAGTGTGACTATTAAAAAATAAATAATTATTATTTTAATATTGACAATAACAATCGACCGTCGGGGAGCGTTCTCATGGCGTCTATTATCAACGCTATGGGAGGTCTATGAAGGTCTATGGGACGCCCTGCCCGTTGAAAACTGACTCTCAAGAGGTACCCTGTCCGTAATAGAGTGACGGGGAGGGGCCCTGACCGACCATCAACATGTGACGGGTTGGGAGTGAGAACGTGTTGGTTCAACAGGAAGTAAGGAAGTCACCTACAAACCAAGTATTCCATCATAGAGATAGAGCTCATCGTCATCGGTGAAAAACCTAATTCATTATCTACAATCCTTGCGTATCGAACATTCTTCAGATGTGAAAGATGTGGATGCTTACAGTGATACTGCGTCAGGAAACAGAGTGATAACCGAGGATCAGCAGTTCTGTCTTTGTCAAGGTGCTTCCTTCTAGGCGGGGAGGCCATCTACGGTCACAAACACACGTATGTGAGATTTTATCGAAGGCTAGGGGAATGTATGAACTACGGTCTAAAGAGAGAAACACTGGTGTGTCTAATGGCACTTGTCATGGTAACAAGGGGCGTCTGGCAACCTGCATGTACACACAAACACAAACAACATGATGTGGGGCAGGATGGAGCCTCTTCAGCCGCTATGCAAGGCACTCAGTGATCCAGGCGATACGCTTTCCTGCAGAGTAAAGTGTGTGTTGGGCAGAGGTGGAAGAAGTAGTCCGATTATGTACTCAATTAAAAGTCCTGCATTCAAAATTGTACTTCACCATTAAAATATACATTAAGTACCAAAAGTAGAAGTATTCAGTATGCAGACAATTCCATTCAAGCACCAGATATTCAAAATAGCTGCATTATATTAGATTGGATAAGATCATATGTATTTTATTGATCCCAATTTTGGAAAAATATGTTGCAATGCATTGCACATGAATTTAAAGAATATTACATGTAATTAAAGAGAAAATAAACACACAGAAATACATTTCAACTACTTTTTTAAAGTATAAATATTGTGTATTATAATTATTGATGCAATAATGAGTTCATCACTTGATAAAAGTTGAGTTTATTTAAATGAATTGTGCCTATAATAATATATGATAATGTATTCAGTTGTTCATATTTTGTATTGGTAATCAAAATCTGCGAAGTAACTATATGCAGTATGTTAAATAAATGTAGTGGGGTAAAAAGTATAGGATAATAAGTAGCATGTGAAAAAACTCAAGTAAAGTACTTTTTACTTACGTAGCCTAGCAACATACATTTGATCAAGTTGAATTTCTTAGTGGGCTTTTGTGGACAAATGTGCTTTTTTTGCAATATAAACTTTTTTCAATGTATTCATTTTGTGACCTCATCACTGATATATGTTTACATGCTCTTAATATACTTATTTGATTTGTTTTATATATGTTCCTCCGCTCATCTTCTTTTTGCCTATCTGTCCCTTTGCTGTGACAATGTAAATGTTTTGTGGGAGGAATAAAGGATTTCTGATTCTGATGTAACTTTACATTACATGTTACTTATATCATCTGAAGTGTTCCTTGTGAAAAGACAGGACCTCCCAGAGTTTTGTGGCAGCTCGCCAGGGCTTTCAGAGCCCCTTCCCCCGTCTGGGTGCCGATACACCTGAGTTCTCCTGACCGGCTCCTGAACCAGCGCTGCATGGGGGGGCTACTTGTGGGCACTGGAGTATAGCTCTGAGAGCCTTGGGAGATCATCCAATCTCAATCCAGTTCTGGCTGGGACACAGCAATGTCAATAACCAGAGGAGGGGGGCGGGTGTATTCTACTACACTGGTACTAACATCTTTTCAGAGTTGGGAGGGTGACTTTACAAATAGATTCTGTTATAATTACTAGGTACCTTTTAATATCAAAGACAATGCAAATAATTCAAAGAGTAAATACACATTAATAAGACCCATCTATGTGTATTATGTAAGACGACAGAACAATGTGACCTTAGAAAAGAAGAAACGAAGATATTTAGGATAGAAAATATGTCTTCCATTGATAGGAAAAGCTGCCGTTCATTAAGAATGAAACACATGAGCACATCCTAGAGTTAAAAAAAGCAGAAATTAAATCTGAGTTGACAGAAAATGCTCTGTTTTAGTTTAATTCTAATCCTGGTAGTAATCCCCAATTTCTAGAAATGTAACAGTTATCTGATTACTTTTTGTATCCTGATCAGGTTATCCCATTACACGTAATCCATTACTCCACAAGCCTGCTTCTCACACACGCAGTATGGGAAACATCTCTAATTTAGGAAAGTAAAGATGGTTTCGATGTGTTATAATCTGCTGAATTATTATTTAAAAAATCATGTGTTGTTCATGCATCGAATTATTATATTTCCTTTTCTTTACTCAGAGCAAGAATGAGCTTATATATTGACTTATAATAACACTTTAATGCATACTAACAGTGCATTATAATATGCATTATTAGAAGGGTGCAATGCATTACAACTGTAGAAATGATAAAACACTGTAATCCTTTAAGAAATTACCTCAGTGAGGTAGTAAAATCTATGAATTATTACCATACTAGAGCTTATAAGTAGTTATGAAATGCTTTAATGATAATTGTTATAAAGCATTGCCAATATGTTTTAGTGCATTTTCAAACTATAATTATATAGTTCCATAAGCACATTAAAACACATGTTTAATATGAATTCCAGACGTCATAAAAACGTTTTTAAAACACCAACCAATAAATAAATCAGTTTTATGAAACGTTGTGTCTCTCCTGATTCTCATAACTAACACTCCTGAAAGATCACTACCTTTATTATATCTTCAGTTTCTGTTTATATAAATCACATAAACACACTTACCAAACGCTGCGTAATTGAGCAACAAGTCGCAACAACCGGTTTTCTGGCACCGCTCTGTTGGCATGTCCCTGACACTAGGGAATAACGTAAACAACCAAGTATGTGATTTGAATGTCTTTAAAGATACCATAACAATTTATTTAAATGTTATACTGTTTGAAAAAAGTGTATTTATCTTATCTTACTTATTTAACTAACTTATCAACACACAACTTTTAATTTTGGCCAGAGAGGTTTTTTAACTTAACTTTGTCCTTTTTATATTTATTGCTTGGTTAAGAAAGATGTAAATAACAAGGATAAGGGCTTAGGGTTAATAATCAGTAACCCTAAGCCAAGCACTGACTCTAATCCTAACCTCTCCATAGTGAAACTAGTACCCCTTTTTTACAGAAATGAGTTCTGTTGCCTGCTGGTGCTAGTTTGGTGAGCAATTGGTTCCCAAGTTGAACCAACTGCAAACCAGTTCGCGTTCCCACTGACCAGAGCCCCGTAGAAGCCACATCATGATGTCACAATAACGTGCCTGCATTTCTCAGCAACGCCAGAGAAAAAAACAACAACAATGGCGGTCGACTTCTCTAGTTTTACTCCAGAGTGTTGTGGCTAATTGTTTGCCAATATAAATCAGCGGAATAGCATAAAGAGTATGTCATAGATGGGCCTGTTAATGTTGTGTGACATAAATACATGTGTGTGGTCATGATCTAGTAAATCTGCGCTCTCGGCTTGACTGCTTCTGTATAAACTTTATTCTCTTCGTCGTACTCGCCATTCACTTGCTAAGGTTCATCCCCCAGCTTATGATGTTAACCGCTTACGCAGGGCCGGACTGGGACAATAAGTCAGGCCGGGAATTATACACCCAGCCAGGCCAATACCAGTTTTTTGTGACATTTTACTGGATTTATTTGTCAATATTTACATATTTACAGCGTTGCTGCCTGTAGTGATAGCCCTCTAAATCTACTACCCAAAAAACAATAAACATATGGACATGGGTTACTATTTAAAAAAATGTGCAAATCTATTAGGAACCTATGTGAACATATTTTAAGTGGGGGTGGACCTCAAATCCTATAGGGGGGTCCGGGGCATGCTTCCCCGGTAAGATTTGTTTTTAAATGTTGGACTGAAATGCATCAATCTGGTGCACTTTGAGGGGGAAATAAAGAGACTACACCCATATGAAACATACCTGTATACGTTTAAATAATCATAAAATCATAAGAACATGGCCATAACCAATAACATACCATATCCAATATGAAAAAACATTGAAACTTGTTTATTTATTTGTTTTTGGTTCATTTATAGTTGTGAGTGTGTCTGTGCTCCTGAACCAGCCTCTCCTGTCTCCCTCCTCTGCCCCTGCTCCTCTTTGAGGCAGAAGCAAAGACTAGTTTTAGCTCTCAACAAGTTTTAATAGTTTATCTTACCTTTTTTCACCTAGTTAACGTTTTTTTTATTATTATTCATGCATATTTTACTAATCACTCCCCCCTCAAATGGAAATATGTGTTCACATAAATGGTGACCAAACCGTTTGAGACCCACTGGGATAACTTAGACTAAGTTAATTATCTAAACACTCAGAGAGTCCTTTGCCTCACCTGAGCTGAGGTTATCAGTCTCTCAGTCTGACAGGAGAGGACTCTCCCTCCACCTTGTTGTTGAAAAAGCTCCTTATATCCGTTAGCGCAGCTAGCTAGCACCAGATGCTAACAACAACAATACACGTAACCGGTGCGCGTGCTTTATCTCACTCGCTCGCGCCACACATAACACACACCCTCCCGAGCTTGAAAGACACACAGAGACCAATCGAGGGCATTAGTATGATCTGTATGAAAGTGGCCATGTCGGCAGGCCACATCATGTAGACAGCCAGTCACCCTCTGTGAGGCAGAGTCAGACCCACATTTGCGCAGCGTTGCATTCACAATACATACATAAAAAAAAGGCCTCAGGCCAGCAGGCCTCTTAACAGGCCAGGCCATCGGGAAACCTCCCGGTCCTCCCGATGGCTAGTCCGGGCCTGCTCTTACGTATGCGGTTCTTGGTTCTAGCCCAGCAGATGGTTGGTCCCAAATGCAAACACGTTTTTTGGGGCCGAGCCTGCACCGCAGGGGTGAAAACATGACAAACGTGTTCGCAATAGGGCACCGGCTCCAACCCAGTCCTGGAACCGCTTGGTTGGAAAAGAGGTCAAGGAGAATCACCACTAATATAACAGTCTGTTTGAAGATGACTTTCATCTTTGAGATGACTCGTCACAAGGTATGAGTAGCCTGAAGTAAATCAATATGTGTGTGTGTTTGTATGTGTGTGTGACGGAGCTCTGCTAACCCAGAGGAGTTTTACTACAGATTCCACATCACTGTTTTCCAAAGGTGCAATTTTCCGGCAGACTGGGCGAGGACAGGCTGAGGCAGGTGGCTGAACAACGTGTAACAGAGGCTTTGATGCTCCTCTGACACACGCAAGGCTAAACCACAACACAGACAAAACGTGCTGTTACCAAGTTGAGAACACTGTGGACTTTAAACAGCAATTTAATCTCTAATCAAAACACAGGACATGCATGTCAGGTTTTGGAGATCCAGCATGAGTATATTAACTGCAAAAGGTTTACTTGAATGCACATTATTTAATGTTCTGCATCTACAAGTCTCTGAGTTAAAATAATAACCAAACATGGAGTTTGGTGTCATGTATCATGCCAGTTTTTGTCTTTACAACTATTGCTGTCATTGCAATAAGCTTTTCCTGGTTAGAATTACCGTAAGGTTCATGGTTCAGGAGGTTTTTACAGAAAGCTGAATCTTCCAAAGATGTTTCCTCCTCTGAAATCAAACAGAACAAATCATTCAAAATGGTAATTCACTATATCCAGTAGTTTCATGTAAAAATCTGTGTGTCGAAAAGACAAAGGGGCTGCGAGAGCTGATCTCTAGACAAAGTGAATTAAGTCTATGCTATCTGAGCATTCCCTTTCTTGCCAAAAGTTAGGATGACATGATCAACACCATTGTGTTGTGCTTAATATGAATCTACTGCAAGCCATTAGCTTAGCTTACATAGACCAATCTCCGTGTTTATAGCTCACTTGCTAAGCTAACTTCAATAGCTTTGTAGGCTACTGGGAGAATAATCCAAGGTCAGAGCTTTAGAAAAAAAGGTAAAGAGCACAAATTCCATTCAGACAGGTCTATCCAGACATACAAAGGTCTAATTTATCAGTGGCCTACTGCTAGATCCAACAAGCACTTTCTTAGGAAGAAAAAGAGCTAACCATTGCAACACATATTCCAAATTAGAAAAAGTGAAGACATAAACAGCATAGAGAAGATTATTCTGATAACCAACACCTCTAAAGCTCGCTTAAATAACATATTTTCTTTTTCAATTCAGCAGACTAGCTATTTACAGTCTTTATGCTAAAATAAGCTAAGCTAAGCTAACCAGCTGCCCACTGTGGCTGCTTATTTACTTAATGGGTTTGAAACATACTGAACTTCTCATCTTACTTTAATTTTGTAACTATGTATTTAGAAGTGTATCAACAGAAAAAAATCTATATTTGACTAATTAGTGCCACCTATAGTTCTTTATAGGGAAGGTTTTATGAAAGTTATTGGATACGATTTGGAATTTATGGATCTATTACTGTACATAAATAATTCCTTTTAAACTTTTAAATTAAACAAGAATCAAAGAAAGGAAAAATTAGTTGCTTAATACATACTGTCAATATATTTTTCTTCTTTAAGATCTCTCTTGCAACCTACTTCCCTTGTGTATACCCTGCCATCTGCCCATGGTTTACATTAGATATGTCTGCAGGGTTCTGCTCAAGGATGAAAAAACAAACCCAATCAGGCCCCCCTTTCCTTGCACTGCACTCCCTTATTAAATCACGATGTGTGATGCAGACACACAGGGAGTGGAGAGAACAGATGGTGTATAGCTGCTTGACTCTGACTGCAACGGGTGCTGAACACTTTCCAGTTGAAGGTTTTTCCCTTCATTGGGGAGAGTGTTGATGACATGTCATGTCCAGTGTCAATGGCCGAGGTTTATAAGAGGCTCCAGATGGAAGGTCTGGTGTTGACGTGAAGGAGACATGACTCCATACGGATTCTGTGTGTCATTCCTGCCTATCCTTGTATATGGGTTCACTATGAGATCATGCATCTATGACTGGCATATAAATGAAAGAGTACGTCACAACAGACGTTTAAATGATTCGTGTGTGAAACACTGCTAATAAAACAAGTTCAAATTATATTCCATCAATATATGGAAAGGTACCCTGCCCAAGCCTCACATTTGGTAACATAAATCTGTGCAGGTACAGCTGGTGATGCAGTTGCCCAATGAGTGGTGCAGTGATGACATAATTTTGTAGAATGACTTGGAAGTAAGTAGCACATGGGCTACCTCGACAAAAACCAATGGGATTTTTATATTGGGCTTTAGTTTGTTGCAGAATATAACACCTAACACATATTAACACCACTTTTATAATTTTTTAAGGGTAAATGAAATCGCCAGAAGAGTTAGGCTAACTTTACGCTATAAATTGGCTACGCATCACCGCTAAGCTAAAGGTTGCTAATGTTTCGGCTTGATTATGTTAAGTAGTTTCATTTTTAAAACATGTAAAAGATTTAGACAACTAACAGTCTGGTATTAACTGACGTATCTTATGTCTTAGAGCAAAACGTGAACATTTCTTAAGCTTGTGTTAAGCAAGAACATTAGAAAGCTGCACACAAAAACACAAAGTGTATTTAACGGCAAATGCACAAACTTAAGAGATTTTCAAGTTTTGTTAGTTGGCATGATATCTATGATATTAAATACCCCATTCGTCAATTTGAAGCTTTTTTTCTGTTTAAAAAAAGCGAATTGCTAAGATAAATTCGAAACAAGCCTACTAAATGTCATCCAGACAACAGAGGTGGCAAAAGTACACACTCTCTTTACTCAAGTAGAAGTACAGATACTTGTGTAACAAAATGCTTTGGTAAAAGTAGAAGTACTGATTCAACTTTTTACTTAAGTAAAAGTACAAAAGTACAGTCTCTGAAATGTACTCACAGTAAAAAGTGCAAAGCTAACCTAACCTTACATCATATTAATATAATATAATATTAATATAAGTGAAAAGGAGCTTCATTTCAACTCATTACTGCCATTCTGAATGTATTCAGCGTGAACAACAAAAACAAAGTAGCCTACCTGTATTTGCTGTCGCCAACATTGTAGATGGGTTACTTTGCCTTAATATAGGCCAAACAAATCAAACAACAATTATTATAGTGCATTCACCACGAATAATGTTTTGCGCCCACAACTTCAAACATCTCCCTCAAATAAGGCCATGGATGTGGGATGTCTTAATGGTGGTCTGATGAATCGCCTCCGTCGATTTTATCTTCAGTCATGTCGCTGACTGTACTAGCGTTACTCATGGACATTATGCCGTTAGACCTTTCTCCCTTAACGTCTCTGCCTAGTCATACGTCTTTTACAGTACGTTGTTTTCGTCTGTCGGGCATGATCTGCACACCATGGCTCGTCTTTTCTACGTGTTATTGTCACATCCATTTAGTTTTAAATCAGTCTTGATGTCAGGGAAGGCCCGATAAAAATAATTGGTAATTCACCTCACATGCATTAAAATGAAAGTAACGAGCCTGTTTTGAAAATGTAAAAGTAGAAAGTACAGATATTTGTGTTAAAATGTAGGGAGTAAAACTAAAAAGTCGTCAGAAAAATAAATACTTACATAAATATGTGTCCCCGGTGTGTAAGGAGAAACATTTTCAGAAAATACAACCCTGTCTTTTTTCCTCCTTACCCACATCATTAAAAAAGAAAATGGGAGTGCAAACGAACAGATCCAGGATTTGGCTCCAATGACGTCATTGGTGAAATGTGGCACACGTGACACGTCCCAACCTATCGTCTCCGTATACAGTCATCTAGCTGAATCCCCTCTCACAGCTGTGTGTCTGTGTATTCAGTAGGATGTCTGCAGGAGGCACTTAGAGTAAAGTTGTTATATATAATACATAATGGCACTGTTCTAGCGGTAAACACTTAAGAAAGAACATGTGAAGCTATGTGCTGCATCAGAAACAATGTGCGGCGTGTTTTGGGAGTAATATGGTCTGTGTTTACATTAGCAAGCATGCTAACACTCAGAGCTAACGCTGTACTGGAGAGAATATGTGTAACGTAATGTCTTGCGGTAAACCCTGAGAGAGAGAAAGGTTTGAGCTCCATACTGTTTCTGAAATAATGCTTGAAGTGGTTCCGAACATAATATGGCATTTAATCACGGCAGCGTTTAGCTGCGTTTCTCCCGTTAGCATTTTCCGTTAGCAGGGGAAAGCGGCGTGATGCTACAAAGGGGCGTGGCTAGCAGCAGCTGTTCCATTTAAAGCTACAGTCAAAGAATCAGACCTTTTTGGAACAGGGCTGGAATAGAGGAGAATAGAGGGGTATGAGGCATGGCTACAATGGGTGATCTGTTTGGTATTTGAAGCATAAAACTTCACAGACATGTTTTGTATAGGTATGGCCCTACAATATATTTTTCAAATATAGCATAATAGGTCCCCTTTAAGTAAAGTACAGATACCTGAAAAATCTACTTAAGTACAGTAACAAAGTATTTCTACTTTGTTACTTTCCACCTCTGCCAGACAAATACTAGCCCCAACCCACTCTTTTGCTAGCTTAGTGGTGATGATGTGATTGTGAAGTCATGAGACCGTGGTGTTGTTGTATTATATAAGTGCTGTTCATTTGTAAAGAGTATCTTGCTGAACCAAGCGCTGAGGGGTCATAAGGGTTTGTTGTAGAGAAATAATACAAACTTTCAGTAAAAATCCAATTGGCTTTTTTTGAGGGAACCAGGGCGATGCTAAATTCCGGGTTAGCATTCAAAAATATGATCACTGCATTCCTCTATATTAGAATGATGAAAATAAAAGGTTATGATAATTTAGAGTATGCATGGAATCATGTTCCTCATGCAACTTTAGCCCCATGGTTGGAGTTGAAAAAGTCTGTAAAGATTTTTTCTTTTAGCAGTGACTTTACAGTATGGCTTATGTCATTACATAATTGGATCAAGTGGGTTTTGTTTCCATGGCAAAAACAGCAAGCATGCTACAAACTATACCAACCGGTTCCTAATAACACACCGCTACACACACTGCACAGTATATACACTGAGAATATATAAATTACATTTTGATCTACAGGGAGAAAACAACAATGTTGTACTGCAATTTTAAGGATATTCTTACATCTAATGACTTCGGGGTAAATAATCAAATCCGTTTAGGGGTGAACTACATTCCACATTCTATCCTGGAGGTCTTTGTGAGGCGTCCCTCATGAAGTAGGATCTTGGCTGCTGATAAGAGGCGGTGACAGACTGACCCCAGGGAGACTGATAACCGGACCCTTCTTTTATCTCAGCTGGCTCAGAGGAACAGGACCTCCGACCCGGCCCGCTGAGGCTCAAGGGAACCTTTGTTGTCAACATGGCAACACCGATGGACAACAAAGAGGCCTTCTCTGTCGGGCAACAACCTTCTCTTCTCATCACTTATCTGTGCTCTCAGGACAGGTATACCTGTGTCTTTGTAGAGTCTGTCCAATGATGTGGGTAGAGCTGCACTTTAGCGGTTTTTAATGGCTGAGATGTCTTGAATAATCAGCCATGCTATGGAGTTTGCTTATGATAATGATAATATACTATTAGAGTGGGTAGCTTTCGAAGGGAGTGTAAAACAGGTCATATTGGAAAGTAGCGGGAGATAATATTAATAGGAAATTAAAGACATTTGAGCCTCCTCTTTGAGCGTTTTAGTGTCTTTCAGCTCTTTTTTTTGTGTGATTGTTTTGGTTGTTTCCAGCCCAGGGGGAAAGCAGTTTTAAGCCTAAAGGCAATAAACTACGTTCAATATAATATAACAGCACTGTCAATTACCTTTAGAAGGACATATTTATTGCAGATTAGATTTGTTTTTGACGTATTAAATGTGCCTTTTTCAATTGTAGCATACAATACGTCTACTCAAAGAGGAAGTCAGGGAGGATTAAGGACTCTTATTCAGGAGGCCTTCGTTTTTGTCCCGTGTTAAACCAAAAATGGACACATTGACTTATTTAAAATCCCTTTAACATTTGTTATATCAAAAATGTGTATAAGATCTAGCCCCAGAACCTGGCTCTACCCAACAGTATCACACACCGCTTATTCCGTAGAGGTAAGGATCATAAATGACTTACATACATAGTTTCCAATAAGCCAATTTCTGTTGTTGGGCCACTGATATTATATACAGTACATTACAAAACATGTTCTCATTAAGTGACAAGGTTTAATCCTATGATGATAGAAGTGTATACAAATATGAAGAAATTGTCCTGTGAATGAAACACTGCTATCCAGCCATGACCCACGGTATCAATGACTGTGCTTCTTGGGAATTCCTGCCTGTGTTGTTGTGAATGGTATAACCTGAGGGTGCATAAAGGACCATTTTCCGTGACTAAGGAAATGTGAGTAAGCTGGTAATGATGTGTTGGGACGTGGTTTTGTGAGGGCTGGTATGGTGTGTTAAGGATGACCCAGACTGTGGTTACATTCCTGGAAAGAGGTTGGTGACTCAAACTGGCTTGCAGGGGGGGTGTGCGTGTTTCTTCCACAGATAATTGTTGCCTAATCCTGACACATTATCTTTCTCATGACATGTGTGTGTTATGCTGTAAATATGTATGCTGGATTATCACAGCTTTCTTGCTATATTACACATGCAGGAATGAAAAGACAGTTTCAACACAAGAACAAAGTCATTGCACGATAACCACTTATTCCTGATCACTGATGGAAAGTAACTAAGTATGTTTTCTCAAGTACTGTACCTAAGTACACATTTGAGGTACTTGTGCTTTAGCTGAGTATGTTCATTGTATACTACTTTATACTTCTACTCTAGGCAAGGCAAGGCAAGGCAAGGCAAGGCAAGGCAAGGCAAGGCAAGGCAAGGCAAGGCAAGGCAAGGCAAGGCAAGGCAAGGCAAGGCAAGGCAAGGCAAGTTTATTTATATAGCACTTTTCAACACAAGGCAATTCAAAGTGCTTTACAAAAAATGAAAGACATTAAGCATTAAAAAAGAAAAGCTAATAAAATAAACATTAAAAGAAAAAATACATCGATAAAAGTTACAGTGCAGTTTAAGATATAAATAGTACAATTAAAAGCAGCGACAAAAAGAAAAGTCTTCAGCCTGGATTTAAAAGTAGTAAGAGTTGTAGCGGACCTGCAGGTTTCTGGGAGTTTGTTCCAGATATTTGGAGCATAATAACTGAACGCTGCTTTACCATGTTTAGTTCTGACTCTGGGGACAGAAAGCTGACCAGTCCCTGAAGACCTGAGAGATCTGGATGGTTCATAATTTAGCAGGAGGTCAGAAATGTATTTTGGGCCTAAACCATTCAGTGCTTTATAAACCAGCAGCAGTATTTTGAAATCTATTCGTTGACACACAAGAAGCCAGTGTAAAGACTTCAGAGCAGGAGTGATGTGATCCACTTTCTTAGTGTTAGTGAGGACTCGAGCAGCGGCGTTCTGAATCAGCTGCAGCTTTCTAATAGATTTTTTAGTGAGACCTGTGAAGACACCATTGCAGTAGTCGAGTCTAGTCAAGATAAAGGCATGGACAAGTTTTTCCAAATCCTGCTGTAACATTAGTCTTTTAATCCTAGATATATTCTTTAGGTGATAGTAGGCTGATTTAGTAACTGTTTTAATGTGACTGTTGAAACTCAGGTCAGAGTCCATGACTACACCTAGATTTCTGGCTTTATCTGTTGGTTTGAACATTGCACACTGAAGATCAGCGCTAACTTTTATACGTTCTGACTTGGCTCCAAAAACCATTACCTCAGTTTTATCTTTGTTTAATTGGAGAAAGTTCTGACACATCCAGTCATTGATTTGTTCAATGCACTTACTCAGTGTTTGAATTGGAGCATAGTCTCCTGGTGAAATTGTTACGTACATTTGTGTGTCATCTGCATAGTTATGGTAACTTATTTTGTTGTTCTTCATTATCTGAGCCAGTGGTAGCATGTAGATGTTAAAGAGAAGAGGCCCCAAGATGGAGCCTTGAGGAACCCCACATGTCATATTTGTCAACTCAGATGTGTATTTACCTATAGAAACAAAGTTGTTTCTGTCCTTTAAGTAGGATTCAAACCAATTTAGAACTGTTTCCGAAAGTCCCACCCAGTTTTCCAGTCGGTCTAGTAATATGCTGTGGTCAACAGTGTCAAACGCAGCACTGAGATCTAATAATACTAACACTGAAGTTCTGCCACTGTCTGTGTTTAAGTGGATGTCATTAAAGACCTTTACAAGAGCAGTCTCAGTGCTGTGGTTTGGACGAAAGCCTGACTGGAACACATCGAAACAGTTATTTAAATGCAAGAAATTACTCAACTGTTGAAAAACAACTTTTTCAATGATTTTACCTAGAAATGGGAGGTTTGATATGGGCCTGTAATTGTTCATTACTGAAGCATCTAGATTATTCTTTTTTAAGAGCGGTTTCATGACTGCAGTTTTCAGGGCCTGTGGAAAAATACCTGAGTGAAGAGATTTGTTTACTATATGAAGTAGTTCTGAGGCCATGCAAGGCAAAACATCTTTGAAAAATCCTGTTGGAATAATATCAAGGCAGAAGGATTTCAGAAGTTGTATAATGTCCTCTAGGTTTTTATCATTAATCTGATGGAATTATGTCATGATGTCTGAATTGATGTTAAGTGGACACAGAGACAACACATTTGCTGTACCTGATGCAGAGGCACTGACTGCTTGTCTGATTTTCTGAATGTTGTCAGCGAAGAAGGAGGAAAAATCATTGCACGCCCTGGTGGATAGAAATTCAGAGGCTACTGACACTGGGGGGTTAGTTAGTCTGTCAACGGTAGCAAACGAGGCACGTGCGTTGTTTTTGTTTTTGGTAATGATGTCAGAGAAGAACGATTGTCGTGCGTTTTTCAATTCCAAATTATAAAGGCCAAGTCTCTCTTTATAGATTTCAAAGTGAACCTGGAGATTTGTTTTTCGCCACCTGCGTTCAGCTTTTCGACATTCTCTTTTTTCTGTTTTCACGGTCATGGCCTTTCTCCATGGAGATATTTTCTTCCCAGTCACTTCCTTTACCTTAATTGGAGCAATGGCATCTATAACATTTTGAATTTTTGAATTAAAATGATCTACTAGCTCATTTACTGAGGTGTTAGCAGGGGCAAGTGTGGTAGAACAATTCTGAGTAAACATTTCCCTAGTATTTTCAGTTAAATATCGCTGTGTGGTTACCTCTTTTTGAACATTTTTGTGAACAGAAATAGAGCTCTCAAAGAAAACACAGGAATGGTCAGAGAGCGCAACATCAGTCACCACAACCTTAGAGATATTCAGACCCTTTGAGATCATTAAGTCCAGAGTGTGCCCCTTATTGTGCGTGGGCTCCGTCACATGTGTTAGGAGATATGTGCTTAAATCTCCTCGCGTTCCTACAAGCTGTTATCTTACATGAAGGGAATCCAGAGCATACACTTAACCGTTTAACAATAATCCACTTTAATGGTAATATACAATGCAATACAATCAAATACATTACCATACACAATCATATCGTATTATGTGTAATGTCAGGAGTTAGGCCTACTCCTGGCTCCTGCCCACAGGCCACCAGACCTCCTGTCCCAGCGACGCGTGAAGAGAGAGACAGAACAGCAAGCTGGATAGGCTTTCATACCAAATGATACAGGAGGGGGTGGAGTTTAAGGACAACTGGTCCAGTCATCTCATACAAACACCTCTGACCCTCACTGTCTCCTATTTCTGCAGCCTCTGCACCGACACACATCCCCCATCACATTCCGAGACCACAGTGGGGTCTCGGTCCAGCTCCCCCACAGCAATAAAACCCTTACCAGCCCTTGGTCTACCGCCATTTTGGTCCTCACATTTATGAAAGGATGAAACAGATAACTCAATATAAAACACACTTCTTAAATATCAGATGCTGCAATCCCTCTTTTGCACTCTCCTAAAAGAGTGCAACTTACACAAGGCACTTGAAACATAACTATTGTCATTCCTCTCCAATATCATCAGAAACTGAGATCCAAAATATTTGAAATCGTGAAGGAACAGAACGTCACTTCCCATGGCAGTGAAGGAACCATGAGGGGGCAGCTGAGTGCTAAGAAGCGGTCTCCTGGTGGTGAATCATCAGCCCGCCCCCCCCCAAAGGAATAGCCCACAACGACAGCTGATAGGGAGGGGGAGATGCGGCTTTCCCTTCACGGGTGGAACTGATCAGAGAGAAGTAGACTCCTCTGCTGCTCGACAAGTCCCCCAGCCCACTGCCAGCCGCTTCCAAGTCGTCTGCTGCCTGGATGTCCTTAACGTCCTTTCCCGGTCCGATGATGATGCCTCCTGGGACGACTGCTGGATGGATGTCCTCGAGGTCCTTCCCCGGTCCGATGATGATGCCTCCTGGGACGACTGCTGGATGGATGATGGATCTCCTCGAGGTCCTTCTCCTCCAATCCGCTGATGACAGCCTCCGAGTCGACCTCCCTGATGAGAGCCCGATCCGTCCTGATGTCGTCTAGGGTCCTCGCAGGTGTTTTCCCCCGCCGCACACTGGCTCCGCACAGTGGTACCAGTTGTCCCCCTTTCCTTGTAGGCGGACGGCACGGGATGTCCTCTGGGTCACTTGGTCGGAGCCGGAGAGCCTGGGGTTGACAGTCAGCCTCCTGCGTCTCGGGTCCCCCTTTTGGCATCCACAACCTGTGTGGAGAAATCTGATACAAATCCCTCAAGCCTACGCTCCGGGCTCTGGGGCCCTCGGCTGTTTGACCCACCAGTGCCTGGCCACTTGGAGCCTGTTGGTGGGGTGTCTTAAAACAACAGACGTCGGTGCACAGGTTTTCTAAATTAATTGTGCAGCTTCAGAATCTTAATACTTGGACTGTGCCAACTAAATAAGAACCCCAACATCTTTAGGTAAACTAAATAACATATTTCAATAGCTCTGAATTTCTGACAAGCATCTGTATTTATTTTTAAATGAAATCCCTGAGATCCCATTAAAAATCTAAAAATATGATTTGAACTGCCAATGTTTCTGGTAAAGAAACACACTAATCTTATGGATTCAAAAACAACCAAAATCACAATACTAACAAAGTGAATGGCTTCCTGGTGATACTGCTTCTACCCGTCAGTGCTTAGATATTATCCCGCTGAAAAAATGAATACAGAATTCCAACAAACTGTCCTCAAATGTCTTTCTATTATGTATTTAGATTAAATGTATATCCCCATAATGACCTCAACAATAAAGTCTATGGCTTTTACTTCTTTACCAGACTAGTTACATGATGTTGTCCAAATTACATTGTGTCTCATTACATTACTATGTTTTAGCTTAACTGTAAATATGTTCTTTCTACATTTCAAACCTCAGTTACTTTAATACCTGTTGAAACATTAGTTGACACATTACTCACCGGTCAGCCTCTCCAGTATTTCATTCTGGACTTACATCTCTCCCAGCAGCCCCTTGGCCACTGATTCTCTACCTGTGCTACCTGCTATAACTCAATCAATACTAGAGACATGTCAACATTCATCAAACAGCCTCTTATCCCCAAATATGGAGCAGGTCAATTCTAAAACTGTCAATCAATGGTCAGATTGAACAATGGAGTTGGGCAGCAGGTTCCTTTCCGTCCCTAAATGAAAAATGTACATTGTAAAGTTTACACTCCCCCTTTTTTACACATTCTCTCATGTGTAAACAAAAACCTGTATGGGAAGAAAACCTTCAGGTCATAATGGATTATAAGACAATACCAAACATTTTTCCCAGTAAACACTTGAGAGTGTTTCTCTCCATCATTCAGTCCTAAAAGAAACAGAATTCCAAATTTCCTAGTTTGAGTTTCACATTCTGCAAACAGCCACCTCGTGTGGGAGTGAAACATCATCAACCAGATTAGATACGGTTTCCCCTTTTGTGCAATGTTAGGAAAGCTCTCATTTCACACATTATTATCACACAAAAATAATGTGTTAGTCCAAAACATGCTTGATTAGTCATCGTTTTAAATCATGCAGTTGCACTGATCAGGTGCAGACATACACACACTCACACTCACACTGTCAGGTTGTAAAGTCAGGTTTGGTCAGGTTCACCGCAGAGTCAGTCATTGACAGTGCCTTCCCAAGTTACCCTGTCGGTCAGTTGGTCTCAGTCTTTTTGGCCATGTGTTGTGCTCTGCAGAGACTTTGATGTTCCAGCACAGGCCAACATCCTCCGTCTATACAAATCTGTATATATGGAGCGCCATCATTTATTAATTCACAATTACAACTATAATGTTCAAGATATCTCCAACCCCTCCTTGCTGTTTCCCACATTCCCTGAAAAGTGTCTAGCCAAAAAAATGTCACTTCCTTATTGTACTATTACTATTACTGCAATTCATTTACACCTAATTAGTATTAAAATGACTAATAGATCTATTTCAGAAACATGTGTACATCACTATCTTGTGTCAAAACATTACTAGGATCTGTAAAGCTCTGCTATTTATTCCATAACTCATTCTATCAATTTATCTTCAATTCTGGTGCACTTAAAGAACAATGTTACCCTCTTTCACAGTGCGTGGAACTCTGGGTGTCTGAACATGAAACCAGTACCTCAAATTGAAATACTATATTTTGTTTAGAACCAGCTTTCCCTTCAACATGACCTATATAAATAAATATTTATCTGATCTTATAGAGCTGTTACTAAAACTCTCCCTTTGAACTGATCAATACTGTAACAAATTAAAACACTACCAAATTCACACACGAATAAAAAATCCAGTGCATACTTCCTTCATGCTCCCCCCCTTTTTTTTTTTTTGTGTGTATTAGACTGATTTTCCACTTCCCTTTAATAGTCCCCCTCTTTTCCGCTATTTTTATTTACCAATTGACTAATTTATGGTCCATAGATCTTCTTATCTTACTTATTTATCAAGTCAATTCAAGTTCTTTACAATACATTAGTAGATACCTTGTGGAGTCTTCACAATAACTAATCCCCTCTAGGATATGAAATCCATTCATCTTCAAGCAGATACTATGTCCTTATTTATGTTTAGTTCACGATAACAATGGTATAACAACCACATGTCATCCATTCTGGTCCACCTAAAAACCAATGTTAAACTCTTTAGCAGTGTGTGGAACCCTGGATGTCCGAACATGCAACCATTCCTCCCTCCTTTATCAAGGATTTAAAAACAGAAGTCATTTCATATTTCCTATGGTAATAACTATGCTACAATGGTGAAATCAATTATTTAGATTGGAATACTATATCTGGCTTGGCACCAGCTCTCCCTTTAACATTATCCATACAGATAAAGATTTGTCTTATAGAGTGGTTCCCAAAACTATCCCACTACTTTATTCACACGTGAATAAAAATGTCAAAGAATATTCTGTTAACCTGATGAAAAGATTGAAGAATATGGTTGTACTTTGTCATGTGGCCCCCTTTAACCCTCAGCGTGTTCTCATTTTACTCTAATAGTTTACTGCTATTTTTAATTTAATAAATCTTTCTGTCTTTACGTATTTATGCTTTAAAAGTGCGTTTTGTGAATAAGTGTGTTTATGTGTAAACTCACTCATTCCCGTTTTCCTTTTCTCCTCCTCTGGTTTTCTCAAGCCGTGACCCCGGCCTCCTCACTTCTAATCGACCATACCAACTCCTCTGATTCTGTGTTCTCTTCAGTCCATCCGCTGTAACTTCATCCGCTGTCAGCCATTGGCCCAGTTACATCTGCATGCACCCTCATGCCAATGTTCTTGCACTGCTTTACATTTCATCTCCTCCTTTACAGTCTCTCTGCTGTTTTTATGGAGGGCAGATTCTGCTCTCATCTCCCACACTTTGCTTTTGTGCTCAGCTTGGAACTTCATGGTCCCGTCTGAGGGACTGATGAGCGTAGATTTCTGCCCGTCAGCATGCTGTCTGGTTCTGGATGCCACAGGCGGAGATAGTTCTGGCTGCAGTCTTGTTGTTGTCGTTTCAGCTCTGGTTCTCTGTCTGTTCGATGGAGAAGGAGGAGTTTCCTGTTGGGTTAGGTCTTTTGTCTGCTTGGAGGGTCGGGATCTTAGCCTTTTCTAACTCAGAGGGGGAGTCCAGGTCTCGGGACGCATTACCTATAAAAAATCTAGCACACTGAGGTTAAATAAATCCAACCCTTTCCACTCTGACTCTTTGTAATCATACTATCTGTCTTAATTGTTAAATGCCATCTAAACAACCTAATTGATGTCTACAAATGATATTACAAAAACTCACTCTAAAAATTGTTTCATCCATTGCTACATATGTACCCAACATAACTCTTTCAGGAAAACATTTTCTCCTATACATTGAAAAACGTACATGTTTCCAGCATCACATATTCCACACACCACGAAAGAACATCTACATATTTACTCCAATATTTTAAGCTAGTTCCTATAGCAAGATTATCATGTGTGACATAATAATCAGATGTCTTGTTTGCTAACCAAGAATATTAAACTTCAAAATGTCTTTTGGCCAGTTGAAGTCCTGCTTACTTCATCCTTAAACTCTACTTTAATTATTTGAAACCAAAAAAAGGTCTTCCTTCTCCACCATGATCCTATCTCTATATCAAAGTTCAGACAAACTGATGATTTATCTTCAGAAACCATGAGGAATGACTCATAAAACACTATTTTCCCTTACTTCAGTTCTAAATCAAATGAGCCAAACAGGAAACCCCCTTTAACCACTTGCTTATCCTATTATTTTGATCAAAGTTGTGTTACAAGCAGGTTAGATCTGTAATGAATTAAAATCAATATTTAAAGACGCAATATAAGTTAAATATATTGTTAAGGTAATTACTGTTTTATTGTGAAGGCATCTCTGGCGGACAGCGGCCTTTGGCTTTTATTTTGAAAGGCCGTTCCGGAACAGCCGTGTTCCTAGAAACACGGCAACTTGACAATCGTTCCAATGCATTAACTATAGTCGTGAAAGAGACAAGAGAGGCTTCTCAATACTCAAATTTCCCCTCCTCGACTCCTCGACTCCTCGGTCCTCCGGTAGTGACCCGGAAATGAATTTCAGCGCGCCATTTTGAAGGACGTCTCATTTCTCTAAATGCACACCGAGGACCGAGGATCGAGCATCGAGGAGGCTCTCTGGAGGAGCTATAACCGAGGATACACTGATGGTTCCTCCACGGCTCCTCCGCGGATGCATTTCCGGGAACGGTGGAGGCGTGACGCACGGCCGGACTTATCTCAGCCAATGACAGCTCTGCATGCATCCCCTGGATATTATTTGAGAACCTGCTCTCATCGCAACGCGATGTTTACAGTGAGAACAGCTGTGAGGTCCTGCAGAAAGCAGAGCAGTGTGTAAAATATATATCACTCAGTATAACAGGCCTACTCTCTTTATTTGCTTTAGTTTAGTAGATATCTACAAAGAGTCCATATTTTTCTAAAACCATTTAGTGCTTCACATAATAAAATACACAACGGCTGTAGCCTGATTATGCTTTAGCAGCTGTAGGTGTGTGTGGTACAGTATGTAGGTGTGTGTTGTACAGTGTGTAGGTGTGTGTTGTACAGTGTGTAGGTGTGTGTTGTACAGTGTGTAGGTGCGTGTGTTGTACAGTGTGTTGTACAGTGTGTAGGTGCGTGTGTTGTACAGTGTGTAGGTGTGTGTGTTGTACAGTGTGTAGGTGTGTGTTGTACAGTGCGCAGATGCCGTGGACAGACGGGTCTCAGTTGGTTTGATGTCCTTACTTTTAATACTTGCAAATACAACTTTTGGCCCGTAATTTCAATTCCCCATTTCAGCGACCAGAGAGAGAGGGGGGGGGGGGGGGGGGGGGGGGGGCGTATATCCAGTCTCTGACTGTGTTACGTTATTATGAGAGTGCTCTCATACTTTAAATTGTATATATTTATATAAATATATTTGTGTGTGTGTGTCCGCATCTGTAGCCTGTTATTGTCTCATTATACCGCACTCTCAATGAATTCAAATAAAATATGTGGGGGAACAATGTTCAGCTGATCTAACAGAGATTATAAAATATGACAAAACACTCGACAGCTGATGCAGCTGTTGCCACGTCATAATGAACGGACGTCGCTTTAATATGACCGCTCAGAGGAGAGGAGTTCTCATTTCTTTAAACGTCTGCTGCTTCCCCTCCTCTCTCCTCGGTTCCCCTCCTCGGTCCTCCGCTCGCATCTCCTGTGGGCGGGTCTAAGTCTCGAGGAGGGGAGTCGAGGAGGGGAAATTTGAGTATTGAGAAGCCTCTAAGGAGGGGGAAGGCGTGTGGAAGTAAGCAATGAACTGAAAATGCCACCAATCCTGTTCTAACGTGATGGCGCACATTGAAAACCTAAACGGGCATAAGTACCCCTGTCTTTTGTACCATTACATTTACCAACATAAAACAAGGTCTTTACTAATCAACAATGACAACCTACAGACAGCTTATTTATTTAAATATACACAATATATTGACTTCGCTTTTATTTATCTGACTTAATTAAACGTGCTTCCCCCCCTTTCAGCCACTAGATGGCAGCAGCAGAGCACAAATGAGCTTCACTCTTCTGAGCGAATGCCTGATTACCACAGACAATCGCTCACACAGATTATTTAGGTAAAAATCACACAGATTTATTCCCCGTACAGTTTGTCCGGCCTGATAACGTGTTACATATGTCGTCACGCAGGACTCTCTGCCTACCTTGCGATCAACGTTATGTTTACGTCAGCCTTTCAAATTAATTTTACAGACAAGGGAAACGGGAGCCGGTCTCGTCACAATGTAGGTGACGTTAGCGCTCTCTCCCAAGGATTTAACAGAATAGCAGTCCATTGATACTTTCGCTTATTCGATCTCAGACTGCTATTTTACCCCCAGTTATAAACGGCGGACCGATCTCAAATATCGACCATCCAGGTTTCGCCGTCTGGGACTTGCACCCAAAACTCACGAACTGCACCGCTCCTACGCCACTTCAGGACTAAACTACCTGAAGATCCACGCAAACTGCTCTAATTTCTTGTTACGCAGGACTCTCTATACCTGACGATCAACGTTCACGTGTTATATATAACTTTCCTAACATGGTATAAAATATGCATTGTATACTCCATTCAAACTTCAAAAACACTCTGAAACCTTCCACAGCCCTGTCTACACGGAAACGTCGGGTCACCATTTGGTAGGAGATATGTGCTTAAATCTCCTCGCGTTCCTACAAGCTGTTATCTTACATGAAGGGAATCCAGAGCATACACTTAACCGTTTAACAATAATCCACTTTAATGGTAATATACAATGCAATACAATCAAATACATTACCATACACAATCATATCGTATTATGTGTAATGTCAGGAGTTAGGCCTACTCCTGGCTCCTGCCCACAGGCCACCAGACCTCCTGTCCCAGCGACGCGTGAAGAGAGAGACAGAACAGCAAGCTGGATAGGCTTTCATACCAAATGATACAGGAGGGGGTGGAGTTTAAGGACAACTGGTCCAGTCATCTCATACAAACACCTCTGACCCTCACTGTCTCCTATTTCTGCAGCCTCTGCACCGACACACATCCCCCATCACATTCCGAGACCACAGTGGGGTCTCGGTCCAGCTCCCCCACAGCAATAAAACCCTTACCAGCCCTTGGTCTACCGCCATTTTGGTCCTCACATTTATGAAAGGATGAAACAGATAACTCAATATAAAACACACTTCTTAAATATCAGATGCTGCACATGCTGAGTCAGTCCATAGCTATCAAGAACACAAAACAGTTCTTTAGCCCCTCTGTCCTGGGGGTTGTCAACATGGATGTTAAAATGACCAACAATGACTAGACGGTCAAAGTCAATACACACTATAGACAGCAGTTCAGTAAAGTCATCAAACAAGCTTGCACAGTATTTGGGTGGTCTATAGATATTTAGGAACAGAGCTCGAGAGGAGCATTTCAGCTGAAGGGCCACATATTCAAAAGAATCAAAGTTTCCATACGATGTCTTCCTGCATTGAAGGGAATCATTGAACAGAATAGCAACTCCACCCCCTTTCTTATGCATTCTTTCCTGACTCATAAAACTAAAGTTGGGAGGGGTTGATTCGATAAGAACAGCTGCACTGTTATTTTGTTCAATCCAAGTTTCTGTTAAAAACATAAAATCGAGATTGTGCTCAGTGATAACATCATTGATTAAAAATGTTTTTCCTGCCAAAGACCTGACATTTAATAAAGCTAGTTTAAGTTTGTTAAACACACTATCAGTCATGTTTTTTGTAACAAGCTGTGGCTGACATGGAATCACTGCTAAATTAGATAAACTCACACAAACGTTTGGGCGCTTCCTGTTTCTAAGATGATTCACCGCTCTTAATCTATTACCTATCAACACAGATATCGGTAAAGCTACTGGCAGGCAGGGCCCCGACATGTCCTGGAAAGAGTTGAGAGTGCCATACGCCCTTGAGCCTGGACCCCACACATATCAGTAAGAGTTTGTTGTGTTTTGTACACACACATTCTTATCAGGCTTCGGAGACTGCAGATGCTTTCTTGAAGGGAGGGGAGGTGGTTGACGTAGGCACGGTGATGGAGACGGGGGAGATGGTGCGCATCTCCGCGGTGATTTTGGTGGGCGTCGTTGAGGAGCGGGGGTAAAGGACATGGTGCCAGCCCTGCGTATCGCCTTAGTTTGGTCTTTGAACTCCAGGAAGTTACATCTACTACATTTTGGACGCAAATGTGTTTTTTTTCTCACTCAGACATATTTATTTACTAGTGACTTAATACATTCAGATTTGAACACACAATACATACAGATTATTTAATCCAACATTATATTTGAGTGACGTAAACCATGAGTGGTTTAACAGCAAATGAATTGGGAGCATTGGTGCTGTACATTTCTATTGCTTAAAATAGATTTTTCTGCAATGAGTGCTGAGACTTGAAATACATGTTCCTAACTTCCTACTGTTACTTAAGTACCATTCTACATTCACATACACACAATAATTATAATTAAAACATATAATATATTCTATCCTGAAATGGACCAATTCGCATTTTAAGCACTTTTACTTTAGATACTTTAAGTACACTTTGATGCTAATACTTTTGTACTTTTACTTGAGTAACATTTTAAATGTAGGACTTTTACTTGTAACAGAGTATTCCTACACTCTTGTACTTGTACTTGTACTTTAACTTCAGCACTTTCCCTACTCTGGTATTTCTACAGTGTGGTATTACTACCTTTACTCAAGTAAAGAAGCAGAATACTTTTTCACTGTTCCTTATCCGTGGATGGATCTTCAACCACAAAAGAACTAGACACAAGGTTTCATCATCTCTTATATTTATATTCCAGGGATTAGCTTCTATATATTGCAGCCTTCAAATCAATTACAGCCTGATAATAACACCACAGTGTTTAAACACCCATGTGCACACACTCCCTTTGTGCGTTTGACTTCAACAGAATTGGAAACTGTGAGAAAGACCAGTTGGAAGGTAGGTTCAAAGTTCCCATCCCCCTGAATCCAAAACCAGGAAGCTGATAAAAAGAGGGAGCCAAAATGGCACCACATTGTTGTTAAATATACCTAGGCTGACGGTTATTTTCCAACAAAATGCGAAAGCCAACTGTGCAAACACAATGGCAGCCACCATCGGATGCATCAGCGATACAAATAGAAACGTGGAACATCACGTACTGCTGAAGGTAGACAATTACTTTTTGTGGGCGGGGTATGCAGACCGTGACACACTTTGATTTTGATTTTTTTTGTATCACTGTTACCCAGTAGGTTTCTTTTCTATCTTCTCATCTCATCAGGTTCCAGCTGAGGTGCTTTGCTCTATGTCCTAGGGCGGGATGGAGTTTAAATGAATACACCTTGAATGCTTGTGAAAACACAACATTCATGGTGATGACATTGTTGTATGAGCGAAGAGTCACGTATTACTACAGTGAGCGCTCTTTGAACTTATTTTTACCAGGATTAAGCTTTAAAGTAACAAAAAAGTACAGCATGTAAAATGTAACTTTATGGTGCTTTTATAAGATAAGAGATAGAGCTTTATTGTCTCCCTTAGGAGAAATTTGTCTTGGGCATCGAGATAATACACATAAAACATTCAGGTCAATCAGTCATAGATACAGAACAGAGATCACATATCACATGGCAAAGAAACAAACAAGAAACATACAGGTACAGCACTTTCCCTATTGCACATACATAATCAAATATTGCACTTTCCCCTATTGTATTCATACACAAATCAATATTGCACTTTCCCTATTGCACCTATGCATAGTGTCTGTCAAATTGCACATATCCCTATTGTGTCCCTATTTACACATAATTCACTTCCCCTATTTAACCTTCTCGATTGCACAAACTACACTGTAAACATTGCACCTCCCAACAACTCCTAACAGCATAATCACAAATGTTTCTGACTGTTCAGCAGCTTGATTGACAGCGGAACAAAGGAAAACTTATACCTGTTAAATTTACAGTTTGGTAATCTATACCTTCTGCCGGCAGCAACTCAAACTCTATATAGGATGTGTTTGGGGTCGCATGTGATTTTACGGCCTTGCTTTCTCACCATCTCCTCAAATAACTCCTGAAGAGAGGATGGTGAAAGCATGCCAATTCTTTTTCCAGCCCTTTTTATCAAGCTCTGGAGTTGTGATTTAGATTTAACTGACAAGTTACCAAACCATGTTGTGATGCCATAACGAATAATAGACTCAATTGCTGCCCTGTAGAACATTAACATGATACATTTATCCACTCCATGAACCCTGAGCCGACGCAGAAAATGCAGGCGCTGGCTTATCTTTGAGCATGCCTGATCCACCTGATGGGCCCAGCCTAACTGAGCATCAAAATAAATCCCCAAATATTTAAAACGTGAAACCTGCTCAACTCCCTCCCTGTTGATAAGGACTGGGCTGTGATCACCTACACTCTAAAAACAAATGCCTTGGCTCAACAAAGAAAATCAACGCAACAGTTTGCATCGATGATTATTGAGTTAAGACAACTTCTAATGAAATTGTCTTAAAGCAACAAAGTTATTTGAGTTAGGGGAGAAGGCTTTTCTTCTACAATCAGAGGTGTTTTTAATTACCACTTACTTAATAATTAGTATTATAAACACAAGTTTTGAAGTTGATTACTCAAAAGATTAAGTTGTTCCAACTAGTTTTACCACATGATTTAAAATGAATTTTAAGTTGTATGTACTTAATTACCCTCATTCGGGATACATGTTTTGAAGTTGATTGCTCCAAAAATTAAGTTGCTCCAACTTGTTTTACCGTATGATTTAAAAGGAATTTTAAGTTGTATGTACTTAATTACCATCATTGTGAACACACGTTTTTAAGTTGACAACCATTTATAAATTAAGTTGCTCCAAATATATTGTATTCAATAGTTTTTTTTTCTTAGCTTTTTCATGTTTTTGCCTTTAAAGAAATAAATTAATTGATTCCACAACAAAAATATTAGGCAATTCACTTTTTATTTTGAACTGCAGTTGTTTATTTCAACACATGATGTTTCAATCAGGAGATAATTCATTTTGTTTGAACATGTATTGACACATGCCATATAACTTCGTTGTGATGGCAGCATTTATTTACTGTGTCCCCATTTCCCTTGGTAATATGGCTAATGTGTTTATTTATTATTTGTGGGGCAATTTAAATTTGTGTTATTTATCTTTTTTTTCAAGATTTAAATGAAGCTCAGTACAAGTTCTTTCAGGAAGACTGGGTGTGTACCCATTCACTCCGCAGCTGCATCAGCTCATCACAGGCGTTCTCTTTAACCTATTACATTTCACCTCATTCTCCAGCAGCCAATCAACGTGCTGCAGTCAAACTATAACATGGTTCTCCTCTCTCCTGCAGTCAGCTGTGATTTCAGGTGTTCATGCACCTTATCATATGGCATGTGTCAATACATGTTCAAACAAAATGAATTATCTCCGGATTGAAACATCATGTGTTGAAATAAACAACTGCAGTTCAAAATAAAAAGTGAATTGCCTAATATTTTTGTTGTGGAATCAATTAATTTATTTCTTTAAAGGCAAAAACATGAAAAAGCTAAGAAAAAAAACGATTGAATACAATATATTTGGAGCAACTTAATTTATAAATGGTTGTCAACTTAAAAACGTGTGTTCACAATGATGGTAATTAATTACATACAACTTAAAATTCCTTTTAAATCATACGGTAAAACAAGTTGGAGCAACTTAATTTTTGGAGTAATCAACTTCAAAACTTGTATCCCGAATAAGGGTAATTAAGTACATACAACTTAAAATTCATTTTAAATCATGTGGTAAAACTAGTTGGAACAACTTAATATTTTGAGTAATCAACTTCAAAACTTGTGTTTATAATACCAATTATTAAGTAAGTGGTAATTAAAAACACCTCTGATTGTAGAGGAAAAGCCTTAACTCAAATAACTTTGTTGCTTTAAGACCATTTCATTAGAAGTTGTCTTAACTCAATACACATTGATGCAAACTGTTGCGTTGATTTTCTTTGTTGAGCCAAGGCATTTGTTTTTAGAGTGCACTTTGTATCCTCTCACAGAACTATTCACAGTTCAAAGGCTGCCAATTTTGGTCAAACAGCAATCTGCCTATACAGTGCAACTACAAGGCTATCAATCAATCAATCAATCAATCAATCAATCAATCAATCAATCAATCAATCAATCAATCAATCAACCAATCAACCAATCAATCAATCAATCAATCAATCAATCAATCAATCAATGTTTATTTATATAGCCCAATATCACAAATGTTACATTTGTCTCAGTGGTCTTCACAGTGTGTACAGAATATCAGTATGACAATACGACACCCTCTGTCCTTATTCCCTCACATCGTACAAGGAAAAACTTCCGGAGAAAACCCACAGTTTAAAGGGAAACATGGGAGAAACCTCAGGGAGAGCAACAGAGGAGGGATCCCTCTCCCAGGACGGACAGACGTGCAATAGATGCCGTGTGTAAATTGAAAAGATAATACATTTGCAATGCTATCTACTGTATTTGCATGACAAAAGATGACACTCACCTTAAAATGTCCTTTGTATATTTCTATTTGTCTTAACTCTCGGAACTTGTCAAGGCCTGTTAAGTGGGAGTGGACTTGAAATCCTTAACTCAAGGTGTAGAACAATTAAGTTATCAAGCCAATTGCATTACTTACTACAACTTGAATTTTGTTTTAAGTCAATTAACACAGAAATCAGAGTTAAAATTGCACACAATATTAAGTTGATGTAATTACCAACATTATTACGTCCACACAACTTATAAATTAATGTTTGCAACTTAAAATGTTTATCTAAATCAATTAACTCACATTTTTATCTTGCAACCATGCATTTAATTAAGTGGAGGTGAAAGGTCGCCTGAATTCGTTTTTAGAGTGTACTGACTTGGGGTCAAAGATCATTTCCTTTGTTTTTTAACATTTAACACCAGGTTGTGCGCCTCACACCACTTCACGACCTCTTCAATCTCCAGTTTATATATAGAAATGTCTGAGTCTCTAGTCAGTTGACTAAGTATGGCTGTGTCATCAGAACACTTTATAATGTGGTTGTGTGTGTGCTGACTCCTACACTCATTTGTGTAGAGTGTGAAGAGAAGAGGAGGGCTACTGTAACGCAGCCTTGTGGTGCCCCTGTGCTTATGACCTGTGTGTCAGAGAGGGTCGAGTTTACTTTCACCTGCTGCTGTCTTTCAGTTAGGAAGGAGTGATACCATCTGATCAAGTAAGGGTTCACATCCATCTGTTTGAGCTTCTTTAACATCATTTGGGGAAGAATAGTATTAAAAGCTGAGCTAAAGTCCATAAACATTAATCTAGCATAAGCTAAATGATTTTCCAGGTGTTTTAGAATAAAGTGAGTAGTAGAGGTCAGAGCATCATCTGTACCTCTACCTTCGCTGCACGCAAACTGGTAGGGGTCCAAGAGGTGTTGCACCTCAGTTCGCAAGTTCCCTACAATAATCCGTTCTAGTGACTTCATAACTATTGAGGTCAAAGCCACTGGTCTGAAGTCGTTGTTGTCATGTGGGCATGGTTTTTTTGCAACTGGTATGATGATAGCTTTCTTCCATATTTGAGGGATGCTTCCCGAGTCAGCAGAGAGCTGGAATAATGGACTCCAGGCAGGGGTGAGCTCGTCTGCAAACGTTTTCAGCAGGAGTGCCGAAATACCGTCTGGCCCACTGGCCTTCTTAGTATGCAGTTGTTTGAAAACCCTGGCCACAGCACTATCATCAATTATTATTATTCTATTGTGTATTGGGTCACAGGTTAAGGAGGTTGACAAGTTATTACATGTATCAATGTTGGAAGCAGAATTAATATCAAAACGTTTGTAGAAGTTGTTAAGTTCATTTGCTTTGTTAAGCTCATCCAGAACATGCATCTCCCTCTTGCCGGAGTTCAGATTTGTAATTTCTTAAACAGAGTCCCACAGTTCTTTTGAGTTCTTGGTTGAGAAAGCCTCGGACACTCAGACTATGTTGCTCTCGGGCTTCTTTAAGTTTCCCCTTATCTTAATTTAATGCTGTATATTTGTGAATTCAGGAGAAATCTACACTCAAATAGACACAATTAATAAAATAAACACAGTATTGTGTACTTGACATGCTTTGTTTCAAAGAGTGTGAAATAGGACGTTATTATTTAACAACATTATAGAAGCAAAAAATACCAACATCTTAAAATAGTGTGAAGTCTCTGCCTGCAATATCTCTCATTTCTTCTGCATTTATGACTTTTTACCTTTTGTATTCTATGTTTTTTTTATTAGCACAACTACCCTGTGGTGTGTTGAAGAAGCAAAGAAGCAGATGTTGACATCAATTAGCAACGAGTAAACATATGAAAACTATAGGTTACTTACGTAACCCCAGGCCTCAGAGTAACATGAAGTGAGTTGTCTCACTATGGGATGCGCCTCATCGCAGAGCAAACAGAAGCATCAATCTCATTACGCCAATCCTGATTGGCTGGTGATCTTGACGTCAGCGTCAGGGGAAATCACCCCCTATAAGTAGCTTGCGCCACAACGCATGCGTCATTCAAAATAAGCACCTCTTCTCGCTTCACCATAGCAAGGAGGGCCGTCTGGTGAGACATCTCACTTCATGTTACTCTGAACGCCACCAGCGGTTCCATGGGCGGTATGCGGAGCAGGCCGAGCCTCTCCATTCCATCGCAGTCCAGGGAGGAGGCACCCTGGAAAAACCGGGAGGAGTTGCCTCCCTTTGCCCGCTGTTTGGGGAAGATGCTTCCCCTCGTAGCGGGACCTGGAGGTCTCCTTGGCCATTTCAGGCAACGGAACATTGAGTCTGACCGCAGCGCGTTTGCACACGGCCTGCAGGTCCATGCTCAGACCGGGCGAAGCTGGTGTGCTGTCGCCCGGGAGAGCAGCCCTCGCTCCAGGCTTTGCAGCCTGGGCCGATGACATGAAGGTGTCCTCTTCTTGTTCATCTGACTCGGACAGGAGGAACGCCAGGGCGTCCCCCTCCTCGTCCTCCTCATAGTCCAACTCGAGGACATCCTCCGCGGGTGAGACCATGGTGAGGTCTAACCGGGAGCCCCAGCTTGGTAAAGCGCGGGAATCCGTTCCCGCGTGTCTTGTCGTCACCGGGTCCCGGCCTGCCAGGGCGCGGGATTCCGGTTCTGAGGCCATCGCTGATAATGAGCCCCAGACCGACACGGAGAGGGGTTCGCTCTCTGTGGCGGACGCCCCCGTGTCTTGACTGCCGGCCGGCGGGTCCATGGACATGGGGGGGGTCCTGTTCCGACAGGCTAGCTTGTCTCGCTAGCCGTCGGCGGAGGCTCTTGACTGTGAAGCGGACACAATGTCCGCATGAGCCGGGGTTGTCGATAGCACCTCGGGCGTGTTCCAGCCCGAGGCAGGACGAACAGACCTGGTGTGTGTCTGTGCCCAAGATCTTCAACCTGCAGCCGCAGAGTCGAGCCACCGAGTCCCTGACTCCTCTGGTATGAGGGAGAGGGGCGTCCATCTTTGTCGCCTCATGGCGTGGAGAGGGCACGCTCTCGACAGGTGGGACGGGAAAAAAGGTATTACCACCTTGTCCTTAATCCGGAGAAAAAAGGACGGTGTGGGTCTTTTATTCCCGGAGAATACTGACTGGTGTGGCAGTATGCTCCTCTTTTAATCCTTTTCCCCTCCGTGAGGAAGAGAAAAGAAAAACTTCCTCGCTACCGTGGTGTCGGTAGAGAGGGAGCGAGCTAGCAACAGGTGTGCTGCTAGCTTGAAAAAATCGGACCTACCTTACTTTCTCGTAGAGAAGGGCGAGGTCAATTTCTAAGTACTAACGGCGTTAGTACTACCGTCTTCCTGCGAAGCAGAAGAAGTAGCCGGCTAGCGCCCGTCGACCGAAATGGTATTTTGGGTTCAGTCTATGGTCAGTGAAGCTTGCCCGGCTACTGTGAGATGTGCTCTGAAGCGAGAAGAGGTGTTTGAATGACGCATGCGTTGTGGCGCAAGCTACTTCTAGGGGGTGATTTCCCCTGACGCTGACGTCAAGATCACCAGCCAATCAGGATTGGCGTAATGAGATTGATGCTTCTGTTTGCTCCGCGATGAGGCGCATACCATAGTGAGACATCGAACGGAGTGTTATGAATGAGAACAAAGGTCTGTCACTAAGATCTGTGCAAGTGTTACATTCAGCACACACATGTAAACAGTGAGGAGGACGGGCAGGGCTTACACCACACAATGAGAAGCTGTCAGTTCCACAATCAGCACTCCGGTAATTACTGTACACTTTTTAACGTTCTACTGTAGGAGTCGAGTATCGCTGAAAAGGTCCTCGATCAAAGAGATTATATTTAAGTGGCGGCTCTCAACAAAGCAGCACACATCTTAGTATTTGGAAATGAAATGAGGTAGGATTATGGTTGAGAATGAAGTAAAGAGAAATAACAGGAGTCAACTAATAATGTTTTCTGTGAAGACTAGTAACAGCAGGAACTGTCTCCCAGAGGCTTCATCAATTACGTTGGTTTTGGCTGATTCTGCAGCTCAATTCCATTCAGAAAACCCAAGTTTGCATCCTGTCAAAGACCTACAATTAAAGTGTGTTTGTATTGAGCTTAGCCACTATTCTGTATTTTTGCAGTGTGTCTCATTTCCATATTGTAGAAGGGTCTTCTTATATATTTATCTATCTATTTCCCTCAATTTCAATAACTTGCAGTAATGATGACCAGTGTTGGAAGAAATACTCTACATTTTACTTCAGTAACTTAAGATGTAAAATAAATGTAGTTGATTAAAAAGTACATTGGCTTCCAAAATGTAGTGGCGTAGAAGTAGTGTACAATGGAAATACTCTCATAAAGTACACATATCTTGAAAAGTACAGCAAATGACTACAATACAAACAAGACATTTCATTTTGAGGAATCTCCAACAAGTCTGGTCTCTGGTTTTGGCACTGATAGGCAGCGGAAAAACTGAATCGCCAGCCTCCTAGGCTAAGCAAAAGGCCAATGTGAAAGCACAAACATGTGCAGTTCATCGAATGGCCGCTTGGGAATGACAGGAGTCTATCGCCATAGACCCCACATTTCAAATTTGCCTAACATAATACAAAAAAAAAAAACCTGAACCATTGTTTAACCGTAGTTCAATTTTCTAAAAGAAAACTGAAATCTTCCCTTAAAGGTGGGGTAGGTAAGTTTGAGAAACCGGCTCGAGATACACTTGTTGTTATATTCCATGGAATGCTCTTAACATCCCGATAGCAATGAATATCGTAAGTGCTTTGAGAAAAAATCCATTAAAAAATGTCATCTGTGGAAGCTGTAGTACTGTAAAAAGCACGACCAATCATCTGAGCCGGCCCGGCTAAAATAACTGGATGGCCTACCTGCCTGTCAGCCTTCCATCTGTGCACAAACTTATCTTGTGCCCTCATTGGTCATCTGCACGTTCGTGTGTGTTGGAGGAGGGGCTCTGTAAGGAAGTAGCAGATTTCTTCCGGCTGTGTTTTTTCAAATTCTCGCGCACTCAAGCTGGTTTCTCCAAAATGACCTACCCCACCTTTAACCATCTTTCTAATGTACATATATTGTAGAAATTGGGACATGTTGTTTTGGTTATAAAGAAAGTTTTCATAGCACGTTATTTTGGGATTCAAAAAATCTCGAAATGCAAATGTCTGGTGATACAGTCGGATTCTTTCATCTATTATCTATCTGTACCATCAGTTGTTTAATGCCAGCACACCATTCTGCACATTCAGATGAAAGAAATTGCTTGTCTTGTATTTTAGTCTATTTTCGTCCTGTCATGCTCTCTAGGAAACTACAACATCAAGGTATGGCAAGATTCGATCCAGGTATATCAATATAGTACCTTAAATGTAAATGTCATTTTGCGTCTGTGGCTCATGGGATAAATGGGCGTCTACAAAATAACTTCAATACAAAAATTCAATTAACACATTTTCTACTAAATATTCCGATTTTTAATCAGAGGGTCAACTAGTCAATCACGTTTATATTATGTCACATTTGTTGTCGCAGGGAAATTGGATGATAAACATGCTTCAAAATGGGTACATTATTGACAAATGTTAAGAACCAGTCATCTAGGTCGTAATGAGAATCATAGAAATGCTTTTCTTTTTTTTATTAGCCAAGATAGAACTATAGTTTTGGATAGGAAAAGCATGGTCAACAGTATTAAAGGTCCCATGACTGCATTTCAACTGATCATAATTCCATTGTTGAGGTCTACTAAAATAGATTTATACTGTGCAATTTTCCAAACTCACATTGGTTTCTCATACAGCATCTCTGTATAGTATGTGTATTCACTCGCTGATGCGAGGAGCTGACAGTGTGAGCTGGCTTACTGGTGTGGTTTCCTGCTTGCTGCGAGACAGCGAGACATCGTGAATGGACGCGGGAAGTGTAAGCGTGCCACAGTTTTGCCGCGCTGCGAGACTCCACTAGCACCCCCCCCCCCTCCCCAGCGCGTCACATTTTCGCCGCTAAAAGAGTGTGTGTGTGTGTGTGTGAGGAGCTCCACGGATTGTTCCATTTGGTAAACCAAGTAAACCCAGGAAGTATACAATGGAAGTTCTGGGGCAGCATAGACAGGTCTTTCATTTCATTTCAAACCTTTGGTTATGCAGGTGAATCCCATTGAGATCATTGATCTCTTTTTCAAGGGAGACCTGCTGCAAGTAGGTTCCACATGAAATACATATAAACATAACAGAAAAACAAAAAGGACATCATACAGCATATTTACCATAGATATATATAAACACTAGATGGCTCATGGGAGATTTTCCAGCGTAGCTGACCGGCCGCCATCTTGCTACAGTCAACAGTTACTCTGATTCGCGTTATGGTAGCTGTTGTAAGGTGAGTGATCTGCACAAAAATACTCTTAACTCGCTGAAATCTTGACTGATTTACAAAAGGTTTGGTTTATTATAAACATTATTAGCATGGCTATGATACAGGATGCTTGGACATGTTGAAATTGCAGCTTTTCTTTGTGTATGTGGTTGTATTTATTAGCTGGCAAATAACAAGAGGCTGTGAGTGAGACCTAGTATTACAAAGTTCACCCAGCAACTTTACACCAGTGGGAGAGGCAGAACTGCTCTTTCTTTTCAACATAACTTAAGTTACACATGATTTCTTCCAAGTGGTTTGGCTTGTTAAAAACATCTTGCATTATGATACAGGAATTTGCTGGCTTTGCTCCCGGGCTACCCGACAGTTTCCTGTTTTTGAGGCCTTTAGGACGCTGAAAAAGTTGTATAATTTTGCACGGACGCCATAACTGGTGAAAACTACCTTATTCTGGAGTCAATTGTCCAACTTGCTCGCCAGAGCCACCTATAAAAATCCCAATTCGGAATACATTTACAAAGTCGCACCGTAACTCCAAATGACCTGAAATTTTGCACACATATCCGGGTGGACCTGCTCTACATATAATCTCCTTGAACTCCTAAACTCCGCCTACTTTATATTTTTTTAAATTAGCATAATTTACAAAACAGTTAAATATTCACTTAAATTTCAAATTTTTGTTTTACAACACCAAACTCAGTATACCTTATCGCTGGAGGGTCAGACACATTATCGTAGGAAATGAGCATGTTCAGTCGATAAAAGTGGCCGTCATTACTAGGGGTGTAACGGTTCACAAACATTTCGGTTCGGTACGTACCTCTGTTTTTAGGTCACGGTTCGGTTCGGTACGTTTTCGGTACAGCAGAAAAAATTATCACAAAACATAACATATATTTTTTTAATTATTATTAAACTGTGAATAATGTATTCACTCAAATAAATGCAAAATATAATAAAATAAACATTAAGGTGCAGCATTTCGATGAACTGAAATAATCTGTATTTGAACTTTACTGTACTAGTACTCACAAAACATAAACTAGTAGTTTTGGGTTTTTAATTATTATTAAACTATGAATATTCACTCAAATAAATATAAAATATAATAAAATAAACATTAAGGTGCAGCTTTTCGATGAACTGAAATAATCTGTATTTGAACTTTACTGTACTAGTACCTAAGCAGCCAGCTTGACATTATGACTTGCTTGTCATTGTATTTTCATGTTTTTTTAAAGAAAAATGTACTTGTCCACATTGCTTGCCGAAAGGGCAGATCTGCTGGCACTAGCAATGTCTCCTGCTGTGGAAAACACCCTCTCGCTAGGGACAGAGGTAGCAGATACAGCCAGGTAGCGCTTTGCTAACATGGCAACATAAGGATATTTGCCGTTTGTAATAGCTTTGGCTCGGTCTGAAGTTTTTGCGAGTGGTGGAGGCTTAAATGCTAGCGGGAGTTGGGTTTGCACTTCAGTCGTTTGGTACCGGTGATATTCACGTTCGGGTGATGCCTTTTCAAATGAGTGTGCAAGTTTGATCTATTGCCAGCCGCGTAACCAATTTTAGTTGAACAATGCCGACAAACAGCTTTGGTTCGGTCCACCTGTCTTTGTCCGTCATCCTTGTTCGTAACTGCGAAACCAAAATGTTCCCAAACCGGAGACTTCAATGATGCTGGAGGATTTTCGAGCTCAACTTTATCTGCGTTGGCCATTTCGACAGTTCCTCAAATTACTGACTACATTTGAACGCATCCCTCTGACCAGCTCGTCCAATGAATTGACTTGCTCGCTCTATGCGTTGAACACAATGGGAGCAAATTACTCTGAATGCTGCGACGCAGCACCTGAGATTACTTCCAAGAAGTTGTTCACGTTCTCAATTTTTTACGTTTACCGTTATATTCGTTCGGTACACGTGTACCGAACCGAAGGGCCCGTACCGAATAATTTCGGTACGGGTACGTGTACCGTTACACCCCTAGTCATTACTCTAAACATGTTTGCAAAAAGGCGGGGCTTAGATAGAAATGCTCATAAGTCATCAACAATGTACCAAAAAAACACACATTTTGTTGGTAAGGTTCAGTCTGTATTGGGGAATAGGCACCAAAAGTAATTTCCATTTTGGACCATAGGGGGCGCCAAAAACATGACAAATGTATAACTCATGAACCGATGGACGAAATCTTTTTTTTTTTTTTTAGACATACTCTAGGGATGAGTATGAACTTATATTTAAAGTGTCACAACGAATGACAATTGTGGGTGTGGCCTGTACTTTTTTTTTTTTATGACGATGTGCTAAAATATGTTTCGGTACGCAAAACTTGGGACACGCGTCACCTTTTGAAGAATGTAAAAAAAAAACTTAATTTTTCCAAAAAACTGCTCACTAGCGCCCCCTATTGTGTGGTAGTCACATAGTTTCTCAGAACTTCACGCATTTTGGCACAGACATTCCTCATGGAATTGTGGACATATTTGTACATACATTCCATTAGCCCCGCCCCCCAACAAGTTGGCCATTTTGAACTATGTGCGTTTTTCAGCCATTTTACGCACGTTCTTGCGAACTCCTCCTAGGGGAATGATGATATGATACTTAATTGAGGAGCACATTTTTGAAAAATTACTCGTGGAGGTCGTAAGCTAACAGCGAATACACCATTTTTGACGATTTACATGTCGCAAATTACTCCAAACTACTCAGATATAGTTATTCCGATATTCACGAAACGCTGTATACATATTGCTACTATGATTGCACACATATTTCAAATTGCCTTCCATTAGCCCCGCCCCCCAGAAAGTCGGCCATTTTGAAAAATGTGCGTTTTTCAGCCATTTTACGCACGTTCTTACGAACTCCTCCTAGGGGAATGATCGGAAAAATTCCAATGCAGGACAGGTTCAGCCCCTATCCAATATGATACTTAATTGACGAGCACATTTTTGAAAAATTACTCGTGGAGGTCGTAAGCTAACAGCGAATACACCATTTTTGACGATTTACATGTCACAAATTCATCCAAACTACTACATTTCCATTTTTGGAAACCTTTACAAAGTGGCACCGTAACTCCGAATGACCTGAAATTTTGCCCAGTTATTCGGGTGGACCTACTCTACATATTATGTCCCGGAACCCCAAAGCTCCACCTACTTCATTTTTTTTAAATTACCATAATGTTAAAAACAGTGAAATATTACCTTAAATGTCCATGTTTTCTTTTTCAACGCCAAACTTAGTATACAGCATCAGTGGAGGGTCAGACACATTACTGTAGAAAATGAGCATGTTCAGTCGATAAATATGCCCGTCATTAATCTAAATGCGGGGCTTAGAAAGAAATGCTCATAACTCCTAAACCACACACACACACACACCGGCTCTGCTGGCGGCAAAATCAATTACAACAGACACCTATACACTCCACAACAGACACCTACTGAATGTAAAACACACACATACAGCTCCTAAAGCATATAATGTATATCAGGCTACAGCCCTTGTATATTTTATTATGTGAAGCACCATATGGTTTCATGACAAATATCTACTGTTTATTTCTACATATCTCCTAAAGCCTACAAATAAACACCCCCCCCCCCTCCCACACACACACAAACACTTTATCTGTCTATAAGGCTTACAGTTACATTGTTCAATCATGCTTTAGCAACCATGTCTTTATTATGATCTCTTGTTTTCTCTGTGATTACCAGAATTCTGGAGAAATGGATCTGCTGGGGAACGACCCCTACTTTGAAAAGTGCACGGTAAATCAGGACAAAGCTGCCACCTGAGTTGCTGGATAAAGCAAGCCTGAACAGCGCACAGTTGCAGCAGATTCCTGTGTAGCTTCAGATCTGAGTTGTCTTATTAGTAAGCCTAATTTATACTTTTGTAGCAACACTATTTTTATATAATGGCAAACAAAGGGTTCAGAGTCTTTTCTTTTTTTCCTGTGTCATATGTGGCAGCACTGTTCAATGCTTCTTGAAAACATTACCCACTGTAGTGTGACGTGTGAATAAACTCTATAAACTGTGTAACTTCAGTTAAATACTTGTATGTGTGTAGATTAGAAAGAGGTAAGATAAAGGATCTGCAGTATTTTATTAAGTATAAATCGTACAAAGGTCAGTTTTATACAAGTAGAAGTGTGTGTGTATTTACCTGGTAGTAGGCTGTCAATAATGGCTACGCCTCTCTATTTGGACTGGTAGATCTCGGCAGACTGGCAACTTTAAAAGTAGCTCTCGGTTCAAAAAAGGTTGGCCACCCCTGCTCTATGGTGTAGACGTGTATAGCTCATCAATGCTGTCACTTCATATAGTACTTGTCATTTTGCATATACTGTATATACTTACATTGTCTTTATTTGAAATACTGTCTACACTTAATCTACAACTTCTCTCATATTATTGAATCTACATTGTGGTTGTTATATATTTATCTGTTATCTTGCACTTCTTTGCGTCTTAGGTTTACATTTTAATTTTTGCTGTGACGGACTGCGGAGCTGAGCAAAACACACACTAACAGTTAGACCAAACACACGTAGCTATTCCATCTACGTCTGGAACTAGCTAAACTAGTTATACATATGTTTATTCTTCACTGTCTGCATATCGCTACCTGGTTGATGCAGGAAAAATGGTACCAACACAACTGGCGCACATGCCTAAGATTTCCTGGTCAGAAACAAAGGAACGCAAAGTCAGGTAAACAATTTAGAGGGATGACAAACGGCTCGTTTCGGAGGACTGGGGGGGGGGGGCAGCAACCCTCCCCGACAGGCGCACGGACGCGAGGGCCCGCTCATCACTGCGCGCACAAGTGCGACCGCAGTTTTAATTGATTTTGTGTTATACTGTATTTTATTGTGTGCAGCTGGTCCTTATCTCCAAGACACATTTAAAACAAATAACCTTGAACCTTGAAGCCCCATCTCTCCCCACCTGCTCCTACTTCCTACATCCCCTCCACAACACACCAAGTTGTTCTTCTTAATAATAATAATACATTTATGTTGGGGGGCCGCCTTTCATAACACCCAAGGACACCTTACAGGGGCATAGGGGCAATATAGGGAACAATTTAAACAGTGGATTTTGTGATATATCAGCCGGGGTGAGACAAAACAAACCACAAATGGACTACAGAAGGACACAAAAGGACACATGGTACAGTTTATATTATTCTTGGTCTTTTTTCAATAACATATTTCAAAGGTTCTGGATTTGTTTACAAATCTAGAAACTAAATACAAAACTAGGATGATATGAAGATCTCATGTCAAAAATAATTGTGATAAATTGGACAGAACTGACCTGTCTGTGAGCACATTTTATGTTGGTTTGGTTCTTCTGATAAAGGTGTGAATATCTAAATAATATACCAACATATGCTATTGTCATTAGTTGTGTCCCTGTTCTTCAAGCTAAGGCATTGCTAAATTAACAACTCTTGGCTTACAGAGTGGTAACATGAGACCGATTTTTATATATAAAATATAAATGTATTTTAATTTTATAATTTATTTATAATTTAATTTCAATATTAACAATATAATAAAATAAATGGAAATATATACACCGGCAAATATTTAATATAAATACCTTCTGTGTGTGTGTATAGCTATTGCTTTATCTGATTAATGTTATTTTCATATGAAAGTCCATGATTATAAGTATGCAGTATCATAACTACATCTTTGATGTTTATAAAAAACCAAACCGTTTGAAAATTGGTTGAAAATTGAGCAAGCTATGGTTATTTAAATAGTAAACCATAATGTTATGAATGAGAGAACTGCCTGTGGCAAGATGGCGGCCAAGTGGCAACGTCGGTCTCCATTGGCCAGCAGCGCGGGTGAGTCATCTAGTGTTTATATATATCTATGATATTTACAGCGACTACAGTTTACATAGCTAGTCATATTTACAGGTTCCAACAGTTTCCGATTGGATAGCATCTATCCTTGCTTTAAAAACATTTAGTGGAACCAAATTGCTCAGCTTCCATTCCTTTTGTAGACTATTCCAAGACAGAGGAGCTGCGCATCGAAAAGCTATCTTCCCTAAGACAGTCCTAGCAGTTGGCACATTTAATAAAACCACAGCATTCGATCTCAGGCAGTAGCCACTTACAATTCGCCGTGAGATCAGGGAGCAGATGTAGGATGGAAGTTTCCCTAACATGGCTTTGTATAGAAAAATGTACCAGTGACTGAGCCTCCGTACAGTTAGCGAAGGCAAACCTGCCCTTGCATACAGGGTACAGTGATGGGTTAATACTTTACAGTTAGTCACAAATCTCAGTGCACTATGATAGGCGGCATCTAACTTTATCAGGTAATGGGCAGGTGAACTCATATAAATCAGATCACCATAGTCCAGTACAGGTAAAAAGGTCACAGTGACTAGCCTTTTCCTGGCCTCAAGTGAGAAACAGGACTTGTTCCTGTAGAAGAAACCTAGCCTAACCCTCAGTTTTCTAAGCAGGTTATTGACATGAAGTTTAAAAGTGAGACAATCATCAAGCCAGATACCAAGGTATTTGTAACAGGTAACCACTTGAAGTTTTATTCCTTGCGTAGTTACAATATCTAAAACAGGCTCTGGTGTCTTTTTAGCTTTTGAAAAGAGCATTACCTTGGTTTTCTCATCATTTAAAAGAAGCTTTAGTTGAGAGAGCTGAGTCTGAATAATGTTAAAAACAGCCTGTAATTTAACACCAGCCTCCTTAATGGAGGGACCTGTACACAGTACATCACGGTATCGTCCGCATAAAAATGTAAGGTTGCTCCATCGACATTTTCACCTAAACTATTGATATAGATGGAGAATAAAAGTGGACCTAAAACAGAACCTTGTGGTTTTATCTGTTCACTCACTAGGCTTTCAAGAACCTTAGCCAGAACTGACAATTTAGAGATGGGCCTATAATTATTTAATAAGGTGGCCTCCCTTCCTTTTAGTAAAGGCCGGACATAAGCTGACTTCCATATTTTTGGAATTGTGTGTGTGCTGAGGTAGAGGCCTTTCTGTGTTAGAGTTTTACTCGCTACAGGGTGTACTTTGAGGGTTTGTGACTCTGCAGACCGTTTACATGCAGAAAAAGCTACATAACACAAGGGGACGGGTAATAACCGGAAAAGCATGACATGGGACCTTTAAAGTAATATAAGTTGCTTTGGATAATGTACTGTAATGTCATCATGCTTTGTGTTTTAGTTGTCGTCTAACAGACAGAAGGAGGTGCATTAAGCTGCTTGTGTGGGCTTTTTTAGACACAGTGTCAGTGCCTAGAACAGCTGTTGATAAATTAGTCAAGTTTAGAATTGTTGGAATTGGCGTTCATACTAAGCACATCATCAGGTAGCAGGATGTGTGGCTCAACGGTTGAGTAATCATATTTAATAATTGACAGTCATCAACAAGGTGTGTTGCCTTGTCTAACCTGCAAGTGACATAGCTTTAATCTAGACAGAAGTGTCCTGTGAGTCTTTTAATCAAATCTCCTCTTCAGCACATAAATGCTTTACTGCACATTTACTTTGATGTGTGATGCTGCCTTGACTGAATGAAACATGTTAGCATTCATCTCATTTTTCTTTTGGATTATCACCCTTCTGAGGAACCCCCCTCCAGCTCTTTCCCACCGCGCTGAGCTCGTCTGGAGCTTTCAGCACAATCTTGATATCCATGTATCTGATGCAACAGACTCTAATTCTACTTCTGAGAGATCTTTCATTAGATATTGCACTGCGCTGCGAATTATCCCTTCCCTCCCTCGATCTTTTCGTGAGAAGAGAGTTGTCAGGGCAGAGCCGCCGCACGTGATGGTTGCGCAGTAACAATAACTCGTCAACAGCTCATCTTACCTCTGAACACCCTCATCTACTGTCTACTGAGCCTGGTGTCCATAAATCAACTAAGGATAGAAAAGGAAACCTAAAGTCAATTGAATTGTCAATCTTTAAAAACAAGAAAATCCAACCCTAAATCTAGACGGATTTTATAGTATTTTATCACTGTCACTTTTATCCACATTAACCTTTACTGCAATCAGCAAAGAGAATACCACTTCAGAACATGCAATAATCCTGCAAGTGCATTAGCTTCAAATAAGCCTAATACATATAATTGAAGCTGCAGAGCAAATATCGTAGCAGACATGTTTGCGTGCACACATGCGTGCCTGCAGGAGTCTGAACGTGAGAGCATTGCGTGTTTCTGCCGCATCAACCTGGTCCATCCAGTTTGGTGTGTTCCATTCAGGCTGACACACACACTTGTACCTGGTTACAAACAGGAATGTATAAATAAAAAAATAAAAAAAGACAACCAGACACACAGGGCAGAACACTTTTATGAATGGAAGACTTTATCGAATACCATTCATAAATCCACATGAATGTATATGCATTGTCAGCAAAGCGCCTTCAGAAAGGGGATAACAACAAAATGCAATATAATTAACATAATGTTGATTGTTTAGCCAGGTGTATCTCTAAGGCTAAATCACAAGCACTTGTCTCTTTCCTGGAAAAGTACAAAGCCAATGCACTGGAAATGCATTTGCCAGTTGAATATGTTTTTCTGTCCATGGGAGCCAATCCAAACACAGAGAGGAAGCGCACGTTCCTCCAGCTTGTAAAAGTTATCTGCAGCTGTCAGTGTACATCAAAGCCGTACTGAGACAGAAGTAATCCAGAGTGACAGGCCAGCCTCTCACCTCTCTGCCAGAGTACCAAAGCCATGACAGCACTGCTTTTTCCCCCCAATCTTAAGTCAGAAAAACAAAACAATCCCACACGGTCCTGGCAGTGCTTTGTGTACCTCGTTGGCGCCTTGGCAACAACGGCGCCTGTCATTACCACTGTGAGAAGTTATAAAGTTTTGGTATCATGGGAAAGCCCCAGATGACCTCAAAAAGACGGAGTCTATGTTTGAAGGCCTCAGTGGATTGGCCGTGATGCATCAGAGGTCAAACCAGACAAGAGGGATGGGACTGAATCCAACCCAATAGAGACGTACCAATGCCAGGATCTAATTAGAGTTCAGTCTGAGTTATTAGAGCATGTCTGTCTTTGTGCCGTCGACCGTTAGACACACCCAAACAGTGGCTGAGGAACGGCACCTACATACGTTTGACCTCAATTAGAACTGTCAACATTTGTACCGGAGTTTAGTCGTGATCAGTGTTAGTCAAATTGACATGTTGGAATACTGTGGGGGGCTTTTTTAAGTGTTATTCCTTTAATAATCATACAATAATAACTACAATTAAATAATGAAATTAAACCCATTTAAAACTAAATTTTCCAATTTTTGTATCTGATTGCCAACTGTCACAACATGTCAAACATGTTTACATCATATTTTGGGATGTCTCAGGGATTTTGTTTTGAATTAGCCGAAGATAGAACCATTGTTTCAGATAGCTAAGGATTGTACAGTTTTTACAAACACAATCTTGATTATAGTCTTATAGTGTTTTCTAACAATAAGCAATGTATGGTCCTGTTTCTGGTCACTTGAATCCCATTTAAGCTCTATTTTGGTCCAACCAGCTTGTATGAAAAATATATAGGTATATCGTATGTAGCTGCTAAATGCTAATGTGCTACCAGCTAGCTTTCTAGTAGCTAATTTTGTTTGTCTGCCGTTAGCCGAAAAGTTTTGTTTTTGCCAAAGTTTCTCCATAAAAACTGCTGCCTGCTGTTGCTGAAAACAAAGCGGATAAGAGCGTAAAAGTAAAGCACAACATTTTGGTAAGGTCTGTTAACCAAAACAATGTGCTAAAAGACACTAACACAGATCATAAGCTCAGGGGAACTGCTGTCAGGTGCAACACATTCTCACTCCATAATCGTCCAGGAGCGACGTTTGGTCAGGGTCCCGTGGCGTGCAGTTGTGACGCTCCTAGGCTCCCTCAGCTTCATAAAGGGACGCAAATAGCTTTCAACTGATTGCAATGTATTCCCATCTGCGGCGGGATTTGACGCTCATGGAAGCACGGCATTCGTTTGTGTCGGCTGCCCTTAAAGGCAATGTGAGCGTCCATTCTCATTGGATAATGGAGAATTGTACACCCGGAAGTAAGTATTCCCCTTACTGTCGATTGATTTTACAGTGATATCTGCACTACTCATCGACTAAAAAACACCAGATTATCCTTGTTAATTACACAACATTGATTGGTTTAAATTGTGTGCAATGCTTTTGTATTTTTCCCCTTCGATTTGGAGAAACAAATATTTTTTCGGAGTAAAGGATGGCAGAAGACACTACACTACCCAGAATCCCCAGCTATCGTTTGGACAACACCATGTGCTCTGTTTGACAAACCCCGTCATAGTCCTCAAGCTCTGTGATTGGAGAATGTGCTCCGAGGGTTACGCCGAGCCTCGAACAGCACTTGAATGGGATGGAACCAAGGCAGACTGTTCAAAACTGGATTTGAACGGGTCCACCTGCGACCCAAGTTTTTCATTCAATGCATAACTACACCATAGTTGTGTAGGCCTATATGATATGTCAATAAACCTTAGAAAATCTTGAAATCTTGAAAGGGATGTGCAAAATAGTCATTATATACAGTCTTTTATGAACTATTAGTAGAGAATAACGAGTAATGAATATACTTTATAGGGATCCTATTAATATCTAATAATAAAAATAATGAAATTCAATAACATGCTTTAACCACTAGGTGTCCCTTTATATCAGCTGTGCACCTTTATGGTGTAAATACAGCCTATCTACCAATTGGATCAAATATAAAAGTCAGCCGAATTAGTGTTGATACTGCAAGGAGACATATTGTGTGAAAAGACATGTAAGATGTTGTTTAATGGCTGATATATTTATGATCCACGTCACGTTTTCAGTTCCTCATGTTTGTCTAGAAGTCTTCTCATCAGGGCTCTATAAATACAGAACTACGGCAGATATGTAATATTTAATGCAGCCGAACCGTGTATTACAATGCCGTTATGTGATGACTTTCAAAGAGAAAAGCAAGCACACTCGGAATAAAGTATTATTTTAAAAAAATGTTTTCGGTCTGTTTCCGGTATTTGTTAATGACGATGTGCTCTGAGATGTGAGACTGGAATTGCACAGGGGAAAATAACGTAGGCTATCTTTAGATGCGGATTTTGTTAAACTAATATGTTTGCGCTGTGGACCAACACTATACATTGACGGGGAAGGGGGTAGCAATAAAGATAACACCATTAAACAGTTACACAACATAACAGAAATAATATCGATAGCAGCGTCCCTAGCAACCACCTTGGTAACAATGAAAACGTTGAATGGACGCAATTTCCTGAAGTAATCTTCGTAATAACTAGCAAACTAAAGATCATGTACATCCACTGCACACATCTGAAGTAACATCTCATATTTCTCGCATCAAATGACATCAAAACTTATTTTAATGGCCAAACTAACTTTAAAATAGGCATTTTCCACCGAGAATAAAACGAAGTTCGGCCATGTTTTTTTTTTCTGCAGGGAGAAATTTGAAGATCACGATGCCAGCAATGGTGAAAAAAAACGGGGTTTGTCAAACAGAGCACATGGTGTAGTCCAAACGATAGCTGGGGATTCTGGGTAGTGTAGTGTCTTCTGCCATCCTTTACTCCGAAAAAATATTTGTTTCTCCGAATCGAAGGGGAAAAATACAAAAGCATTGCACACAATTTAAACCAATCAATGTTGTGTAATTAACAAGGATAATCTGGTGTTTTTTAGTCGATGAGTAGTGCAGATATCACTGTAAAATCAATCGACAGTAAGGGGAATACTTACTTCCGGGTGTACAATTCTCCGTTATCCAATGGGAATGGACGCTCACATTGCCGTTAAGGGCAGCCGACACAAACGAATGCCGTGCTTCCATGAGCGTCAAATCCCGCCGCAGATGGGAATACATTGCAATCAGTTGAAAGCTATTTGCGTCCCTTTATGACGCTGAAGGAGCCTAGGAGAGTCACAACTGCACGCCACGGACACTGACCAAACGTCGCTCCTGGACGATTATGGAGTGAGAGTGTGTTGTCAGGTGATATATCTCTGTCCTTATATATTACATTGTAAGTTGATTGATTGTTATTATGAAAGTTATAAAAGGTTTTAATGTTTAAATAAAGTTATGTCTCTTTCAATTGACAGTTCATACAGTGTAGAAATCCTTTGTTAGGCGACCACACCACTGCAGTTGACAAAATGGTTCACTGTTCAACCCTCCCATGCCCTCAAAATCCCTTTGCCGCTTTTCAGATTGATTGTCCAAGTGTGCCCGGACCCTCAGTGCCACCTTTATCTGAAACATGTTGAGCAGCTGTGAGTGTGACATTCTTACCATGTTGTGGCAACATGATGAGAACGTTCTGCTTCAGAGAGCTATGGCCGCTGTCTCGCAGTCAGTTTGGAGTGTTTTTGTTGTGTGTGCGAGTGTTTCCTCCCGACACAACAGGGGACCGCTACGCTTTGTGAGTTATTTATTTAGCGGGGGTCCTTTTGTTGTAAAGGGGCCAAATCACTACTATCCCACAGCCATCTGGAGCCTTGCATCCAAGCTTTAGCTCTTCGTTGATGCTGAAATCAAATTGTAATCAGAAGGACTGAAGCTTGTGTTATTTAAGTCTCAAATAATGAGTGGAAAGACAAAGAAGGTGGAGGTGCTCCAGTCATGGTTGTTGAACTCCTAACCTGTATGTGAAGCTAACAAGTCACACAGCAAACACTGCACCTTGTTCTGTATCTTTTAGGCAGATCATTTCACAATAATGAGAGAAAGCAAGTCATACATGATGTCTGTACCTCTCAATGTGATACATATACAAAGCCAGTAGCTTCACATGGTGTTTTTAACTAACACACATCCCAGTAACATGAGAACAGGAATATTAAACTGACAAAATAAATACGGACAGTTTTTTGTAAAGAAAGTTTAAGTTGTATATAATAATATCTGTCTGAAACATATATATATCTAACTGTCGAAAAGAACATTAAAATGTGTTCAAGGTTAATTTCAAGGGGTTGTTTCATTATCTACATTTAAATTATTTAAATTCAAGTATATGATGTCTCTTTATTCCTAATTGTCCTGCAGCATTCATATATATATATATGTTTTGTTTAAATCACGTTAAGCAACGAAACAGAATGTATGTGCATGTTTTTTGTTTAGCTCAGATGATAAGGTATGTTTTGCTGTGTTGCTCTGTCTGTATTCCTCCACCCTTCCTACTCTCAATAGAATCAGATCTGCCGGGACTCGTGGGATTTAATTTCTGTACGGAAATGAGTCTTTAGGGGGAAAGCGGGATGTGGGTGGAGAGGAAGTCGTTTGTTTCCACTGCAGGTTAAAGCAACATATTACACACTGGTGTTTATTTCTCTTAATAGCTCTTTTTTTATTTCAAGACTTACTGCAGGACCATCCATCATTTTCTCTCATTCCTCTTTATAAGTTAATTTACGTTATTTCCCTCTTGACTACAGTATTTTGATTAAGCCTAATAAAGAATCCTAAAAGCATTGGTATGTGAAATGTAAATGTTGAACCGTACCACTTGTAACTTAAAAAAGTGAAATGTGTTAAACACCTATTCCAATTACTATTTTTTAATATGGCTTCATCTCTGATATTCACAATTGTATAGACATTTTACATTTCAAATATTTGTATTTAGCTCATTAAAATATTGCACTGGAGCACGATTTGTAAGTCATGATTCCTCAATGTTTTAACCCATAATCCAACATAGCAGAAAAAAGGAAAAATAAACTCTTGAAGTGGGTTTACCTCATATAAGTAACAATGAAACAACTAACATGACCTCATAGGCGTCTCTATGACACTTTCTGGCAGACTGTAAATGCTGTATCAGCAACAGCAGGCCCAAAGGAAATACCAATCCCACTGTGAAACAATAAACTGAGGACACACAGTTCAGAGGCTGAGTACACTCTCCTCTGGGACTGAGGGAGGGATCTCATGCGGCTTCCTCACTGCCAGACGGTGCCCTTAAAACATTGCACACAGACACGTTTGGTATGAATAAAAATGACAGAATCTTCTGCTAAGATTCTTGTATTCTGACGTGTCGTTACCAAAGGTTTCGCCCCATCGTCTACAAATCATAAATGACAGCTTACTATTTTGCATTTGAATTTTTTTTATTTGTATACTTCCATGCATTGGTTTACATTAAGTTGAACCCATCTCAGGCTAACAAAATATAACAGAAAGTTAACACAGGGAGTTTGAAAGGATTGGAAATGTATGAGGCAGCTTTATAGAGGTAAGAACCTTCAGGTGGACTTATTTCGGAAACATTTAATGGATAGAACACAGAATGTAAAATACATTTGTGCATGATCTTAGCGTTGTAACCAAGCTACCTAGCAAGCTAAGCTAACATCCCAACCCAGTCTCATGGCATTTCGTGTTCACCAACACGATTTTAATCCATTGATTCGTGTTCACCAACACGGTTTGCCCCTTTTTTTCGTGTTGCACAGCACGATTTTAAAAACACTGGTAATGTGTTTCGTGCCTGCAGCACGTCTTTTTCTCCGGTCGGGTCGTGGAAGACCGGAAGCTGTGTGGTTCATAAAAACATGTTCTTACTCAATATCAAGCCACAGTTATTGCTTTTATTTTTAAATCGTATAATTTCAGACTTTTGTTGCCGTCTGTGAGGAAAATAAATGGGGCTCAGAGCCTCAGGATACTGAAATCTGTATTTTTTAAATCTTATTTTCCTTCTAATTTGTTATTCTTTTCAAAATAACACACTGTTATTTACTCACCAATAACACACAATCATCCTTGCTTTTATTTATTGGTTTAATTCCATAATCTCGGGCTCCGTCAGGAACGCCCGAGAACGCCAAAAGACTGCTGTGCAACACGAAAAAAGGGGCAAATCGTGTTGGTGAACACGAATCAATAGATTAAAAATCGTGTTGGTGAACACGAAATGCTGTGAGACTGGGTTGAACATCCATAGTAGTGATGTACTGTATTACTGTATCCGGTAAAAGAGTCAGCTAAAAAACATGTACCTTAACAAATCTATGAAAGTGCTACTTCCGTGACTTGCACACTTTATTTGAAACTGAATGAATAAGTGTTAAGCTAAAACGTGCAAAAAACCATGGAAAGGTTGTTTAAAAAAGCTATTTTAAGCTTATGTTCTACTTCATGATGATGGAAAGTGGTTTCTCTATAGTTTTCCCACACCACGCCGCTCCTACGCTCCCTTCATTGGCTTCCGGTAACTGCTAGAATTCACTTCAAGACACTGGTACTTGCGTACCATGCTGTGAATGGATCTGGCCCTTCCTACATCCAGGACATGGTTAAACCGTACACCCCAGCGCGTGCTCTACGCTCTGCATCAGCCAAACGACTCGGTGCACCTTCGCTGCGAGGGGGACCCAAGTTCCCATCAACAAAAACACGTGGGTTTGCTATCCTGGCTCCAAAATGGAGAACTGCTAACAAAGCACTTATATACTAACAAAGGACTGGCTTATCTATAGCCAGTTGAGTAGCACTTGAAATGTGTGGCTCTATGAAACCTGATGTACTTATATGATTCTGTTTTCTTCAAGGTTGTGTCTTCCTGGTCGAATGTACTTATTGTAAGTCGCTTTGGATAAAAGCGTCAGCTAAATGCAATGTAATGTAATGTAATAATGTTTAAATCACAAACCTTGAACTAATGCACCGATTCATCACGTAGTCCTAATCAAGTCCAATCTTGCTTCCGTAGTTGTTTGTCCAGTGTTCTGGTATTTAAATGTGTTGTCCGTTCCGAAGTGTTTAGAAAAGACAACATTGACTGTAACAATTATCATTTTTCTTCTTCCTGACTGCATGGCCATGTTAATCCAAATCCCAGAGGATAGTTCCATTTACTTTGTAAGTTTTTTCAAATTTTTGAAAGGAATTTCCGGTGAATATCACACAATACCTTTATGTTAACCCCCTGTAAAACACTCCTCTTGAAGATCTCCTTCTAAAACCCCAAAGAAAAAGTAAAAAAATAACAATCATCTCCATGCAAACGGATGCGCCCCATGCATCATTCACTTTCTTGGGCGCTTGAATGAGATCACCCCACAGTTGGGCATTTTATACACACTTTGTTTTCACATGACTGGCAAAATATGTCACAGTTTAATGCTTCAGAGGACTGATGCTTGTTTGTTTGGGCTTCTCCAGCCATGAAGACACAAACATAAGACAACCATTTGTAATGTGATACAAGGACCGAGAGCTTCTGCATAACTAGGACAATTACGTTCCTTTGTTTTGGTCCTGCTCTATTATCGCCTTCATCATTGTAACCCCAGCATTCATGTCCTCTACTGAACTGAAAGATAACCTTCACTAGATTTTACACACTAGTCAGTTTTCTTCTGAAAGTGTCATAATGTAATCGGGATAATGTTTGATCTGGCTTTGATACACCTACAAAAAGGGAAGGGAGTTTTAAAGTATTAGACATTAATGCGACAACTATAGAGGCAGATTCCCTTCAGCTGGACCATCATGGGACTTATTCGAAAGAATTGCTGGATAAAACACGGCAGGAAAAAATACATTTGCGTGGGGCTTAGCATCTTTACCAAGCTAGCTAGCAAGCTAAGCTAACGGCTGTGTTTGTGATATATTTTAGGGAAGACACTTAGCAACAAATTGCTCCCATATGCATGTCTACCGTATAGAAATGTTTGTAAATTGCTTTTGATAAAAGTGTCTGCTAAATCACATGTAACTTAACAAATCTATGACACAGAGTGACTTCCGTGACTTGGGAATCTTGATTTGAAACTGATTCACAGCATAATTGAAACATCAAAAACATAATAGACTCTTGCTGTTGACAATGACAGATACGTTTTCAAAAGGTGGTTCTGGAGGGCGGGGACTTTGCCTTTCTAAAACAAAACTGCTATTGATTTGCATTATGGGAAATGTAGGATCCAGTATTTTTGGAGATTGCCCATTAAGATTCGTGCAGATAGGATTCCAAGACCTGGAGATTACCTAGCCTTTCACCACTTCCTGTTCCCTCATCCCGAAGTCAACGTTTTTTTAAAAGCATTCAAGGTGAGAAGCCTGAAATAAAGTCTGTGTTAAAGATATTTATATACGTTTTGTTCTCCGAAATAAATATGTCAGTAAATACCGCGTAAAAACAGTTGTTGTTAACAAATGACTAAATGAGACCAATAACGAAACGGCCTTTAGCTTGGCGGTGGGGATGCGCAGCCGTGTGACTGTTGGGCTATAAATGACTTCATTTATAGCCCAGCATTAGCTTCTTATTTCTGCCTATTGCAATTACGCTTAAAAATGCACTAAGTGCCATTAATGTGTGAAGATTATCCTGTTGAACAAAACTTGTTGATTATCATAAACGTGTTTGCCATAAAGATTATTTAGTGCAATATACTGAAATTCAATGGGAAAGTCCCATGGCTTTTTTTCATCTCTGCACCACTCTATTAGGGACTAACGTTTGGATCTTGGCCTCCGCTGCTTTGATTTGAATTATTCAAATTTGGTTTTGTCTATGATTCTTGTCCAACTAATATAATGTAGTACATCTTTAAAGCAGTTCAAAATGTGTTTTTTTCTGAAGTTTTTACCTGAAGACAAGGATTGTTTTACTGCGTGTTACAAGACAAACAGGTTGTGTAATGTGAGTAGTTGAGCTCTCTTCTGGGCTAATCACTTCTCATCACGCCTAGCTTTACTTTCCATTTCTCCGCCTCATAAGCTCTGCCTGCGACAAGACACGGCACCTCGCGTGACTTCCACCTCCGCAGGCCGCAGCCCATCGTGCATGACTGTCCGTCATCATTACTTTCTTGTAAAAACACCAAAGACAGGCCCGGGGAGGGGGTCCAGGAGGAGAGGCCTCGCCTCCCTTTGAGCGCTGCTTCACCTTTGACCTCTCACAGGGTGAAAGAGATAAACACAAGGGGGGAGACAACTAAGCTTCAGTGACTTTTAATGACAGACCTGGTTTGGGTTAGAATAGCAACACGGTCATCATGCAGAGAGGAGATGAGATTAGGCTCCATCAGGCAAGGGAAGGAGAAGTGACGAGGAGAGAAAGGTGGCATTTTCTGCTGCTTTAATCTGTTTAGTGAGTACAAATGTGAATTGCGTGTGAAGTGGATCCTGAAGCGAGATATGCACAGTATGCACTAACAGATCACTATCTGATGTGAATTGTGTCTCTGCAGGTCACTCAGCTTCCTGCAGGAAGCAAACTTTTTCAAGGGTTCTTGGAGCAGTTGGCTTGAGAGTTGAGACATAACTCACAAAGAGCAAAAGTGTGTCCTGATCAAACCTGTCATCAACATTCATTTCCACATAATCCTCAATTCATTCGTCTAACAGAGTAATCCACAACAACAAAACATTAACATTCATTAAAAGCTATTCACATTCTATTCACTTGTTTTTTCCATGGGCTCCTTGTCAGTCTCCTCAATTAGGCCAATAAAAACAAAGACCGATGACAACAGTTACATGGATAGAAGCTTTTTCTAGTTGGCGTGGATTTGAAAAGCGCAGTCATGCGATTGCACACGTAATAACCCTCCCATTATTTCCAAAGAAGCACAAACAGTTCAACTAGAATCCACAGACCCCTGAAGAGGTTCTCCTCCAGTGGGACAAAAAAATCCGACATGCCCGCCGATCCAGAATTCAGGGGGAAAATGCCCTTTTAGTGTGAGAATGGAGGGGAGACGCCTTCACGGGCTGCTGACTACGCTTTGGCAAGGGCCTCCGTAGCACTTGGCCGGACAAAAAAAGACCCTACAGATAGAGGTACCTCAATGAGCGCTCAGTTCATCTGCAAGGTCATTAGGATACTTGAAACACTCATTAGCATAATTCTCATGAATTCGATTGAGGGATTCTTTTTTCATCGTTGGTAAAGAAAGGAAAAATACAGGATTCGAGGACTTCTGGGAAATATCGGGGTGAGTCGAAGGGGGAGTTGTTGTGGGTCGGTTTTGACATTTGGAGTCACTGGGGTCATTCAGTCGTAATGAGGCGCTCGCTGGCGGACCAAAGTAAAAAGGGTTTGCCCCGGCGCTCAACTCTCCCTGATTCACCGCCAAGCCGGAGGACAGTTGGGTTTGCTGGAAATCAGACCAATCACACGGCGGGAGGTTGATTCATCTCTCATGGAAGTAATTAACAAGACAGTCCTGATATGCTCCACTGGCGACATATTTGCTTACTGTGATGATATTTCTTGGACAATCTTCAAATTCTTCTTATTCCTAAAATCTTCAACTACAGTATGTAAGTCGATGAACCCTCATCCTTGATGAAAATATTGAAACAATGTTATATAGAAAGTAACACATTTTGCATTTAATGCATCGACAACAACTGTTTGTTGGCAGCGGAACAATTGGCTTACGAAACATTGGCTTATTGTGTACTGTATAAAGCCATTATGGCTAATGTGTTAGCAACTAATTATCACACAACCGGCAATAGATGGCGCAGTGATGAAGCACTTTTCTAGCTAACCCTGGATCCCGATGCTAAGCTAAAGGCAGACTGTTTGAAGTAATGACATTAAGACGTCTCATTTAACCACCGTTTTTAACCCACATAGTAGTTTTGGATATTCATTAGTGGGGTATCAACTGGCACATTTTATGTCGGAGAGTGTTTTTTTCTGTCCATCAAACACGTTTTTTTGTCTGTATATTAAATCTCCGGCTCTTAAGATTTGAAACCTCCTCTAGGTTCAGTAGCTACTGAGATGTCCGATGAGAGCTGTCTGTATTCGTTGTAAATATGAGCGTTGTGACTGAACAAACATAGAACTGATGGTAACACCGGGCTTGGGGAGTAATGGATTACATGTCACGGTATTCCATCATCAGGACACAAGGAAAAAGTAACTGTATCCCCTTATATTCAAATGAAAAGACAGCATAATCAGATTACTAGCAGGATTACAATGTTGCAATACGTCAATATATTATAGGTAGAAGTTCTGCCTGAATTTTCTTTTTGGTTTTAATTTCTTCTTCCATTTTTCTTTATTTTAGATATCTTTTAAATTCAGTAGGTAGAGACCTGATTTATCAAACAAAAAGACTGTTTGCTTTTAATTCATGTATTAAAGTAAAATTGCATTTGTAAACACATTTTTTATTGTAAATATCTTGGTAAAATCTTTTCTAGGGTCACATTGTTCTGTTGTCTTAAGTAAAAAAACATCTTATTGATATTTCTTATTTTATATTTGCATTGCATTTGATATTGAGGTAATCCAAAAGTAATGGAAAGTAATCAAGTTACATTACTTTTATATTGTGATACTCGGATCAGGATAGTACAGTTTTGAAATGTAACTAATGGTTTTGTGTCTGTTTCTACAAGGAATGCCTCTATAACGTTGCCCCACCTCCACAGAGATCATGTTTAAGATTATAAAAGTGTCTTTGTACCACCATATAATTACAGTGGACACATTTACACAAAGACTCACTTTAAGTGTCAAATAAAGGTTCAAGTTCAATTGGAAATACATTTCTCAAGCTATTTTATCAGCTCTGTTTTATTACCAAACGTCTCCTAACATTTTCTCCTCATACTTAAATGGCTGTTGAATTGCATGCCGTTTGAAAAGATGTCCTGTCAAACAGCACGCCTCACAACGAGCCTCGCGAGGTTGACCTGTGGTGTTTATTTTAATTGTCAGGCTTTCCCCTCAGCTGTCACCCATATGATGAAGCACATGTGCGTGACTGCTCAGCACCTTTAGAACAGCCCGGGGCAGCCCCCCCCCCTCTGCTACTCTGTTTCCCCCGGATGTTAGCATTGATTCAGAGAATGAGATAAGCCCATGCTGTCGAGGGCGCGCAGCTCCTCACAGATCCCGTGTTTGCTTCCACTTACTACCCACATAAATCAAAGTAATGGCTCCTTTCCTGTTTGCGGATGATGTAACTTTCTTTATTCAGATTTCCCTCCGCACGAAACTATGCTCTGAATGTGAGAAATGTCCTTGGAGTCAGACCCGATCCCTGCCCCGGTTCAATGTTTTCTGTCCTGGCCAATGGTTACCTGCACACACCTTCCGGAGCTCCGCCCTGACCTCCATGCTCACTCACACGCGATGAGCAATTCAGCTGTCACTCAAGTGGGAAACTGCTGCTGAAACTGAACGTGCCAACAATAAGGAGCTTCAGGGTTCTTCTAACACTAAAGCAGAGGCCACTGTGGGGGTTTATCCAATGCAAAAAACAAATGTGGCTTTAAGGGAGTCTTAACAAATAAAAGAAATGGCAGGAAACTAAAATAATTGTATTTGCTGGATTTCTGAAAGAAGAAAGGTTGTATACACTATTAAGTTTCATACGGCAATTAAAAATTACATATTATGCTAATTTGTAGGTTAATATTTGTATTTCTGCCTCTACTGTGACATGTCTCCTAGCTTTAATGTTCAAAAAGCTCTTTATTTTTCTCATACTGCCTGTGTTGCAGCACCCTCTGTCTGAAACCAGAGCCCAGTCTGCTCTGATTGGTTAGCTGCCCTGCTCTGTTGTGATTGGTCAACCGCTTAGAGATGTGTCCAAAATGTCCCGTTATACCCTATCACGTTCAATGCGTTGCAGCACTATCCAATAAAGGCACGAGGGATAATAGAGCCTCTTTAATTGAAGACGTGATACTTATAGCATAGCACTTTGACCTAATAATTATCCCCATGACATTACTCAATACAAATATATAGATTATGAAAAAAAAGTTTTGTATAACACATTTGCAAAAATATTTGGTTTAAATGTGAAAATAAGGTGTTATTTTAAGTAAAAACATTGCATAAATCCGGCAATAAATGATATGTAAACAAACCCAATTCTAAAACCTTCAGCATTTGGACAGGAATGAAACTTGAACATTTGGTGAAAAAAAACACATTTTTAAGATAACGGCCTTTCCAGAAAAAAAACCCATTATGTAAATATTGCAATAATTCATAGCCAAATTGGGTACAACTATGAAATGATATCTCCAGGAAACTCTCCCAGTAGATTACTTACATTAAGACAATAGTATGTGTATCACAAGTCTTCTCAATATGTTTAGATATATATCATACATGTGTAAATTAGGCATTAACTTTGGGTGTATTTTGGATATTGTCATGCAAAATATCCTAAACTTTAAAATTATACCAGTGCATGAAAATGATTTTGCCTTCAGTATCTTGCCAGTAAGTGTGTTTTCGCCTCAGACACCGTGTGTGTGCTCTTCAACAAAAATGAGTTAAACCAAAGACTTACTTAGTAACAAAGGTTGTTGACCCAATGACCACACACACACACACACACACACACACACACACACACACACACACACACACACACACACACACACACACACACACACACACACACACACACACACACACACACACACACACACACACACACACACACACACACACACACACACACACACACACACACACACACACACACACACACACACACACACACACACACACACACACACACACACACACACGCGTTGAAGCAGGGCTGCCAACATTTGAGTTCAGCTTGGAGTGAGATTTTTCTTACCATGTATACATCACTTCAGGGGACATTACATTGACTTACATTCATTTCCTGGAGACTTATCCTAACCTTAACCCTAACCAACACATGCCTAACCCTTACCCTAACCCTAACCCTAATCCTAACCCTAACCAAGTCTTCACCCTAAAACTAATGATTCCCCTCATGGGGACCTCCAATGTGTCCCCATAAGGGAGGCGAGTCCCCACACGCGACTGTGTAAACAGATTTAGGTCCCCACAAGTATAGTAATGCTAGGCCACACACACACACACACACACACACACACACACACACACACACACACACACACACGCACGCACGCACGCACGCACGCACGCACACACACACACACACACACACACACACACACACACACACACACACACACACATAGGTCAGTGAGTCTGCGAGCCGTTATATATCTACATTCTGATTTATGATTTTAATAATCTAAAACTTCATTTTGAATAGTGTCAGAACGGAAACTGTATTCCCTTGCAGTTACATGTTACTATTTAAAACATTGGGAATCACTAGCAGGATTACAATGTTACTAAAAACCTAGAAAGAGCATATAGTGTTTGTTGTAAAGGATCAGATGTTGTCTCTTCTCTGTCAGCTGTTCTGTTCTGTAGGCTAACACTCTAAGAGTGAATCTATACGCCTACTGCCTGAATCTGCTTTATGGTTTTCACTTTCTTTGCTTCATTTGTTCTGTTTTTAATTCAGCAGGTGATCCTGTATGTTCATAAAATAGTGTGTGTGAGCCTAACTGTGTGTATTAAACTAAAACGGAGCGTTTCCTATCAGCTCAGATTTAATTTCTGCTTTTTCAAACTGTATATGTGCTCATGTGTTTCAGTGTTGGTGTACAGGCTGCTGCCTGAATATGCTGAATGAAAGGCAGCTTTACTATAAATAAAATCTCTGAGCAGACCACACATTTCTGATCCTCAATATCTTGATTTCTTCTTTTTAAGGTCACATTGTTCTGGTGTCTTACATTATACACTTTAAACATCTGATTTAATTGTATTTTCTCTTATAGTTATCAGAATCAGAATCAGAATACATTTTTTCGTCCCATAGGGGACATTTACATTTGTTACAGAAGAGAAGACAACTTAATGTTAACTAAGAAGCATGCAAGATAAAAAAAAAGGATGTACACAATTTACAAAATATACATTCTGTAACAGTTCTGAAGATGTAGCAGGTATATATTTATGCAATAGCTCACGACAGGCCGTGGTATATGCTCATTATATCATAGCTAAGGGGCGTGGTTCGGTATACCAACGGTATACTGTTTTTCTCAGACGCGGAGGGATACTGACTTGTTGTGAAAAGTAACTTACAATTCTACCCGTGGTATACGCTCAGTATATCACGGCTAAGAACCAATCAGATTGCTTGATTTGACTTGTCCGTTTTATAAAGCACAGTTATTAACGGCATAGCCTATATATATATATATGTTTAAAAAAAATCCACGTTATGAACTCCATTGCTGCAGTATGTTCAGACAGTGTGTGCAGCTGCAGCTCAGAGAGGCTGAGGGTCAGAGCAGATCTCCGGGACTCTGTGAGCCGCTGTCCGCGGTGCTGAACCTGGAGCCCCGAATCACATCCAGACCTGAGGGAGGCCAGAGCAGGGGGGAGCCAGAGACCCGGGAGGGGAGCCAGAGACCCGGGAGGGGAGCCAGAGACCCGGGAGGGAATCCAAGACAAACAGGGGAAAGCAGAGAAACGCTAATGCACGGGTTCTTAAATGACGACACAGATCTGAACCCTGATACAGCCGAGAGAGGAGAGGACTTTATTCATTAATTAATTCTTTTTTTTGGGACGCTTTTTTATTATTATTTTTTTAATTCAATTAATGCAATGTTAATAACCTACAACGAAGGAACGAGAAAACGAAGTTATTTGGAGAGGGAGGGCAGAAAGCAAAGCTTATAAAAAAGAAAACAGCCCTGAGTAAGCAAAGTATATCGTTTCGTTTTTTGTCCAATACCTCAATTATTATAGCGAAATAACAAATAACGTTATAATAAATGCTTTTAAATACCGATTAAAAATAAACAATAAAATCAAGTTTCATTGTAATACATTAACGATGTCACGTGGGGCCGAAATAATTGCAGAAAATTAGAGAAAGACAAAAAAAACGTCATACAAATACATATCAAAATACAATTTATTGTAACCATCATTATTTTTGTATATTAACCAAAAAGCTTGTAATTCAGTTTTTAGTTGTAAAATGTATGGTTAATTGAACTATGCAAGTGCATTTTTTTTCAAGCAACGTAAAGCAGTGTTTCACAGAATGAGAATGAATTAATTGAGATGTGTTTGATGTTTAAAATATATATTAATTACGGAGGAATTAATGAGTGAGCACGCGGGGTTCGCCTCCTCCTTGTGGCATGATGGGAAAGCGCACCCACAATTATTCATTCAACATTAACACTATCAGCAAATTGCTTAATATGAAAGAGTAATACAAATGCTGCTCTGATGAGAGGGTTACTGTTTTCTGTCATTTTTAACGAAGATTAAGTCCTTTATTTATCTATAGGCTATATTTGTTGTCACACATTTGGAGCAACACAATAGATCATAGAGGCACAACGAGGCTTGTGTGTGCAATGCAATGTAAAAATCCGAAAACGTCTAGAGAAAAATAATATGTACTTTTTAATTGGCTATCTTGAATGAGGCTAAATTGCGCTGCGTAAAAACGTCAGACTTGCGTCAAACAGAAGTCATAAGTGGATGTTTATGTTGGTTGGAGGTGTATCATTTATCTGAAACACTTTGAACTCCTCTGACTTGTGTCGGTGCGCCTCGGGCTGCGGCGCACCTTCCCCCTGACTGCAGCTCTCTGCAGAATCACAGCACGGCACTCTGCGTGTTGATATAACGCTTTAGAAACCACCATTGTTAATTATACATGTCTGTGTAAAAAGAACTACTGCACATGTCATATATACCACCAAGACAAGGACATCCAAGAACAACAACAACATTAATGAGGATAAAAGCAATAACAAGGAGATTTAACTGTTAATAGTTCCAGTCCACACATTGGACATTCTTACTTTATTATAATAAATATGATAATAATTGTATGACAACAATATATAAAAGTATATTATACATGTCTGTATAAAAGGTATAACATTGTTGTTATTCCCCAACAACAACAACAACAACAACAACAACAACAACAACAACAACAACAACACCACCACCACCAACAACAACAAGAATATGTGTGTATAATAATAATTAAAATTCTTAAAACAAATAAATGATGTCATAAGTGATGCACCACAACCACCAATAATTACAATTCCTTCCAAAAACAACCACAACAATAATAATAATGATACTAAAAATAATAGCAAATAATAATATTAATAAGCTATTTAATTTTTACAAACCATAAATAAAATATCGCTTGAATATGTCTACTTTATTATTCTCTTACAATAATAAAGTGAATCCCTTCAGTTAACTTTCTCTAGCCTACTTTAAACAACGCCGTTCACAGTCAGACAAAACAGGGACGATGGAGGGGGCCGGAGAGAGAGAGAAACCAAAAGAAAAGATGTGGTCACTACGACATGGTGACACTGAGACAGAGATGCACTTCCTCCTAAAGTGTGAAACATTCAACGAAATAAGGAACATTTACTGTAAGTATAGTTGAACTCTGTAATCCCAGATTTCAAGGTTAATGACCTCTCAAGACTGAACATACTCTATAGGAGGAGAAGAAGAAGAAGAAGAAGAAGAAGAAGAAGAAGAAGAAGAAGAAGAAGAAGAAGAGAAGAAGAAGAAGAAGAAGAAGAAGAAGAAGAAGAAGAAGAAGAAGAAGAAGAAGAAGAAGAAGAAGAAGAAGAAGAAGAAGAAGAAGAAGAAGAAGAAGAAGAAGAAGAAGAAGAAGAAGAAGAAGAAGAAGAAGAAGAAGAAGAAGAAGAAGAAGAAGAAGAACCTTTATTAATCCCCCGAGGGGGACATTCAGTTTCCACTCTGTCATACACACACATGCGTTTTTTTATACAACACACAGTACACACTTTTTACATCATTCACATACATATACAAATACACACACAGTTATATGCACACATGCACATGCAGTTGAGAGGTCAGAGCGGAGGCAGCCAGTCTAGCCGGCGCCAGTGAGCATTTGGGGGTTGGGGGCCTTGCTCAAGGGCACTTCAGCAGACACGGCACATCTTGCTGCCCAATATAATATATACACATGCCACAACCTGAGGGACAGTGAATGGGACACACACACACACACACACACACACACACACACACACACACACACACACACACACACACACACACACACACACACACACACACACACACACACACACACACACACACACACACACACACACACACACACACACACACACACGTGTGTTGAAGCAGGGCTGGCAACATTTGAGTTCAGCTTGGAGTGAGATTTTTCTTGTGGTGAACCGAAAAAATAAGCGTTCATGTGTACAGTGTTACAAATGTATTGAACATGTACAAACTAGGGTTTCCTATTAATGTACCAGGCGCTACAGTGGAATACGCACATACACAGTGTACCCCGCAACTCTTACAATGAAGGCTCGATAATCAGCTCACAGCATACAGTATAACATGGCTTATTGGTGTAAGCAGAGGTAAAGTGCTATTTTATAAGTGTGGGGGGGGGGGGGGGTCCGGGGCATGCTCCCCCGGGAAGATTTTCTTTTTAAATATTGAAGTTAAATGCATCAACCTGGTGCACTTTGAATTTATGGTAAACAGATTTTCTTTTTCTTTATGGATATTTTTACAAATCACTCACCTTTTAAACTGTATTCTTGTTTTACTGTCATATAGTATTTCAACTGTTTTTCATTTATTCTCATAAATGGTGACCAAAACGTTGAGACCCACTGAGATAACTAGACTAAAGTTAACTATCTAATCAGAGAGTCCCTTACCTCACTGAGCTGTAGTTATCTCTCTCAATCTGAAAGGACAGAGCTCTCCCTTTCCTTGTTTTAGAAACAGCTTTTAATATCCGTTAAGCTAACCAGATGCTAACAACAACAGCAATGCAAATAGTGAGTTTGGTAGAAATATACTGTATAATAAGATAAGATAAGATAGAGCTTTATTGTCTCCCTTAGGAGAAATTTGTCTTGGGCATCGAGATAATACACATAAAACATTCAGGTCAATCAGTCATAGGCCTACAGAACAGAGATCACATATCACATGGCAAAGAAACAAACATACAGGTACAGAACTTTCCCTATTGCACATACATAATCAAATATAACATAGTAAAGTTATTGAAGATGATGCCATATTTATTGAAGAAACTCCTTGCTGTAGTATGACACACAGGAGACTATTGATGTGTGTAGTGATTGAATATGATTGTATTCTCTTTTTTCGGAGTTGCACTTTGCAGACGGTCCCTGAGCACTCGTTTCTTCTCCGGCTGCGGATAGAGACCAATGTAATGTGTCCAGCTCGGAGGACGGCGCGTATTGGCTTTTTTTTTTTAAATCAAAATGTGATTGTAGTTCGTTGTCAACCTTACCACTGTACTTAGGAGACGTCATCTGTGTCTGAATAACGTTTTGTTCATGAGTTATTGATCCGTGAAATCAGAATCTCCCAATATCGTTCCAACTGTACTGAACTAAGCCAGAAGACCGTCTCATTTCGTAGACCGCTCGGTGTTCCTTCACTATATTTTTATATTTATATACATTTATTTTGGACGAAAATTTAGCGTGAGGAAAGGCAAGTGTGGCGTGAGTACGTGAGATATGGGTTAATTGCGTGACTCTCACGCTCAATGCGTGAGTGTTGGCAGCCCTGGTTGAAGTGTAATTGTATCATTGTATGTATATATCAATAATATGTAAACATTTGAAATGTTTGTTAATGTTGTTAATTATTTTATATGTTGATGCTTTGAAAACATTGTTTCGTTTAACTTGCATGCCAATAAAGCCACTTTGAATTGAATTGAGAGAGAGAGAGAGAGAGAGAGAGAGAGAGAGAGATGGAGAGAGAGGGAGAGAGAGAGAGGGAGAGAGAGGGAGAGAGAAAAAGAGAGAGGTGGGTGGGTGGAGGAGGAGGAGGTGATGGGAGGAGGTGATGGGAGGAGGTTGGGGTGACACCCTTTGCAACAAACCTGCCCACAGTAACAAAGCACGGAGGGGCCGTGATGCTGCGCTGTTTGCGGATAAATGACTTCACTGCGCGGCAGGTTTTCACAGCATGGACAGGCTGCGGACACACACTCTCGCACACACCGTGGATGTGCTGCAGGCTCAGTCTGTGCTTTGGATTGTTTTCAGTATAATTAGAAAATATTCTGAGGTTGAAAATGTAGTTTCCCCCTTCAGGGAAACACGTTTAATATTCTGGAAACATCCGATGTTTTTTCGATGAGCCAAGGACATAAGTAGGTATCACCTCCTGATTCAGCAGAATGTCATATTTGTTTACATATAAATTGGCCCATCCTATTTCAATTGTTAAATAAATGTGCTTTTATCATATTGTCCTGCAGGACCCCAAAAATGGATTTTACTTTGGAGGGGATTAACCCGGTGAATGCACGAGCCCTGCTGGTGGGGTGTCTAACCCTGCTGTTCTCCCTCCACCTGTGGCGCTGGCTCCGGCAGCCCTCGGCCCCTGCCCCCCCCGGCCCTTTCGCCTGGCCGGTCATCGGGAACGCTCCGCAGCTAGGCAAAGCCCCGCACCTGTACTTTGCGCGGATGGCGGAGAAATACGGCAACGTGTTCCAGATCAAACTGGGCTCTCGCGCGGTGGTGGTGCTGAACGGGGACTCTATCAGGCAGGCGCTGGTGAAGCAGGGATTCGACTTTGCTGGAAGACCGGACTTCACCTCCTTCCAGTACATCTCCAACGGGGACAGCCTGGCGTTCAACACCATCACGGACTGGTGGAAGGTGCACCGCAGGGTGGCTCAGTCCACCGTGCGCATGTTCTCCACGGGGAACCCAGACACCAAAAGGATTTTTAAGCACCACGTCCTGTGCGAGTTCAAAGTGCTGCTGCAGCTGTTTGTGAAAAAGACACAGGAGCTGCAGTACTTCCAGCCCCTGAACAACCTGGTGGTGTGCACGGCCAACATCATGAGCGCGGTGTGCTTCGGGAAGAGGTACTCTCACGATGACGAGGAGTTCCAGCAGGTGGTGGGCAGGAACGACCAGTTTACCGAGACCGTGGGGGCCGGCAGCATCGTGGACGTGATGCCCTGGCTGCAGTACTTCCCCAACCCCATCAAAACCATGTTTGATAACTTCAAGGAGCTCAACCTGGAGTTTAACAGGTTCATCGGAGACAAAGTTATCGAGCACCGGAAAACCATCCAGTCGAGCACCATCAGGGACATGACGGATGCCTTTATTGTGGCGATGGAGCAGATAAGAGAAAAATCAAGGGTCTTATCCGGCGGGAAGGACTACGTGCCCTCCACTCTGGGGGATATTTTTGGGGCGAGTCAAGACACTTTGTCAACGGCACTGCAGTGGATCATCCTCATTCTGGTCAAGTAAGCACTCTTTATTATCATAGGCTATAGATAATATTAAGGTTGTGAACTTTTAGGTGACATTCTCCTTGGTTACTAAATGTCAATTACATTTCAATGAATTAAAGAGTGCTAGCAATGATGTGTTTTTGTCGGCAAAACCAAAATGTAGCATCACCTTCATCCAGGGGCGGATCTAGAAAAATATTCATGGGGTGGCAAGAGGGTGGCAGGAGAATTTTTGAGGGGTGGCATCCCCTGAAAGAAATATATGCTGATTTAATCGCAGTCATATCAATTAATGTTAACTTGGAAAGCCACAATATTGATATTTTACCTCAATAACATAGGTGACATTATTGTGGCACATCAGTAAAGCCTTAAATATAAATACACTGAACAAAAATATAAATGCAACACTTTTGTTTTTGCTCCCATTTTTCATGAGATGAACTCAAAGATCTAAAACATTTTCGATATACACAAAATAACCATTTCTCTCAAATATTGTTCACAAATCTGAAAAAATGTGTGATAGTGAGCACTTCTCCTTTGCCGAGATAATCCATCTCACCTCACAGGTGTGGCATATCAAGATGCTGATTAGACGGCATGATTACTGCACAGGTGTGCCTTAGGCTGGCCACAATAAAAGGCCACTCTAAAATATTCTAAAAGGTTTATTATTCTCATCGACTCATCCGTGAGCAGAGCATCAAGTTGGCATGCCTATGACAGCTGAATGTGGCAATTACCATCTTGATCAGCAAAACGCCTCACAAACTTATTAAGATTTAAAGCTATGGTACATTTTGATTCAATGCTGAGTACAGCCAAACTTGACAGGCTCTTCTCTGTCATTGTAGACTGCAAACAGTGGCGGCGCCAGAGTATTTGTGTTGGATAATCTTTGGTAGGGCTAGCCCACAGTGATGGGGCTCAAGTCAGTATTTGCAATGTAATTACATACACGCTCCCCTTGACAGTGAAACGCCACGCGTGAGGTTTAGATTATTTCCCTGTCTCAATCCAAATTGAACTATATGAAATAAAAAGGCACATTTGTCTTGTAGTAAATAAAAAGGGCGACCTGGAGCCAATCCTGCAATTTCCCCACAAGTGAAAGAGTTGAGATGCTGAAAACCCAACACCTGCAGGGGGGTCTGGGAGGATTCTCCCCCAGGAGATTTTTTAAAATACTAACATAAAATACACATTCTGGTACTCTCTTGAGAAGAAAAATAAATAAATCTATTACTCCACGACATATTTAAAAAAATGAATGCCATTTTAGTTTTTTGTTACTTTGTTCTGAAAGCTGAATCTGCTGCTCCTCACAGAGAGAAGAGGAAATAGGCTGTGTGAATGACTTTACATTGTGGATAAGGGTGGATAGCCGCCATTGTTCTGTGTGTCAAAAAGAAAGACAGCCCACACACCTATCAATCATCAAACCGTGGGGTCTTATTTCATTACGTGTTGATTTCTATCAACACGTAATGTTGTATCGATGTATATAGAGATGTACTACAAACAATATAGCAAACGTATTCTCCGTCGGGACTTCCTGCAACAACACCACGCCGTTATCGTGATTCTGATTGGCCAGAAGACATTATCGAAGATGTTCTATTGAGAAGACAATCACTACGTGACAAAAGTCTTCAAAACCGTTTCTAGGATGCACGATATTGGTTTTTTGAAACCGATACCGATACCGATAACTTCCTGCTTCTCAAGACCGATACCGATAACTGATAATACTAGACAATGCATTTCCTGCAGAAAATGCATGCGAATGCTGTAAACTGTGAACATTTATGGCTGAATTTAGCTGAAAATGCAGAAAAAGCTGAATATGTTATTAGCTGAATGGTAGTTGCTTTTAGCTAAACAAATGCAGAAAAAGCTTAATATTTAAAAGAAAGGTTTTAAAAAAGGTATAAACAACAACATGTATAGCCTGGATGTCCTGAAATAGCTGAATAATGTAATAGTTGAATGGGTTCTGCAGCTGAAAATAGGCTGAAGGAGTTAAATATCATATGTAAGTAGTAGTGAATGAATTTGTATTAAGATGAGAAAAGAAAGCAAAAAGGCTTGGGAAACTTTTGAACTAACTTGATGGTGCATGATCTGTCGCCATGGCAATGGCATTTGATGACATCCCATAATACTCTTAGATGTGTTGATGGCTGCATTGTTACCAAACGTGTGAAGTTTTGGGCCATTTCGAGTATTTTCACTGAAGTTATGAGAAAACCGTGTTTCATGGTGAGCATTGTGTTGCCGTGGCAACGGCATTTGAAGAAATCTCAAAACTGTCACGTAGATGTCTTCACGGCTGGACTGTTAGCACACATGTGAAGTTTGAGCACTCTTTGAACATTTGCATAGGAGTTATAGTGACATCATATTTTATGGCGAGGGATGCATTTCCATGGAAACGGCATATGGTGAGATCTCAGATTTGGCGTAGAGCTGTTGAGGCATGGACCGGTGATATACAAGTGAAGATTGGGGGACGATTGGACCGTGTCCATTGGACTTATAGCGACATCATGTTTTATGGCGAGGGATGTGTTTCCATGGAAACGGCATATGGTGAGATCTCAGATTTGCCGTAGAGCTCTTGAGGCATGGACCGGTGATATACAAATGAAGATTGGGGGACGATTGGACCGTGTCCATTGGACTTACAGCCTCATCGTGTTTCATGGCAAGTGGTCTGTCGCCATGGCAACGACATTTGATGACACCCCATACTACGCTTAGATGCATTGATGGCTGCATCGTTATCAAACCTGTGAAGTTCTGGGCTGTTTGGAGTATTTTCACTGAAGCTATGAGAAAACCGTGTTTCAAGGCGAGCATTGTGTTGCCATGGCAACGGCATTTGAAGACATCTCAAAACTGTCCCGAAGATGTCTTCACAGCTGGACTGTTGAAGTCTGCTGCATGTCAGTTGGAGTGATGACATCATCGTGTTCCATTACACAGGTGTTTATAGTTGAGCTAACGAGCTCTGTTGAGATCACAGGTTTCCATTGTTCTGAATGAGAGATAAACCTCTTACATGTGAACGTTTTGTGGAAGAACCGTAACAGGTATCTGTTACATTTCAAAACGTGAAGCATGTCAAGGAAGTTGAGTATCTGAAGTTTAATTTTTGTGTAGTTTCGGGTTAATAATGTGGCCTTTTTGGCAGTTTAACTAAAGGTGTGCGGCTGCTACCGTGAGGAAATATCTGCCTGAAATTACAATGGGCTTCAATGGAGGAATGTTGAACGTTTTATTTCTCAACCTAGGAGAGGTTTTCCTACGTTTTACATGAACAAATATGTCTGAGCAGTGTAGGGTTTGGGAATTATGGCAAGTTTAAAACATTTTTGGGGGAGAATTTCGAGCTGTCCTGCACTCTGTTTTGAGATCAAAGCACTAGACTTAACGAGCTGCTCCATCTAATGTTAAAATCTGAAAAAGGCCTCTCTGCTAAGCTCCAAACTAATTCCAATATCTCAAAAAGTTTAAAAGATATCAAAATTCTTTTATACAAGTTTTATAGCTGAAAGTATTGTGATCATTTGAAAGTTGGAATGAAGTGTCTGGCTGAAATTATGTGGAAGCAGATGCATTTGGCGCAAAGTGTAGGAAAAGTGGATTTGAAGGCATCTCCCATTGACTTCAATGTTAAAAAAAGAGTTTAAAAAGCTGAATATTTCAAAAACTATGAAATATTTTTAAAAAGTTGAAGGTTTCCCATCGATTTCTGAACAGGCTGAATAGTTTAATATTTGAATGGTTTCTGTAGCTGAAAATAAGCTGAAGTTATGGAGTGCCAAAGTATTGGCTGAAATAATACGTTTAAGCGGAATAAAGATTTGAAGCACTATAGTGGAATGCTGTAAACAGCATTCGCACTAAATATAATATATATATATTAGTGCTGTCAAAATTATCGCGTTAACGGCGGTAATTAATTTTTTGAATTAATTGCGTTAAAATATTTAACGCATTTAACGCATGTGCAGAATGGCCCGCCCCATACGTGCCACCAGTGGCAGCGCCAGGGTATGGCTGGGGTAGGCTACACCCATACCAATAAATGGCTTAGCCCCACCATGAAAAATGATGTTAAAGTAAGCAAAATAAAGTCTGCCAACTCGCGCGGAGTAAATTGCACAGACAGCAGTTAGTCAGATTGATTTCAGTAGCCACGGTTTTGAAAACTTTTGTCACATAGTGATCGTCTTCTCAATATAACATCTTTGATAACGGCGTGGTGTTGTTGCAGGAAGTCCCGACGGAGAATACTTTTGCTGTAGTACAGGGGTGCACATAACTGGTACGCAGGTTATGTGCGTAATCTGAAATGCGTACCGTCACTTGTGTCACAAAGTGCATTTGCGTACCGACGTACTTGTGAAGCTTTTCCAGAAGGCGGTTAGATCACCGGACGACAGAGTCGGTCTCCGTGTGCACAGACAGGGCTGCTGTTAACGTCGGTCTGTACAACGGACTTGTGCCAAAACTACGCCAACCGGCTGCAGAGGGAGACTCCCCCCCCCTTCACTGGAGAACTGCGCTAAAACAGCTGATCACAACGTTCACACTCTGTGGTCACGAAGTACTCCACGAGCCGCCGCCGTAGTGGTAGTGAGCAAATGACATGAGCATTACTACTATGAACAAAACAAAGCCAAGAACAGTTTTTACTCTTCAAAGTGACCATATTTATTTTCCCAAATAAAGTTCTTGCCTTTTTCAAAAGCCTCGTTGATTGGTAAAAGCCCCGGTGCCTTTGCAGCTGGCTTTGGATTCGCCGCTAGTTTAGCAGCGCAGGCGTCTTCGTACGCTTTTAACACACCATCGTAGCGATGGCGATGTTTCAGGTGACTAATCAGGTTGGAAGTATTATAGCTCGTTGCCTTCTTCCCTCCTCCTGGAACTTCTGCATTGCATTTGTTAATACAAATAGCAAGGGAACTATCTAACTCTGAAACTTTGAAATAGTCCCATACTACCGACGACATGTTTGTTTACTGTCCTGGGCCTGGCTTCACGGCCGCACACCATTTACGTCACAGCCAGGCATGAGTTAGGGAGCGCTGGATTTGTGAAAAACTTCCCTCTTCCTAAACCACTAATACCACAGTACTGGCAAAACGGGAGGAGCCGAGTGAAAAACAAGCGCCCCTCATCCCAATCCACCCACACCGGAGTATTTTTTTTCTTTTTTTTTACCCAAAAAATAAATTGTATATTATCGGGGCTATTAATACTTTTATCGGGTTTATCGAGATGACGTCATAATTCCTAATATCGGACCGATAATTATCGTGCACCACTAGTTTCTAGCCTTCGGTATTTCCAGTCAAGTGGCTACTGAAATCAATCCCTACTAACTGCTGTCTGTGCAATTTACTCCGCGCGAGTTGGCGGACTTTATTTTGCTTACTTTAACATCATTGTTCATGGTGGGGCTAAGGTGGGGCGAAGCCATTTCTTGGTATGGTTGTAGCCTACCCCAGCCATACCCTGACCGCAAATACCTCATTCCTTCCATCTACTTGGATCCGAATTGAAATGCTTCTCATTTTGCGCTGTCCCCCCGTTCAAAGGAAATCGCTGCCAATCATATTTCCAAACTCGCGCCAGGGGGGGAGGGGTTACAAGTCTCGCGTCTTGTGCTGCATTCACTTGCACTCGGACATTAGAGATTTTCTCTCATAAATGTCCGATGAGCCACAACTTTTCTTTCAAAACAAAGCTGGGGTGGCAAGGCATTTTTCTGAGGTGGCAGCTGCCACCCCGTGCCACCCCGTAAAACCGCCACTGCCTTCATCACAACATTTTTTTGTAGAAAATAAGATCTTTGGCAAACATACGTTTATGACACTTGCACATATTGTTCAGATGTATAACTTTCATAAATAAACATTACCTTTATGATTGTTTTAGCATATATGCAATCGGACAATAAACGCAGGCAATAAACGCAAAAAAAAACATGGTCACATGACCTAAATGTCTCTACCACAACACTTAAGTCTGTTTGTTTGCGTGTGTACATGTCATTGAGCCACTAGTTGGCATTGTGATAGACACTTAAAAGCTTCAAAATTCACAAGTGGGGTATATCCTAACATATTTTATATCCAACTAAACGTTATTATCCCTCTGGCGCGCACATTGCTCACCTGGCACTGTTGCTTCAGTTCTGCTGTGTGTTTCAGACCCAGGGACAACTTTGGCATACCATTTCCTTGGTCTCCCCCTTACCAAACATATTTCTAAAAATGATTTAAGTTAAGCATCCAACCAAACCCATTCCCTGGTTTTCAGACTCAGTCCTGCAGCCCTTTATGAGTGAACCCTCTATAACTGTGAATGTCACATTAAACACAGCTCTCCCCTGTGACTGCAGGTACCCTGAGATGCAGGTGCGTCTGCGGCAGGAAGTGGACCGGGTGGTGGACCGCAGCCGGCTGCCCTCCATCGAGGACCAGCCCCAGCTGCCCTACGTCATGGCCTTCATCTACGAGGTGATGCGCTTCACCAGCTTCGTGCCGCTCACCATCCCCCACTCCACCACCACGGACACCTCCATCATGGGCTACACCATACCAAAGAACACCGTGGTCTTCATCAACCAGTGGTCCATTAACCACGACCCGGAGCTGTGGTCCCACCCGGAGACCTTTGAACCCCAGCGCTTCCTGAAGGATGGGGTCCTGAATAAGGACCAGACCAGCAGCGTGCTCATCTTCTCGCTGGGGAAGAGGCGGTGCATCGGAGAGGAGCTGGCCAAGCTGCAGCTCTTCCTCTTCACTGTGCTGATCTCCCACCAGTGCCACATCACCGTGGACCCCGCCCGGCCCGTCAAACTGGACTACAGCTACGGGCTGACTCTGAAGCCCCACGCCTTCTTCATAGCTGTGACTCTGAGAGAAGATATGACTCTGCTGGAGGCCGCCACCATGCAGGAACCCACGGGCAAGGCTTATTCAGACTCCGAAAAAAAAAGTAAAAATGTATTGTAATCTGTTTACAGCATCAGAATCATAATACCTTATTTACATGGGGGCAAACAGGGATTTGCAACAGTTGCTCCATTTTTGAATAAAATAAAAATAAAATGATTTGACACTTTTTGTTATATTCCATGGAATGCTCTTAACATCCCAATAGCAATGAATATCTTAAGTGCTTTGACAAAAAATCCATAACAAATTGTCATCTGTGGAAGCCGTGGTACTCTAAAAAGCACGACCAATCATCTGAGCCGGCCCGGCTAAAATAACTGGATTGCCTACCTGCCTGTCAGCCTTCTCTGTGTGTTGGAGGAGGGGCTCTGTAAGGAAGTGGCAGATTTTTTCCGGCTGTACGTATTTTCAAATTCTAGCGCACTCGAGCTGGTTTCTCCAAATGTACCTACCCCACCTTTGAGTGAAAATGAGCGAGAAACAGATAACAATACAAAATACAAATAAAGATGTATCGGTACAAATTCTAACACGATAAAGCATTTAATGAATAACAAGGAAGACATACGATTACACAGTACTATAAGCAGATCATAACGCATAATGAATATGTTTCCAATGCCTTATAGACATGGGTGTCATAGAAAGTGTTACCAAATATATAAAACATATGAAGGCTGAAACACAAAAGACTTGTAAACCATAGCTCATGTTTCTGAAACCATAAGCTGAAATCTCAGGCTTTATTCTTATCACTGACTCATCTAAAGTATTATTGTGCCAGGGGGGGATTCTGATGTGGCATTGGTGTGCAAGGACACAAGGACAGAAGTGTGTACACGCCACAAGCAGCCATTTACAATCTGCGTTAGAACTTAGCAATTAGCATCTCTGTTTGATTCGTGGAGGTGGAGGACTGCAGTCAGCTGGAGATCAGCCTTAAAGACCTCAGACCTGTCATCACCGTGGTAACAGGAGACATCAGCTGCTCCGACACACGCTCTGTGACTTTAGTGTGAAAGGATTGAAAGAAACCATCATAGTGTTGTCATACGTTTTTGCTTTCGTATTAAAAGCAAATGTGCACCTCATGTAAATTTGGCCGACATCTTAAAGTTCTTCCTCTTTCAAACTCGCTCTAATTTGAAGGTAAACCATTGACACTGGAGATTTTTAACTTACACATTATATGCTACCTAAGATGAATGAGTCCTTGAACTTAAAAACAGTACGAACACAGTTTTTCATATGCAGTTTTAAAGCTTATAATAGTTACTCAGGAATAACGCCTTTGAATTGTCAATACTATTTGAATGATGAGAGTGATCTGATATGTTCTGCTGTAGATGCAAAGTATACAAAGATTAATATTAGCAGTGTTATGTCTTTTCTCTTCTATTTTCGTTACTCACAAAGGTTTTTGTTTAAGTTGTTTAGAACGCTGCTGTATGGAAAACCCCCGTCATTTATTCTCCATGCATAAGATGCCAGTAACCTTCATGTATCAATCCTCCTGCTGTATACATGGGAGTTGGGGCTGATTATTATTATTATCCTTTATTTGCTGCTCGCACTGACTGTAAGCAGTGGACACAAGCATTGTTTTTGGAAAAATGTCTTTTATTTTTTTAAATAGCAGATGGAATTAAGCAAGTGTTAAAGTCCTGATTATTGTACCCCTTAAAATAATAAAATATAAGAAATCACCGATAAATTATAACAAATCTATTGATGGCCATTTCACTTGCTTACCTCTAGTGCAAGCATTATATTTGTGAAATGACAAATGGCATAGTTTAGTGAGTGAAATCAGAAAGCATTCATGTTCCCTTTTCTCACATGGTCAAATGTTAACTTAATCAAGCCGGTTTAACAGGAACTAGCCTGGGTGAGGACTGTTGAAATTATATTTTGTACAATTAAATAACAATGTTTTTGACAATTGATTCATGTTAAAGTAATTTTTCATATACAAATGTCAGGAAATACTGTTTCAAGCCTCTTTAAAATAGAGATGTTCTATTATTGAAGTGAATATCTTTGGGTTTACACCTTGGACTTGAAGAACAGGGATGGAGATTTTTTACACAATTTTAAATACCAAACAATTCATTGATAATGGAAATAATTGTCAGTTGTTGCCCATAATTAACAAACAGTACCTTGTCGTACACTGCAGGAGAAGGTAACATGTTGGTGAAAAAAAACTGTTATATTGTCACCAAATAATGGATAAAAATATCCATTTGCTTTAAGGGGCGCTATAATGCTAATTTCTTGGTTTAGCCCTCTATTTAATGCCTCTACTGTGACATGTCTTCATGCTTTAATGTTCAAAAAGCTCTTTATTTCTCTCATACTGCCTGTGCTGCAGCACCTCTTTTCAGTCTCTGTCTGAAACCAGAGTTTTCAGACTGTTGTGAGCTGAGAGATGTGCCGCCCCTTAGACTATCACGTCCAATATGTTGTGCTAGCTAATAAAGGCGCAGGTGTTACATAGTGATGTCACGATGAGACAGCAGTAAACAAAGTGTTCAATGGAGGCGTTTCAGGCTTTTCTTTGTGCCTTCCAGACCATTTACATGCACAAAAACCTATACACCACCAACAGGAGAGGGAAAACCCCAAAAAGCATGATGGGGCCTAAAGTCAATCCATTCCTAACAGGGTTAGAAATATGACAATTGCAACAAGATATTTAATACTGCTCACAGTAGCAATTTATACAAATACATAATGTTACTGCTTGAAGTTATTCTCAGTTAAATTGTTCAGCCACATAATAAAAAACACTTTTTGTAGTTTCCTGATTTTGTTTTATGTCAACATAAGTGACATTTGCAAATTTAAATGACGCATTCCAACTATTCCCGTTTCAACTATGTTCAAAAATATTTGACAGCAATTAGCCTGCTAATCAACATTATTCAGTCAGTGCTACAGTTCACTGTAAACTTGTAAGGTAAAAAATGCAACGGCGTCCTGGCATGTTGCAAGGTCAGGTGGAAACAAAAGGGAAGTGTTATGGTGGGTGAAGCAAGCAGGACCCAAATGCAGATAACGCTGAAAATGCCTTTATTTCAAGGAAACGCATCACTAGGCCACCAGGGTGGGTGGAGGGGGTCAGGAGGACGGGATTTTGGGCTGACAGACCAGGAGCACAGCGGAGGACCCGGAAGGGATCTCGGGCGGACGGCCCGGGGGCAAGGCAGAAGCCGAGAAGGGGGACTCGGGCGGACGGCCCGGGGGCAAGGCAGAGTCCAAGGTGGGGGACTCGGGCGGACGGCCCGGGGGCAAGGCAGAGACCAAGGTGGGGGTCTCGGGCAGACGGCCCGGGGGCAAGGCAGAGTCCATGGTGGGGCGAAGGCCACAGCGGGCGAACTCAGAGGGCCGAGCATGAGGGCGATGGCAGCGGCAGAAGAGTCAGGGGGCCTAGGGGGTGAGTATCACGGCAGGAAGAGTCAGGGGGCCAGGCCCGAGGGCGAAGACCGCGGCACTCAGGGGGCCGGACTCGAGGGCGAAGACCGCGGCTCTCAGGGGGCCGGGCTCGAGGGCGAAGACCACGGCTCTCAGGGGGCCGGGCTCGAGGGCGAAGACCGCGGCTCTCAGGGGGCCGGGCTCGAGGGCGAAGACCAGACAGCTCCGGAGGCCGGGCAGGACCCGGTGTTGGCCGAACAGGAACCGGAGCAGGTGGGACAGGCTTCGGCAGGATCCCCCACGGAAGAGGACCAGGAGTTGGCAGGACCCCCGGCGAGACAGGTGATGGCGGGGCCTCCAACGGAACAGGACAAGGGGTTGGCAGGACCCCCGGCAGAAGAGTTGTCGGCGGGACCCCCAGAGGAACAGGACATAGGATTGGCAGGACCCCCGGCAGAAGAGTAGTCGGCGGGACCCCCAACGGGACAGGACATGGGATTGGCAGGACCCCCGGCAGGAGAGTAGTCGGCGGGACCTCCAACGGGACTGGACATGGAGCTGGCACTTCAGTAAGGACTCGAGTTGGGACTTGAGTAGGAACTCGAGTAGGGACTGGAGAGGGGACTGGAGAGGGGACTTGAGAGGGGACTTGAGAGGTGACTCGAGAGGTAACTCGAGAGGGAACTCGAGAGATTACTTGAGAGGGAACTCGAGAGGGGACTCGAGAGGGGACTTGAGAGGGGACTTGAGAGGGGACTTGAGAGGAAACTGGAGAGGGAACTTGAGAAGAAACTGGAGAGGGGACTCGAGAGGGAACTTGAGATGGGACTAGAGTTGGGACTTGAGAAGTGACTAAAGGAGGGAGAAGGGACTAGAGATGGGACTAGAGGAGGGACTTGAGAAAGGACTTGAGAAAGGACTTGAGAAAGGAATTGAGTAAGGACTTGAGTAAGGACTTGAGGAAGGACTTGAGGAAGGACTTGAGTAGGGACTAGAGAAGGGACTTGAGAAGGGACTTGAGATGGGACTAGAGTTGGTACTTGAGAAGTGACTAGAGGTGAGACTGGAGAAGGGACTATGGAAGTGACCTGAGGAGGGACTATGGAAGTGACTAGAAAAGGGACTTGAGTTAGGACTCGAGAAGAGACTAGAGAATGGACCAGAGATGGGACTAGAGATGGGACTATGGCAGCTGGGGCCAGAGCTGGGTCTGGAACCATGGCCGCTGGGGCCGGGACCATGGCTGCCGGGGCCAGAACTGGGTCTGTAGCCATGGCTGCTGGGGCCAGAACTTGGGCCGGAACCATGGCTCTTGGGGCTCGGGCTGCTAGCCTGGCCTTGCGACTCCTTCTTTTAGGAGCCGTTTGGAAGCTTCGTGGACCTCCAAAAGCCAGACGAGTTCCAGAGAACGGCTCCTGGACAGGAGCAGGACATGGGGAAGAAGCAGGGGTTGACTCCGGACGGAACACACAGAGACGTTTGTAGTCAGCAGGCTGGAAATCACACCCAGAGAATTTCACCAAGCCTGGTTTCTCCATAGCCAACCGGTGCGCCTCTACCAGAGCGGCTTCCTTCTGCAGAACACTGGACGCTCCCTTCCACCAATCATAGCAGCAAGCCAAATAAAAGGAAACATTTTGTAATTCCACCTGAAATGGATCATCTGCTGGGTCCATTTCTTGGTTGGTTGGTTCTGTTACGGTGGGTGACGCAAGCAGGACCCAAATGCAGATAACGCTGAAAATGCCTTTATTTCAAGGATAACGAAAAAATACTCGGACAAAACAGAACATTCACCGGTGAACTCAGTCACAAACAAAAGACGAACCAACACTGAACACAGGAAGGGACAAGACTAAATACAGGGAGGGGTAATCACAAGACGAGAAACAGCCGGACAGGGGAGGAGAAACACAAGGGCCACAGGTGAACACAATCAGACAACTAGACACACCAGGGAAACTAACGACAGGGGAAAAAACACAGGAAGAAGGACCAGACAATATACAAGGGAGAAAACATGACAGGGAGAACAGCAAAACACCCAAAACAAGACATACAAAACGCAGGGTTGCCAACTTTGGGTACCTGGCTGGAGTGAGATTTTGATATCATGGGTTTAATTACACATATGCGCACGAAATGACTGCTATCGTGTTAGTAGCGGGACCTTAGCATATAGGACAGGGGTAGCCAACACGGTGCCCGCGGGCACTTAGTCGCCCGCAGGGGCAACGTGAGTCGCCCGCCGGGCATGTTCTAAAAATAGCTCGCCAAGCAATCCAAAATGTATAAAATACACAAAACAAAAAAGGAAATGTAATTAAAATAATCTACCCTATGCATAAACGAAACCTAAATCATAGCGAACTCTATCTACTTACTACAACTCTATAACACCCCTCCCCCCACCCCCACAATGAATATCGACCAATCACGTTCTTGCTTGATTTGCGGGACCAGCGTTGCAGTCGGGAAGAAAACCAATGTGGCACCTCCCCGCTGATTTTCCTTCTGGCAGAATCTACACTACACATCAGCCCCATTGAACAGCCTATCATGCCAGCATATACAACACATGAGGGGCAGAGTTTTACTCTGTGTGTTGTAACTTATATATTTATTGTACTTGACGCACGGCGTAATTTCCACTGGGGACATGTCCCCCGCACTTTTCGAAATCACCTTTGTGTCCCCACTTTACAAATATGTTTATTTTATTTTTTTAACGCAAGCCATCATCGCCACGGAGGAGCACACAGCCTTTGTGAGCGAGCGAGACAGAGAGAGAGAGTGAGCGAGCTAGGGAGGGAGGGAGAGAGAGAGACAGACGGAGAGAGAAACGGAGAGAAAGAGAGCTAGGGAGAGCACACCTTTATCTATTTAATATAGATAAAGTAAGAAATAATTCCAATGTGTACTATAGGACAGTAAAAAAAACTGTTTAAAAGGGGAGTGGTTAGTAAAATATGCATAAAGAAAAATAAAGAATGCTAATAACATAAGATAAGAATAAACAAGTTTAAATGATTTGTTATTGGTTGTGATCATATTCTAAAGATGTTTGGATTATTGAAAATACAGCTCCCTTTCATATGAGTATTGAGAGCTGTATCCATCAATTCATGTTGTGCTCAAAGTGCACCAGATTGATGCATTTCACTTCAACATTTAAAAAAAAATCTTCCCTGCATGCTCATGAGGCGGTGAGGACCCCCCTAGAGGAGGTGAGATCAACCCCCAAATAAAGCAGGTTAAATTAATTAAATTGCAAACATTTTCTTTTAGTAAACACTGCAAACGGGTCCCACAGACCCAAACAGCACACAAAGGTTAAAGGTCGGCATATAATAATGTTAAAATGTGCTAAATATATACACTGCAAAAAACAAAAAAAAGAGGAGCAAAAGTAGCCCCGACTTGTTTTATTTTTTTAAAGTAGCCCTCACCCTAAAAACGGTTGGTGACCCCTGATATAGGATATACAATATATACAAATACACAATATTGGACACAGACTATAAAGGGCACACAGTTTCCTTCACTAATGAAAGTCAAACACATGTTTGTTTCCACTGTTTTATTGTGTGCCTGTCGCGATAAGCAATTCATTGACTTATCGGCTCCGGAGTATTTTTGTTGGGTAATCTATGGTAGGGCTAACCCATACAGGGCTCAAGTCAGTATTTGCAATGTAATTACATACACGCTGTATCGCCCCCTTGACAGTGAAACGCCACGCGTGAGGTTTAGATTATTTTCCTGTCTCAATCCAAATTGAACTGTATGAAACAAAAAGGCACATTTGTCTTGTAGTAAATAAAAAGGGCGACCTGGAGCCAATCCTGCAATTTACCCACAGGTGAAAGAGTTGACATGCTGAAAACCCAACCCCTGCACACATTCTGGTACTCTCTTGAGAAGAAAAATAATAAATATATTACTCCACGACATATTTAAAAAAAAATTAATGCCATTTTAGTTTTGTGTTACTTTGTTCTGAAAGCTGAAACCTGCTGCTTCCTCACAGAGAGAAGAGGGAAGAGGCTGTGTGGAATTACTTTACATTATGTATAAGAGTGGATAGCCCCCATTGTTCTGTGTGTTAAAATGAAAGACAGCCCACACACTTATCAATCATCAAACCGTGGGCTCTTATTTCATTATCAACACGTAATGTTGTATCGATGTAGGCCTATATAGAGATGTACTACAGAAAAAGTATTCTCCGTCGGGACTTCCTGCAACAACACCACGCCGTTTTTTTTATTCTGATTGGCCAGAAGACATTATCAAAGATGTTCTATTGAGAAGACAATCACTACGTGACAACAGTTTTCAAAACCGTTTCTAGTCTTCGGTATTCGTGAGAGCGTGAGATTGAGAGTGAAAGCGTGTGTCACACGCCAGATGCGTGAGAGTGGGCAACCCTGCAAAACGTGACATAACACAATAATCGTAATAGGAAGTATTTAGGAGAACCTTTTCCCAGCACAGCGTTTTATCTCGCCCTGCCAGAACATCCTGTACTCGATCAGAGAGCGGCTTGCAGCCAGACAACTTTTCAGAGTGCGTGACAAATTCAGATAAACGACAGTAGATGATTAGATCACTCCATGCTCCACTTCTCAAAATTGAACGTGAAAACTAAGCAGTGCCAACAAAGTCGTGTGGCAGCGTGCCAAGAATAATTTCTATGAATCGGAAGCAAAAACCTTTTGTTGCTGAGTTAAGGAGTTGACAGATCATCAAACACAAATGAGCTGACAATGAGTAATTTCCCTGAATCAGTGGCAGATTGACTCCAGTTATAACAGACATTTGCATCACAGGATGCTGCTTTAAAAGGACAAAAACACAAATCTGATATTCTCCAAAATGATGGAAATATAATGGGGTACGTGCTGACATAAAACTCTGCTGAGGAAGATGAAATATCACATGGAATGGCCCTAAAACGCATCCTGTGTCACAACAGTTTACACCTGTCAAGACTGCATTAACAGATTAAGGTGAATCTATCTGTAAACTCGTATCCTGCATCGCCGCCGATAAAACGTGCGGATCATTCCGCCATCAACTAAGAGTTCAGTCAATATCACTATAAAGTAACTTTGGTGTCCCCATCAGAATCACTCATTCATCATGAAAATGTAGCAGAATAATGAAACTCTGCAGGTCTTATTATAAAAGGCCAAACATTTACACACATATCAGTACAATGATAAGTCTCTTGAAATGTGTTTCCTTCATTTTATACCTTATTTTTTCATTGGATGTACGTGATTTTGGCATGTCCCACACACTGCTCTGCTGACTACAGTGTGTGTAATAAGTGATTAAATGATACTACATTTTTTAAATAAGTATATGGTTTTATTGTCGAGTTATTCGATACAACGAGTCATTTTGATCATGTACATTCTATTTTCATAATAATATTGAGCCTTTTGCATGTGTCCCTGACATTGCTGTCCACCCTGTCATTATGGGGTAACTTCCCCATAAAAAAACATCTGATGTTTTCAGTGACATTACTACCACCATTTTGTTTTTCCTCAATGGAGGCTGAGACATTGGCTAGTTGCAGAGTAAGTATTTAAACTTATATTTCGTAATTGTAATCATATTATGTGTGTAGTTGGATGTTGTCAAGCTTAACATGTCCACTCTGTCATAGTGAAATGTCAATTAATATAAAAAACCTTTCAGAAATTCGAAGTATATTTGTTAAACATACACAGTCACCTTGCTAACTGAATCATGTTGCTAACTGAAGGTCCACCATGTGCTCATTAAATGCTAATATTAGCCAAAAATGTCCACCCTGTCAGCAAGACTACATGGTAAAAATAGTTAGCCATCATTTCATTATTATCCAAATACTTTTTCCATTAAAGGTGGGGTAGGTAAGTTTCAGAAACCGGCTTCGAGATACACTTTTTGTATATTCCATGGCATGCTCTTAACATCCCGATAGCAATGAATATCTTAAGTGCTTGACAAAAAATCCATAAAAAAATGTCATCTGTAGAAGCCGTAATACTGTAAAAAGTACAACCAATCCATTTAACCGTTAAATGGATTGGATGGCCTACTGCCTGTCAGCCTCCCATCTGGGCACAAACTTATCCTCGTGCCCTCATTGGTCATGTGCGCGTTCGTGTGTGTTGGAGGAGGGGCTCTGTAAGGAAGTGGCATATTTCTCCGGTTTGTTAATGTTCAAATTCTAGCGATCCTCCGAGCCGGTTTCTCAAACTTACCTACCCCACCTTTAACTGAAATATATTGTGTGAGAAATTGACTAAATAGCTTTCTGAAAATGTACATTTATAATACTATGTAATTACAATGTATTTACTCTACACTGAATTTGTCCCAGACAGGGTGGATAAATTGGCTTGTTTGCATGTCTGCCTGCCATTAATTTATAAAAAGTGTGGGAGCTTGACCACATCCATTTCTAACAGCATAACATATACTTAATACAATGAATATGAAGTTCAGTGGAAAATCTCAGCTTTCTTTTTTGAAATGGGGAAGTCTGAAAGGCACCGTATGGTGATATGGACTCAGTTGTGTAACTTGCATAGCTGAGTTTAAGATTATGAATAGAGGGGTTTATGGAGATCTGAATGATGTTTACAAGATTGTGTCAGATGTTTCAGAGAGGTCCACTGGCTGATAGCAGCTCAGGAATGAAGACACCACAATCAGCACTATCAGCTCCGTCCTGAGCAGGGTCAGCACAGGTGAGTTTCGGTCAAGATCAGAGCAGAAAATTGAGACATGAACAGAAAACATTACATTACCTTCCTCCATGTGATTATACATGTGTAGACTAACCAGGCAAATGACCTATGGCCAGTGGAGGAATGTTAATAGGTAAATGAAGCCAAGTGCTGCACTCAAACCTGTGTCCGGCTGAGCCCAAGAACATTGGCCTCGCTCTACCATGTGAGCTATTCTATTTTTGGGCCAGTCTGGCTAGATTTGAAAGGGGGAGTTAGAGGGGTTGACAGGTGCAAAGGGTAAAGAGGCCGGATTGAAACCTGCGTCCGGCCCAGAAGTGACTGAGCCCGAGGACGTTGGCCTCAATCTCTTCCAAGTGAGCTACGCTGTGGACCTTAAATACACACTTGAGCTACTTTGTTTTCCTTTTGTCCCAGTTTAGCCTTTATAGAGAGATAGATTTAAAGGGGGTGATAGAGGGGATGACACAAGTAAGGGCGGGATTTGAACCTGTGTCCACACAGTGAGGACTGAGCCTCTGAAAGCTGGCCGGCCCGCGTTTTTTCTTTTATGTGTTAAACAAGAAACTACAAGACACTTTGCACAATAATTTGAAACAAGACTGTTAGATTGACAGGAAATTCATTGACGACTATTTTCATAGTTGTACGTCGTTGTTCATGTAAAATCATTGCATGCTCTCTCAAATAATGACAACTATTTTTTTTTTTTAAAGTTGTCCGTGTAATTGCTTAAAATTGCATTATTTTCACGAACAAAATCAATGGATTTATCAAGAAAATATTATATAACCGCATAATCCATAATAACATTAACAGTTCAAAAGGAGCCAACATCAACCAACTACAGCCTGAATCCTGCTTTGACATATATGCATAAGTGATTATCTAATTATATATTATAGTCTCACACTCACAGGACCCATTTTTATGATTATACCTGCATACTTTTACTTTAAGCAGAGTATTTTGAGAGTATTAGTACTTTAAATAAAGGATCTGAGATTTTCCTCCACTATTGCCAAAAAGGTTCACTGCAGCAATTAGTTTGTGCTAATTTGATTCAGTGCATTCTTTTTGTGGTAGAATTACTGTTGGAAAGAGGAGTGATAGAGTGGCGAAGTCTAGACCATCTACTTCCGCCCCATGGGACCTTATTTCTGAAAAATTATGTATTGAAGTCAATGGAGAGAGAAAACTTATCTTTCGATCCCGTTTGAATTGTGCCATGAATTACACATATGATGTTTGTCAATCTTAAAAAATCATTTCCATGTCAAAAAAGTCACAGTTTGTCTTAAAACTGTTGAAATATAAGACTATGAATAATACGCAACTAGAAAGACTGCAAATCCCAGAGTACATTAACGTTACACATACACTGGTGTTACTCACCAAAACCTTGTAAAGCCGGTCCCGCATGCTGGCTCTTACGGAACCGACTAACTCCCCTTGTGTGTACAGTTCTAAACATGGCCAGACTTGGAGTGATTTTCACCTCTTTTAATACTTTTCACTTCATTCTGAAAGAAAGAGGTGAAATATGCCAACGTGACTGCCATCTTGGTGTTGGTGACGTATGCAAGACCAGAGTTGTAGTTCATTGAGCGCTTCACACAAACAAATGTGTTACGACATTTTTTTATTTTTTCTTTCCGGGAGCCTCCATGGGACCCCGGAAGCGTAAAATTATACATTGAAGTCAATGGAGAGAGAAAGGTTATCTTTTGATCCCGTTTAAATTGTGCCACGAATGACACATATGATGTTTGTCAATTTAAAAGAATATTTTGCAAATCAAAAAAATAAAAATGTGTCGTAAAACTGTGAAGTTACACATTTTTTTGTGTGAAACCGCTGAGTGAACTACAGGTCTCTCGTCTCGCACAATACGCGTCACCATCACAAAGACGGCCGCCACGTTAGCACATTTCACCTGTTTCTTTCAGAATGAGAATAAAAGTATAAAACGAGGTGAACATCACTACAAGTCTGGACACGTTGAGAGCTGTACATACACGAAAGGGGAGTTAGTCGGTTCTGTAAGAGCAGCGGGACCGGCTTTACAAGGTTTCGGTGAGTAATATGAGTGCAATGTGTAACGTTAATGTCAGCTAGCTAACATTAGCTAACAAGGTACACTAACGTGTTTTGTTTTAGCAACTAGTTTTCTCCTTAAGAACTTCGTGGTCTCTGTGTATGCTGTGGATAACATTAGTGTTCACAAGAACAAGGTAAACTCCCGTGTTTTGTTTTAGTTGCTCTTCAGATTGAAGCGGCCAGTTTTATATCGACTATACAGTATAGTCTATACTGTATGTGTGATCTCCTTTTACATCTCGTTGTGTCATTTGAGTTTATTTGCTGTGTGTAGATTCAAGGATTTTGGTGACATGAACATGACCATCGCGGAGGCAGTCCAGTTACCATCCTTCTGTCTCCGTGAGGAGGGTGGGTCATATATCACCCATACTGGCACCAGTCCAAGGGCAGCTGCACATCACAGACCGTCAGTCTCTACTTTGTTGTGTGGACCACGAAGGAGGCGATCATCATCCTCATCCCCAAAGACCCTGCATGGCATGGAAATCTCCTCCTCCTGGAACAATTCTACAGCCAGCATATGCTCCCTGTGTTGGCCAGTAGAGAGGAGGACATTTAAATAAACATACTCTTAACACCCTCAGACTCTGCGTTGTGTTCCGTATGTGTGATGGGGTGTTATGCAGAGGGGGAGGAAAACAGGACACAGCAGATTGGGATTGTGGTGGAGACGCTGAGCAGTTATTTAATTGTTGCATGTAATTATTATTATACTGCGTGCTTCTTAGTTATTCCATCTTTTGCTGTAACATGGATCTGTATGTAACTCTATATTCACTTGTTATCTACCACACTCCATTCTACATCATACACCATTATACATGATGGTGTATATAGGATATATATTTGTATACATATCTGTAAATTGTATAATTTTATTTAAACGTCTTTTTGATCTCTCTGTCTATAAACACAAACTGAGTAAGATTGACAATAAAGTTGACTTTGAAAAATATATATATTCTTTATGAAAATAGTTGCCTGTTGTCAAATGAATCCAAATGAAATGTTGGACTGAACTACAACTACGCCTTTAAATCTCTACGGACTGTTCTTCAGTGGGATGGCAAGTTCCTATCTTTAAACATTTATTAGTTTTTTCTCAGAACAGATTGATTTTCTGAAGTTAATTTAACTTAACCATGTAAGGTCATTATTAAAAAGGTACAATCAATTGTTTAGGGTTGAATAAAATAATGAAAAACATTTCATTTGGATAATTTACTGACAGAATAAGAAACTCAATAATGCTCTACTCACCTGTCCTTTTTATAAAGTGAAACAGTTTGAAACGATAGATTTTTAGTAAACTTAAAAACAACCTTCTCCAAAAGCTATCAAGGAATATACCGAATACTTATTTTAGAACTTTATTACATATTTTATTAAATAGTTTGAATGATCCATAATTGACAGAAGCTTGTGTTTACACTGACCTGTTACTCATATATTAATGTCTTTGTAACTTCTTTAAACCACTACCTCACTAATTTCTTTCATTCATCACGGTTCAGTAAACTAAGTGACACATGAACCAGTTTAATAATTATAATAACGTAGGATTGCAACTCTTTGAAACTGTAGGTGGCTCTTAAAAGAGCCGTTGTGTTTGGGTGTGCTGGTCTCGGGTCAGTTTAAGCCCTCTCTCCGCGGATGCAGCTGGATGTCCTTGGGCATGATGGTGACCCTCTTTGCTTGGTTCATCTTACTGGGGGCAGCTACATGGATGTCGGTGCAGTCCACAGTCATTGTGCAGTTGAAGGCAGAGATGGATGAAGGCAGAATGAATGTATTATTGACTCCGAATGAAGCACAACTTCATGTCATACAATACATTGACTTTATTTGTAATTGTGTAAAAAAATATGAGCATTGATTAGCAAGCAGGACCTGCAGGAACAGAGCACGGTGATGGATTGAGCTGGGAAGAGAGAAGAATAAAGAAAACAGATCAACTTCATTATCGGATATTAAAAATTCAATTTCAAAACAAGTTGCCGCTCCTACAGTTTTCTAGTATGTAAAGATGATTTCACTTGACCTATGCAAAATATCACACTCAATACATGTTGTCTCTGGGGGGTGCATTGTGCCTTGATGTATATAAATAATATACCATAACCAAATACTATTACGTACAGTGGAAATCAGGTTGCCAGAGCAGGTCAGTGTGCATGTTCCTCAGGGTCTCAGCAGTTACAGGTGAGGGAAATAAAATAAAAGAGAAAAAGGTCAGTAACACAGGGTTGCCAACTCTCACGCATCTGGCGTGTGACACGCTTTCACCCTCAATCTCACGCTCTCACTCTGCCCAAACTATTCTAACGCCAAAAACAAGAATACCGAAGACTAGAAACGGTTTTGAAAACTTTTGTCAGGTAGTGATCGTCTTCTCAATAGAACATCTTTGATAATGTCTTCTGGCCAATCAGAATCAAGATAACGGCGTGTTGTTGTTGCACGAAGTCCTGACGGAGAATACTTTTGCTGTAGTACATCTCTACATCGATACAACATTACGTGTTGATAGAAATCAACACGTAATGAAATAAGACCCCACGGTTTGATGATTGATAGGTGTGTGGGCTGTTCATGTTGACACACAGAACAATGGGGGCTATCAACCCTTATCCACAATGTAAAGTCATTCACACAGCTTCTTCCCTCTTCTCTCTGTGAGGAGCAGCAGGTTCAGCTTTCAGAAGAAAGTAACAAAAAACTAAAATGGCATTCATTTTTTTAAATATGTCGTGTAGTAATAGATGTATTTATTTTTCTTCTCAAGAGAGAACCAGAATGTGTATTTTATGTTAGTATTTAAAAAAATCTCCTGGGGGAGAATCCCCCAGACCCCCCTGCAGGGGTTGGCTTTCAGCATGTCAGCTCATTCAGCTGTGGGGAAATTGCAGGATTGGCTCCAGGTCGCCCTTTTTATTTACTACAAGACAAATGTGCCTTTTTATTTCATACAGTTCAATTTAGATTGAGACAGGGAAATAATCTAAACCTCAAGCGTGGCGTTTCACTGTCAAGGGGAGCGTGTATGTAATACATTGCAAATACTGACTTCACTCCACCGCTGTATGGGTTAGCCCTACCAGAGATTACCCAACACAAATACTCTCTGGCAACTGCCGACCTGTATTGCGCAAGCGCAGATCTAAGATCCAGTAGAAATGATGAAAAAGTAAAAGTCTGCTGCTTATTGTTCTACTAGGCCAAAATAGAGTGTGTTAATTAATATTTGGCAGTTTGGAGTAAGTCTGTAAATTTGTTTGTGTGTGCGTGTCATGTATAGGCCTCTCACGATAATGAATTTTGTTGGATACATTTTCCAGGAAATTATTGCGATAAACAATAATATTGTCGGCACCGTTGTATGACCATTTTAGACCCCTGACATAATGATAATATATAATAATAATTGAAGTACATCCTTTCGAACTGCTAGTCACATCCTCATGTAAATGGAAATTTATCGAGTTCATTTTTATTTATCGTCCGATAAGTCAATGAATTGCTTATCGGACACACAATGAAACAGTGGAATCAAACATGTGTGTGACTTTCATTAGTGAAGGAAACTGTGTGCCCTTTATAGTCTGTGTCCAATTGTGTGTATTTGTATATATTGTATATATATATATATATATATATAAGCTACGGTCTCGATGCTGACACGATAGCAGTCATTTAGTGCGCATGTGTGTAATCAACCCCATGATATCAACATCTCACTCCAGCCAGGTACCCACAGTTGGCAACCCTGCAGTAACAACACTTTAAAGTAACAACACTTTGAATAATTATCTCTTTTAATAATGTTCTATCAGTAATCACTCAACTACTGTCTTTCCAACAAACAGATTGACTCACTATCATCACAATGAAACACGTCCAGAAGAATGGACCACAGATGGAAATGAGCTATTAGCTATAATCTGGCATATTGCATCTCTTCTCTTTGCTGAGATTAATGTTTTTGTATGCATGGTCCTTCTATAAATAAATAAATAAATGCCATGCAAAGCTGCCTGCCTGCCTTCGACTCTCCCTGAACTGCCTGATCTTTTAATGTTCAATGTTAATCATTTGAGCAGATAGCATTAAGTAGAAAAGATCGCAGATGCTAATGTGCCGGTGTTACCGTTTAACTGGTTACACCGGGGAAGTCGTTACGTTACGTTAACCGTAGGAATGGGGCGTGTACTTTGAGGAGCCATTGTCGAATAGCCAGGAAATACACATTTCGATCGCTTCTTTTGTTGTTTACATTTATCTTTTGGTATATTTGGCTCCATAGGAACACTTTGATGCACATTCAGTATCAGTGTGTGAGGTTGTGGTTGCGATGCCGATATCCGGACGCGTACAGCGAGGACTACAAAATGACAATGAGGTGACTGGGGATGTCTGTTCAAAACATTGCAAACGTGAATAAATCATTTCAAATATGTATTTGTCTCCGACTGTCATTTGTACATCGTTGTTAATGTGATGTTTAGTAGCTTTGATAGCTGTCCATACCTCCAGACAGCCTAAAGTAAGACACAAGTTGTTTACTCACAGCCCGAATTCAACATCGAGATCCGTGGCCAGCTGTGATCCTCTCGATTAACTTGTGACAGGACTTCTGTGTAGCTATTCTCCAGCGAGCAAGGTTTTTATTAAATACCTCCATCCCTCTCGTCACAACACGACTCTACACTGTGCAGAAAAAAACAACATAAATGAAAATAACTTGCTGGATAGCTTAGAATGAAACAAAACAAACTATCTTCCATGGCCAGTTGGGACTAACGCGTTACAAGTAACGCGTTACTGTAACGCGTTATTTTGGCAGTAACTAGTACTCTAACGCATTACTTTTTCAATCAGTACTCAGTTACCGTTAACATGGTGCGTTACTCCGTTAGTTTTTTTATATAGTCAACAGCCAGTGAACAGAGATGAGAACTGTACTTAAGTACAGTATTGAGTAAATGTACTTAAATACTTCCTGTGTCACATGCGGAGACGGGCTGTGGGCGTGGTGTGTTGTTTACTAACAGATGATGCCTGGCGGCGGCGGCGGAGCTCAAGTCTAGTTTCTCCACCTGGAGATATTCTCACTATTTCACTTTTGTCGAGCACAAAGAAAAGCACGTTTAGTTAAATGTAAGTCGTGTCCTGGCGGGTCAAAGAGCCTATCTACTGCCCAAACCAGTCATTCAAATCTCTTAAAACATCTGCAAAAACAACATGCTGGGACGAAGCTAGTAGCTAAGACCACAGAGACTCAGCCGACGCCACTCCACCTCCACCTGCACCGAAGCAACAGCGGCTGGATTTTAACAAGGGATGCTAGCCGGGGGAAAGTCGATAAAGCTATTGCACGGTATGTGTTGTAGAACACATGCAGGCTATTGCTACAGTGGAGTCACCCGCTTCAGGGAGCTAGTTAGCATGATAGCATGTCCGGCGGCACACTGCATATGGGACGGAAAAACTTTTTCCAACTACCTGGAGAAAAGAATATACAAAAATGTAAAGCCAGCTAATATCGATGCTATCCAGATTGCATATAATGCATGTCAAGTGATCAACAGATTGTATTATTTTCCAACAAATCTATTGATGGCCATTTCACTTGCTTACCTCTAGTGCAAGCATTATATTTGTGAAATGACAAATGGCATAGTTTAGTGAGTGAAATCAGAAAGCATTCATGTTCCCTTTTCTCACATGGTCAAATGTTAACTTAATCAAGCCGGTTTAACAGGAACTAGCCTGGGTGAGGACTGTTGAAATTATATTTTGTACAATTAAATAACAATGTTTTTGACAATTGATTCATGTTAAAGTAATTTTTCATATACAAATGTCAGGAAATACTGTTTCAAGCCTCTTTAAAATAGAGATGTTCTATTATTGAAGTGAATATCTTTGGGTTTACACCTTGGACTTGAAGAACAGGGATGGAGATTTTTTACACAATTTTAAATACCAAACAATTCATTGATAATGGAAATAATTGTCAGTTGTTGCCCATAATTAACAAACAGTACCTTGTCGTACACTGCAGGAGAAGGTAACATGTTGGTGAAAAAAAACTGTTATATTGTCACCAAATAATGGAAAAATATCCATTTGCTTTAAGGGGCGCTATAATGCTAATTTCTTGGTTTAGCCCTCTATTTAATGCCTCTACTGTGACATGTCTTCATGCTTTAATGTTCAAAAAGCTCTTTATTTCTCTCATACTGCCTGTGCTGCAGCACCTCTTTTCAGTCTCTGTCTGAAACCAGAGTTTTCAGACTGTTGTGAGCTGAGAGATGTGCCGCCCCTTAGACTATCACGTCCAATATGTTGTGCTAGCTAATAAAGGCGCAGGTGTTACATAGTGATGTCACGATGAGACAGCAGTAAACAAAGTGTTCAATGGAGGCGTTTCAGGCTTTTCTTTGTGCCTTCCAGACCATTTACATGCACAAAAACCTATACACCACCAACAGGAGAGGGAAAACCCCAAAAAGCATGATGGGGCCTAAAGTCAATCCATTCCTAACAGGGTTAGAAATATGACAATTGCAACAAGATATTTAATACTGCTCACAGTAGCAATTTATACAAATACATAATGTTACTGCTTGAAGTTATTCTCAGTTAAATTGTTCAGCCACATAATAAAAAACACTTTTTGTAGTTTCCTGATTTGTGTTTTATGTCAACATAAGTGACATTTGCAAATTTAAATGACGCATTCCAACTATTCCCGTTTCAACTATGTTCAAAAATATTTGACAGCAATTAGCCTGCTAATCAACATTATTCAGTCAGTGCTACAGTTCACTGTAAACTTGTAAGGTAAAAAATGCAACGGCGTCCTGGCATGTTGCAAGGTCAGGTGGAAACAAAAGGGAAGTGTTATGGTGGGTGAAGCAAGCAGGACCCAAATGCAGATAACGCTGAAAATGCCTTTATTTCAAGGAAACGCATCACTAGGCCACCAGGGTGGGTGGAGGGGGTCAGGAGGACGGGATTTTGGGCTGACAGACCAGGAGCACAGCGGAGGACCCGGAAGGGATCTCGGGCGGACGGCCGGGGGCAAGGCAGAAGCCGAGAAGGGGGACTCGGGCGGACGGCCCGGGGGCAAGGCAGAGTCCAAGGTGGGGGACTCGGGCGGACGGCCCGGGGGCAAGGCAGAGACCAAGGTGGGGGTCTCGGGCAGACGGCCCGGGGGCAAGGCAGAGTCCATGGTGGGGCGAAGGCCACAGCGGGCGAACTCAGAGGGCCGAGCATGAGGGCGATGGCAGCGGCAGAAGAGTCAGGGGGCCTGGGGGTGAGTATCACGGCAGGAAGAGTCAGGGGGCCAGGCCCGAGGGCGAAGACCGCGGCACTCAGGGGGCCGGACTCGAGGGCGAAGACCGCGGCTCTCAGGGGGCCGGGCTCGAGGGCGAAGACCGCGGCTCTCAGGGGGCCGGGCTCGAGGGCGAAGACCGCGGCTCTCAGGGGGCCGGGCTCGAGGGCGAAGACCAGACAGCTCCGGAGGCCGGGCAGGACCCGGTGTTGGCCGAACAGGAACCGGAGCAGGTGGGACAGGCTTCGGCAGGATCCCCCACGGAAGAGGACCAGGAGTTGGCAGGACCCCCGGCGAGACAGGTGATGGCGGGACCTACAACGGAACAGGACAAGGGGTTGGCAGGACCCCCGGCAGAAGAGCTGTCGGCGGGACCCCCAGAGGAACAGGACATAGGATTGGCAGGACCCCACGGCAGAAGAGTAGTCGGCGGGACCCCCAACGGGACAGGACATGGGATTGGCAGGACCCCCGGCAGGAGAGTAGTCGGCGGGACCTCCAACGGGACTGGACATGGAGCTGGCACTTCAGTAAGGACTCGAGTTGGGACTTGAGTAGGAACTCGAGTAGGGACTGGAGAGGGGACTGGAGAGGGGACTTGAGAGGGGACTTGAGAGGTGACTCGAGAGGTAACTCGAGAGGGAACTCGAGAGATTACTTGAGAGGGAACTCGAGAGGGGACTCGAGAGGGGACTTGAGAGGGGACTTGAGAGGGGACTTGAGAGGAAACTGGAGAGGAAACTTGAGAAGAAACTGGAGAGGGGACTCGAGAGGGAACTTGAGATGGGACTAGAGTTGGGACTTGAGAAGTGACTAAAGGAGGGAGAAGGGACTAGAGATGGGACTAGAGGAGGGACTTGAGAAAGGACTTGAGAAAGGACTTGAGAAAGGAATTGAGTAAGGACTTGAGTAAGGACTTGAGGAAGGACTTGAGGAAGGACTTGAGTAGGGACTAGAGAAGGGACTTGAGAAGGGACTTGAGATGGGACTAGAGTTGGTACTTGAGAAGTGACTAGAGGTGAGACTGGAGAAGGGACTATGGAAGTGACCTGAGGAGGGACTATGGAAGTGACTAGAAAAGGGACTTGAGTTAGGACTCGAGAAGAGACTAGAGAATGGACCAGAGATGGGACTAGAGATGGGACTATGGCAGCTGGGGCCAGAGCTGGGTCTGGAACCATGGCCGCTGGGGCCGGGACCATGGCTGCCGGGGCCAGAACTGGGTCTGTAGCCATGGGCTGGGGCCAGAACTTGGGCCGGAACCATGGCTCTTGGGGCTCGGGCTGCTAGCCTGGCCTTGCGACTCCTTCTTTTAGGAGCCGTTTGGAAGCTTCGTGGACCTCCAAAAGCCAGACGAGTTCCAGAGAACGGCTCCTGGACAGGAGCAGGACATGGGGAAGAAGCAGGGGTTGACTCCGGACGGAACACACAGAGACGTTTGTAGTCAGCAGGCTGGAAATCACACCCAGAGAATTTCACCAAGCCTGGTTTCTCCATAGCCAACCGGTGCGCCTCTACCAGAGCGGCTTCCTTCTGCAGAACACTGGACGCTCCCTTCCACCAATCATAGCAGCAAGCCAAATAAAAAGGAAACATTTTGTAATTCCACCTGAAATGGATCATCTGCTGGGTCCATTTCTTGGTTGGTTGGTTCTGTTACGGTGGGTGACGCAAGCAGGACCCAAATGCAGATAACGCTGAAAATGCCTTTATTTCAAGGATAACGAAAAAATACTCGGACAAAACAGAACATTCACCGGTGAACTCAGTCACAAACAAAAGACGAACCAACACTGAACACAGGAAGGGACAAGACTAAATACAGGGAGGGGTAATCACAAGACGAGAAACAGCCGGACAGGGGAGGAGAAACACAAGGGCCACAGGTGAACACAATCAGACAACTAGACACACCAGGGAAACTAACGACAGGGGAAAAACACAGGAAGAAGGACCAGACAATATACAAGGGAGAAAACATGACAGGGAGAACAGCAAAACACCCAAAACAAGACATACAAAACGCAGGGTTGCCAACTTTGGGTACCTGGCTGGAGTGAGATTTTGATATCATGGGTTTAATTACACATATGCGCACGAAATGACTGCTATCGTGTTAGTAGCGGGACCTTAGCATATAGGACAGGGGTAGCCAACACGGTGCCCGCGGGCACTTAGTCGCCCGCAGGGGCAACGTGAGTCGCCCGCCGGGCATGTTCTAAAAATAGCTCGCCAAGCAAATCCAAAATGTATAAAATACACAAAACAAAAAAGGAAATGTAATTAAAATAATCTACCCCTATGCATAAACGAAACCTAAATCATAGCGAACTCTATCTACTTACTACAACTCTATAACACCCCTCCCCCCACCCCCACAATGAATATCGACCAATCACGTTCTTGCTTGATTTGCGGGACCAGCGTTGCAGTCGGGAAGAAAACCAATGTGGCACCTCCCCGCTGATTTTCCTTCTGGCAGAATCTACACTACACATCAGCCCCATTGAACAGCCTATCATGCCAGCATATACAACACATGAGGGGCAGAGTTTTTTACTCTGTGTGTTGTAACTTATATATTTATTGTACTTGACGCACGGCGTAATTCCACTGGGGACATGTCCCCCGCACTTTTCGAAATCACCTTTGTGTCCCCACTTACAAATATGTTTATTTTTTTTTTTTAACGCAAGCCATCATCGCCACGGAGGAGCACACAGCCTTTGTGAGCGAGCGAGACAGAGAGAGAGAGTGAGCGAGCTAGGGAGGGAGGGAGAGAGAGAGACGACGGGAGAGAGAAACGGAGAGAAAGAGAGCTAGGGAGAGCACACCTTTATCTATTTAATATAGATAAAGTAAGAAATAATTCCAATGTGTACTATAGGACAGTAAAAAAAAACTGTTTAAAAGGGGAGTGGTTAGTAAAATATGCATAAAGAAAATAAAAAATGCTAATAACATAAGATAAGAATAAACAAGTTTAAATGATTTGTTATTGGTTGTGATCATATTCTAAAGATGTTTGGATTATTGAAAATACAGCTCCCTTTCATATGAGTATTGAGAGCTGTATCCATCAATTCATGTTGTGCTCAAAGTGCACCAGATTGATGCATTTCACTTCAACATTTAAAAAAAAATCTTCCCTGCATGCTCATGAGGCGGTGAGGACCCCCCTAGAGGAGGTGAGATCAAACCCCCAAATAAAGCAGGTTAAATTAATTAAATTGCAAACATTTTCTTTAGTAAACACTGCAAACGGGGTCCCACAGACCCAAACAGCACACAAAGGTTAAAGGTCGGCATATAATAATGTTAAAATGTGCATAAATATATACACTGCAAAAAACAAAAAAAGAGGAGCAAAAGTAGCCCCGACTTGTTTTATTTTTTTAAAGTAGCCCTCACCCTAAAAACGGTTGGTGACCCCTGATATAGGATATACAATATATACAAATACACAATATTGGGACACAGACTATAAAGGGCACACAGTTTCCTTCACTAATGAAAGTCAAACACATGTTTGTTTCCACTGTTTTATTGTGTGCCTGTCGCGATAAGCAATTCATTGACTTATCGGCTCCGGAGTATTTTTGTTGGGTAATCTATGGTAGGGCTAACCCATACAGGGCTCAAGTCAGTATTTGCAATGTAATTACATACACGCTGTATCGCCCCCTTGACAGTGAAACGCCACGCGTGAGGTTTAGATTATTTTCCTGTCTCAATCCAAATTGAACTGTATGAAACAAAAAGGCACATTTGTCTTGTAGTAAATAAAAAGGGCGACCTGGAGCCAATCCTGCAATTTACCCACAGGTGAAAGAGTTGACATGCTGAAAACCCAACCCCTGCACACATTCTGGTACTCTCTTGAGAAGAAAAATAAATAAATATATTACTCCACGACATATTTAAAAAAAATTAATGCCATTTTAGTTTTGTGTTACTTTGTTCTGAAAGCTGAACCTGCTGCTCCTCACAGAGAGAAGAGGGAAGAGGCTGTGTGAATTACTTTACATTATGTATAAGAGTGGATAGCCCCCATTGTTCTGTGTGTTAAAATGAAAGACAGCCCACACACTTATCAATCATCAAACCGTGGGCTCTTATTTCATTATCAACACGTAATGTTGTATCGATGTAGGCCTATATAGAGATGTACTACAGAAAAAGTATTCTCCGTCGGGACTTCCTGCAACAACACCACGCCGTTTTTTTTATTCTGATTGGCCAGAAGACATTATCAAAGATGTTCTATTGAGAAGACGATCACTACGTGACAACAGTTTTCAAAACCGTTTCTAGTCTTCGGTATTCGTGAGAGCGTGAGATTGAGAGTGAAAGCGTGTGTCACACGCCAGATGCGTGAGAGTGGGCAAACCCTGCAAAACGTGACATAACACAATAATCGTAATAGGAAGTATTTAGGAGAACCTTTTCCCAGCCACAGCGTTTTATCTCGCCCTGCCAGAACATCCTGTACTCGATCAGAGAGCGGCTTGCAGCCAGACAACTTTTCAGAGTGCGTGACAATTCAGATAAACGACAGTAGATGATTAGATCACTCATGCTCCACTTCTCAAAATTGAACGTGAAAACTAAGCAGTGCCAACAAAGTCGTGTGGCAGCGTGCCAAGAATAATTTCTATGAATCGGAAGCAAAAACCTTTTGTTGCTGAGTTAAGGAGTTGACAGATCATCAACACAAATGAGCTGACAATGAGTAATTTCCCTGAATCAGTGGCAGATTGACTCCAGTTATAACAGACATTTGCAATCACAGGATGCTGCTTTAAAAGGACAAAAACACAAATCTGATATTCTCCAAAATGATGGAAATATAATGGGGTACGTGCTGACATAAAACTCTGCTGAGGAAGATGAAATATCACATGGAATGGCCCTAAAACGCATCCTGTGTCACAACAGTTTACACCTGTCAAGACTGCATTAACAGATTAAGGTGAATCTATCTGTAAAACTCGTATCCTGCATCGCCGCCGATAAAACGTGCGGATCATTCCGCCATCAACCTAAGAGTTCAGTCAATATCACTATAAAGTAACTTTGGTGTCCCCATCAGAATCACTCATTCATCATGAAAATGTAGCAGAATAATGAAACTCTGCAGGTCTTATTATAAAAGGCCAAACATTTACACACATATCAGTACAATGATAAGTCTCTTGAAATGTGTTTCCTTCATTTATACCTTATTTTTTCATTGGATGTACGTGATTTTGGCATGTCCCACACACTGCTCTGCTGACTACAGTGTGTGTAATAAGTGATTAAATGATACTACATTTTTTTAAATAAGTATATGGTTTTATTGTCGAGTTATTCGATACAACGAGTCATTTTGATCATGTACATTCTATTTTCATAATATATTGAGCCTTTTGCATGTGTCCCTGACATTGCTGTCCACCCTGTCATTATGGGGTAACTTCCCCATAAAAAAACATCTGATGTTTTCAGTGACATTACTACCACCATTTTGTTTTTCCTCAATGGAGGCTGAGACATTGGCTAGTTGCAGAGTAAGTATTTAAACTTATATTTCGTAATTGTAATCATATTATGTGTGTAGTTGGATGTTGTCAAGCTTAACATGTCCACTCTGTCATAGTGAAATGTCAATTAATATAAAAAACCTTTCAGAAATTCGAAGTATATTTGTTAAACATACACAGTCACCTTGCTAACTGAATCATGTTGCTAACTGAAGGTCCACCATGTGCTCATTAAATGCTAATATTAGCCAAAAATGTCCACCCTGTCAGCAAGACTACATGGTAAAAATAGTTAGCCATCATTTCATTATTATCCAAATACTTTTTCCATTAAAGGTGGGGTAGGTAAGTTTCAGAAACCGGCTCGAGATACACTTTTTGTTATATTCCATGGCATGCTCTTAACATCCCGATAGCAATGAATATCTTAAGTGCTTTGACAAAAAATCCATAAAAAAATGTCATCTGTAGAAGCCGTAATACTGTAAAAAGTACAACCAATCCATTTAACCGGTTAAATGGATTGGATGGCCTACCTGCCTGTCAGCCTCCCATCTGGGCACAAACTTATCTCGTGCCCTCATTGGTCATGTGCGCGTTCGTGTGTGTTGGAGGAGGGGCTCTGTAAGGAAGTGGCAGATTTTCTCCGGTTGTGTATTTTCAAATTCTAGCGATCTCGAGCCGGTTTCTCAAACTTACCTACCCCACCTTTAACTGAAATATATTGTTGAGAAATTGACTAAATAGCTTTCTGAAAATGTACATTTATAATACTATGTAATTACAATGTATTTACTCTACACTGAATTTGTCCCAGACAGGGTGGATAAATTTGGCTGTTTGCATGTCTGCCTGCCATTAATTTATAAAAAGTGTGGGAGCTTGACCAACATCCATTTCTAACAGCATAACATATACTTAATACAATGAATATGAAGTTCAGTGGAAAATCTCAGCTTTCTTTTTTGGAAATGGGGAAGTCTGAAATGCACCGTATGGTGATATTGACTCAGTTGTGTAACTTTGCATAGCTGAGTTTAAGATTATGAATAGAGGGTTATATGGAGATCTGAATGATGTTTACAAGATTGTGCAGATGTTTCAGAGAGGTCACTGGCTGATAGCAGCTCAGGAATGAAGACACCACAATCAGCACTATCAGCTCCGTCCTGAGCAGGGTCAGCACAGGTGAGTTTCGGTCAAGATCAGAGCAGAAAATTGAGACATGAACAGAAAACATTACATTACCTTCCTCCATGTGATTATACATGTGTAGACTAACCAGGCAAATGACCTATGGCCAGTGGAGGAATGTTAATAGGTAAATGAAGCCAAGTGCTGCACTCAAACCTGTGTCCGGCTGAGCCCAAGAACATTGGCCTCGCTCTACCATGTGAGCTATTCTATTTTTGGGCCAGTCTGGCTAGATTTGAAAGGGGGGAGTTAGAGGGGTTGACAGGTGCAAAGGGTAAAGAGGCCGGATTGAAACCTGCGTCCGGCCCAGAAGTGACTGAGCCCGAGGACGTTGGCCTCAATCTCTTCCAAGTGAGCTACGCTGTGGACCTTAAATACACACTTGAGCTACTTTGTTTTCCTTTTGTCCCAGTTTAGCCTTTATAAGAGAGATAGATTTAAAAGGGGGTGATAGAGGGGATGACACAAGTAAGGGCGGGATTTGAACCTGTGTCCACACAGTGAGGACTGAGCCTCTGAAAGCTGGCCGGCCCGCGTTTTTTCTTTTATGTGTTAAACAAGAAACTACAAGACACTTTGCACAATAATTTGAAACAAGACTGTTAGATTGACAGGAAATTCATTGACGACTATTTTCATAGTTGTACGTCGTTGTTCATGTAAAATCATTGCATGCTCTCTCAAATAATGACAACTATTTTTTTTTTTTTAAAGTTGTCCGTGTAATTGCTTAAAATTGCATTATTTTCACGAACAAAATCAATGGATTTATCAAGAAAATATTATATAACCGCATAATCCATAATAACATTAACAGTTCAAAAGGAGCCAACATCAACCAACTACAGCCTGAATCCTGCTTTGACATATATGCATAAGTGATTATCTAATTATATATTATAGTCTCACACTCACAGGACCCATTTTTATGATTATACCTGCATACTTTTACTTTAAGCAGAGTATTTTGAGAGTATTAGTACTTTAAATAAAGGATCTGAGATTTTCCTCCACTATTGCCAAAAAGGTTCACTGCAGCAATTAGTTTGTGCTAATTTGATTCAGTGCATTCTTTTTGTGGTAGAATTACTGTTGGAAAGAGGAGTGATAGAGTGGCGAAGTCTAGACCATCTACTTCCGCCCCATGGGACCTTATTTCTGAAAAATTATGTATTGAAGTCAATGGAGAGAGAAAACTTATCTTTCGATCCCGTTTGAATTGTGCCATGAATTACACATATGATGTTTGTCAATCTTAAAAAATCATTTCCATGTCAAAAAAGTCACAGTTTGTCTTAAAACTGTTGAAATATAAGACTATGAATAATACGCAACTAGAAAGACTGCAAATCCCAGAGTACATTAACGTTACACATACACTGGTGTTACTCACCAAAACCTTGTAAAGCCGGTCCCGCATGCTGGCTCTTACGGAACCGACTAACTCCCCTTGTGTGTACAGTTCTAAACATGGCCAGACTTGGAGTGATTTTCACCTCTTTTAATACTTTTCACTTCATTCTGAAAGAAAGAGGTGAAATATGCCAACGTGACTGCCATCTTGGTGTTGGTGACGTATGCAAGACCAGAGTTGTAGTTCATTGAGCGCTTCACACAAACAAATGTGTTACGACATTTTTTTATTTTTTCTTTCCGGGAGCCTCCATGGGACCCCGGAAGCGTAAAATTATACATTGAAGTCAATGGAGAGAGAAAGGTTATCTTTTGATCCCGTTTAAATTGTGCCACGAATGACACATATGATGTTTGTCAATTTAAAAGAATATTTTGCAAATCAAAAAATAAAAATGTGTCGTAAAACTGTGAAGTTACACATTTTTTTGTGTGAAACCGCTGAGTGAACTACCGGTCTCTCGTCTCGCACAATACGCGTCACCATCACAAAGACGGCCGCCACGTTAGCACATTTCACCTGTTTCTTTCAGAATGAGAATAAAAGTATAAAACGAGGTGAACATCACTACAAGTCTGGACACGTTGAGAGCTGTACATACACGAAAGGGGAGTTAGTCGGTTCTGTAAGAGCAGCGGGACCGGCTTTACAAGGTTTCGGTGAGTAATATGAGTGCAATGTGTAACGTTAATGTCAGCTAGCTAACATTAGCTAACAAGGTACACTAACGTGTTTTTGTTTTAGCAACTAGTTTTCTCCTTAAGAACTTCGTGGTCTCTGTGTATGCTGTGGATAACATTAGTGTTCACAAGAACAAGGTAAACTCCCGTGTTTTGTTTTAGTTGCTCTTCAGATTGAAGCGGCCAGTTTTATATCGACTATACAGTATAGTCTATACTGTATGTGTGATCTCCTTTTACATCTCGTTGTGTCATTTGAGTTTATTTGCTGTGTGTAGATTCAAGGATTTTGGTGACATGAACATGACCATCGCGGAGGCAGTCCAGTTACCATCCTTCTGTCTCCGTGAGGAGGGTGGGTCATATATCACCCATACTGGCACCAGTCCAAGGGCAGCTGCACATCACAGACCGGAGTCTCTGCTACTTTGTTGTGTGGACCACGAAGGAGGCGATCATCATCCTCATCCCCAAAGACCCTGCATGGCATGGAAATCTCCTCCTCCTGGAACAATTCTACAGCCAGCATATGCTCCCTGTGTTGGCCAGTAGAGAGGAGGACATTTAAATAAACATACTCTTAACACCCTCAGACTCTGCGTTGTGTTCCGTATGTGTGATGGGGTGTTATGCAGAGGGGAGGAAAACAGGACACAGCAGATTGGGATTGTGGTGGAGACGCTGAGCAGTTATTTAATTGTTGCATGTAATTATTATTATACTGCGTGCTTCTTAGTTATTCCATCTTTTGCTGTAACATGGATCTGTATGTAACTCTATATTCACTTGTTATCTACCACACTCCATTCTACATCATACACCATTATACATGATGGTGTATATAGGATATATATTTGTATACATATCTGTAAATTGTATAATTTTATTTAAACGTCTTTTTGATCTCTCTGTCTATAAACACAAACTGAGTAAGATTGACAATAAAGTTGACTTTGAAAAATATATATATTCTTTATGAAAATAGTTGCCTGTTGTCAAATGAATCCAAATGAAATGTTGGACTGAACTACAACTACGCCTTTAAATCTCTACGGACTGTTCTTCAGTGGGATGGCAAGTTCCTATCTTTAAACATTTATTAGTTTTTTCTCAGAACAGATTTGATTTTCTGAAGTTAATTTAACTTAACCATGTAAGGTCATTATTAAAAAGGTACAATCAATTTGTTTAGGGTTGAATAAAATAATGAAAAACATTTCATTTGGATAATTTACTGACAGAATAAGAAACTCAATAATGCTCTACTCACCTGTTCCTTTTTATAAAGTGAAACAGTTGAAACGATAGATTTTTAGTAAACTTAAAAACAACCTTCTCCAAAAGCTATCAAGGAATATACCGAATACTTATTTTAGAACTTTATTACATATTTTTATATAAATAGTTTGAATGATCCATAATTGACAGAAGCTTGTGTTTACACTGACCTGTTACTCATATATTAATGTCTTTGTAACTTCTTTAAACCACTACCTCACTAATTTCTTTCATTCATCACGGTTCAGTAAACTAAGTGACACATGAACCAGTTTAATAATTATAATAACGTAGGATTGCAACTCTTTGAAACTGTAGGTGGCTCTTAAAAGAGCCGTTGTGTTTGGGTGTGCTGGTCTCGGGTCAGTTTAAGCCCTCTCTCCGCGGATGCAGCTGGATGTCCTTGGGCATGATGGTGACCCTCTTTGCTTGGTTCATCTTACTGGGGGGCAGCTACATGGATGTCGGTGCAGTCCACAGTCATTGTGCAGTTGAAGGCAGAATGGATGAAGGCAGAATGAATGTATTATTGACTCCGAATGAAGCACAACTTCATGTCATACAATACATTGACTTTATTTGTAATTGTGTAAAAAAATATGAGCATTGATTAGCAAGCAGGACCTGCAGGAACAGAGCACGGTGATGGATTGAGCTGGGAAGAGAGAAGAATAAAGAAAACAGATCAACTTCATTATCGGATATTAAAAATTCAATTTCAAAACAAGTTGCCGCTCCTACAGTTTTCTAGTATGTAAAGATGATTTCACTTGACCTATGCAAAATATCACACTCAATACATGTGTGTCTCTGGGGGGTGCATTGTGCCTTTGATGTATATAAATAATATACCATAACCAAATACTATTACGTACAGTGGAAATCAGGTTGCCAGAGCAGGTCAGTGTGCATGTTCCTCAGGGTCTCAGCAGTTACAGGTGAGGGAAATAAAATAAAAGAGAAAAAGGTCAGTAACACAGGGTTGCCAACTCTCACGCATCTGGCGTGTGACACGCTTTCACCCTCAATCTCACGCTCTCACTCTGCCCAAACTATTCTAACGCCAAAAACAAGAATACCGAAGACTAGAAACGGTTTTTGAAAACTTTTGTCAGGTAGTGATCGTCTTCTCAATAGAACATCTTTGATAATGTCTTCTGGCCAATCAGAATCAAGATAACGGCGTGTTGTTGTTGCACGAAGTCCTGACGGAGAATACTTTTGCTGTAGTACATCTCTACATCGATACAACATTACGTGTTGATAGAAATCAACACGTAATGAAATAAGACCCCACGGTTTGATGATTGATAGGTGTGTGGGCTGTCTTTCATGTTGACACACAGAACAATGGGGGCTATCAACCCTTATCCACAATGTAAAGTCATTCACACAGCTTCTTCCCTCTTCTCTCTGTGAGGAGCAGCAGGTTCAGCTTTCAGAAGAAAGTAACAAAAAACTAAAATGGCATTCATTTGTTTAAATATGTCGTGTAGTAATAGATGTATTTATTTTTCTTCTCAAGAGAGTACCAGAATGTGTATTTTATGTTAGTATTTCAAAAAATCTCCTGGGGGAGAATCCCCCCAGACCCCCCTGCAGGGGTTGGCTTTCAGCATGTCAACTCTTTCACCTGTGGGGAAGTTGCAGGATTGGCTCCAGGTCGCCCTTTTTATTTACTACAAGACAAATGTGCCTTTTTATTTCATACAGTTCAATTTAGATTGAGACAGGGAAATAATCTAAACCTCAAGCGTGGCGTTTCACTGTCAAGGGGAGCGTGTATGTAATTACATTGCAAATACTGACTTCACTCCACCGCTGTATGGGTTAGCCCTACCAGAGATTACCCAACACAAATACTCTCTGGCAACTGCCGACCTGTATTGCGCAAGCGCAGATCTAAGATCCAGTAGAAATGATGAAAAAGTAAAAGTCTGCTGCTTATTGTTCTACTAGGCCAAAATAGAGTGTGTTAATTAATATATTTGGCAGTTTGGAGTAAGTCTGTAAATTTGTTTGTGTGTGCGTGTCATGTATAGGCCTCTCACGATAATGAATTTTGTTGGATACATTTTCCAGGAAATTATTGCGATAAACAATAATATTGTCGGCACCGTTGTATGACCATTTTAGACCCCTGACATAATGATAATATATAATAATAATTGAAGTACATCCTTTCGAACTGCTAGTCACATCCTCATGTAAATGGAAATTTATCGAGTTCATTTTTATTTATCGTACGATAAGTCAATGAATTGCTTATCGTGACAGGCACACAATAAAACAGTGGAAACAAACATGTGTTTGACTTTCATTAGTGAATGAAACTTTGTGCCCTTTATAGTCTGTGTCCAATTTTGTGTATTTGTATATATTGTATATATATCCTATATCCTATATATATGCTAAGGTCCCGCTGCTGACACGATAGCAGTCATTTAGTGCGCATGTGTGTAATTAAACCCATGATATCAACATCTCACTCCAGCCAGGTACCCACAGTTGGCAACCCTGCAGTAACAACACTTTAAAGTAACAACACTTTGAATAATTATCTCTTTTAATAATGTTCTATCAGTAATCACTCAACTACTGTCTTTCCAACAAACAGATTGACTCACTATCATCACAATGAAACACGTCCAGAAGAATGGACCACAGATGGAAATGAGCTATTAGCTATAATCTGGCATATTGCATCTCTTCTCTTTGCTGAGATTAATGTTTTGTATGCATGGTCCTTCTATAAATAAATAAATAAATGCCATGCAAAGCTGCCTGCCTGCCTTCGACTCTCCCTGAACTGCCTGATCTTTTAATGTTCAATGTTAATCATTTGAGCAGATAGCATTAAGTAGAAAAGATCGCAGATGCTAATGTGCCGGTGTTACCGTTTAACTGGTTACACCGGGGAAGTCGTTACGTTACGTTAACCGTAGGAATGGGGCGTGTACTTTGAGGAGCCATTGTCGAATAGCCAGGAAATACACATTTCGATCGCTTCTTTTGTTGTTTACATTTATCTTTTGGTATATTTGGCTCCATAGGAACACTTTGATGCACATTCAGTATCAGTGTGTGAGGTTGTGGTTGCGATGCCGATATCCGGACGCGTACAGCGAGGACTACAAAATGACAATGAGGTGACTGGGGATGTCTGTTCAAAACATTGCAAACGTGAATAAATCATTTCAAATATGTATTTGTCTCCGACTGTCATTTGTACATCGTTGTTAATGTGATGTTTAGTAGCTTTGATAGCTGTCCATACCTCCAGACAGCCTAAAGTAAGACACAAGTTGTTTACTCACAGCCCGAATTCAACATCGAGATCCGTGGCCAGCTGTGATCCTCTCGATTAACTTGTGACAGGACTTCTGTAGCTATTCTCCAGCGAGCAAGGTTTTTATTAAATACCTCCATCCCTCTCGTCACAACACGGACTCTACACTGTGCAGAAAAAAACAACATAAATGAAAATAACCTTGCTGGATAGCTTAGAATGAAACAAAACAAACTATCTTCCATGGCCAGTGTTGGGACTAACGCGTTACAAGTAACGCGTTACTGTAACGCCGTTATTTTGGCAGTAACTAGTACTCTAACGCATTACTTTTTCAATTCAGTAACTCAGTTACCGTTACTACATGGTGCGTTACTCCGTTAGTTTTTTTATATAGTCAACAGCCAGGTGAACAGAGATGAGAACTGTACTTAAGTACAGTACTTGAGTAAATGTACTTAAATACTTCCTGTGTCACATGCGGAGACGGGCTGTGGGCGTGTGTGTGTTGTTTACTAACAAGACTGTCATGGCGGCGGCGGCGGAGCTCAAGTCTAGTTTCTCCACCTGGAGATATTCTCACTATTTCACTTTTGTCGAGCACAAAGAAAAGCACGTTTTAGTTAAATGTAAGTCGTGTCCTGGCGGGTCAAAGAGCCTATCTACTGCCCAAACCAGTCATTCAAATCTCTTAAAACATCTGCAAAAACAACATGCTGGGACGAAGCTAGTAGCTAAGACCACAGAGACTCAGCCGACGCCACTCCACCTCCACCTGCACCGAAGCAACAGCGGCTGGATTTTAACCAAGGGACTGCTAGCCGGGGGAAAGTCGATAAAGCTATTGCACGGTATGTTGTAGAACACATGCAGGCTATTGCTACAGTGGAGTCACCCGCTTTCAGGGAGCTAGTTAGCATGATAGCATGTCCGGGCGGCACACTGCATATGGGACGGAAAACTTTTTCCAACTACCTGGAGAAAGAATATACAAAATGTAAAGCCAGCTAATATCGATGCTATCCAGATTGCATATAATGCATGTCAAGTTGATCAACAGATTGTATTATTTTCCAATGCAATAACAGTACTGAAATTAAGGCTATAAGGGCATTAATATAATGGGAGCCCTTTTTTAAGTAACTAAAACGTTACTTTTCACAGTAACGCATTACTTTCTGGTGTAAGTAATCAGTAAAGTAACTGAGTTACTTTTGAAATGAAGTAACTAGTAATGGTAACTAGTTACTGGTTTTCAGTAACTAGCACAAACACTGTCCATGGCTGATACTGATGTCACAGTGACGGGTAAACCACAGACTAGTCTGGGGGGGGGGGGGGGGCACACGTTGAATCCATATAATGAAATTGTTATTTTATATATGTATGTATATATACTATATATATATACATGCTATATATATATATAAATATATATTTATATTTATTTCTATCCTACATTGTCTAGGCTATATAAACTGGCGGAAGTGTCACAACTTTCTTTTGTGATTATAGAGAGAAATAGCGACAGAGATAGATAGCGAGACAGATAGAGATAGATAAAACTCAAATAAATGTTTTTCTTTTATGGAAAATGAGCAATATACCAGATATATTCATACAAGATAATAAAGGATAATTGTCAACAATTTTCTTTTTTCCAAGCCATCAGCATAAATATCGTGGATCATAAAATCCATCAGTTGTTTAACAACTTGAATCCATCCCTCTTGGTTAGCCCTACAGCTATTCTCTCCCCACACACACCACACACACACACACACACACACACACACAACACACACACAACACACACACACACCACACACACACACACCACACACACACACACACACACACACACACACAACGAGATCTTTCTCTATGTCTATCTCTACAGTATCTCGATCTATGGTCTCTATCTCTCTCTCTCTATAATCACAAACCAAGAAAGTTGTGACACTTCCGCCAGTTTATATAGCCTAGACAATGTAGGATACGAAATAAATATATATAGCATGTGTATATATATATATGTATATACCTATATAAAATAACAATTTCATTATATGGATTCCACGTGTGCCCCCCCCGCTAGACTAATCTGTGGTTTACCCGTCACTGTGACCATCAGTATCAGCCATGGAAGATAGTTTGTTCTTTTCATTCTAAGCTAATCCAGAAAGGTTATTTTCATTTATGTTGTTTTTTTCTGCACAGTGTAGAGTCGTGTTGTGACAGAGAGGGATGGAGGTATTTAATAAAAACCTTGCTCGCTGGAGAATAGCTACAGAAGTCCTGTCACAAGTTAATCGAGAGGATCACAGCTGGCCACGGATCTCGATGCTGCATTCGGGCTGTGAGTAAACAACTTGTGTCTTACTTTAGGCTGTCTGGAGGTATGGACAGCTATCAAAGCTACTAAACATCACATAACAACGATGTACAAATGACAGTCGGAGACAAATACATATTTGAAATGATTTATTCACGTTTGCAATGTTTTGAACAGACATCCCCAGTCACCTCATTGTCATTTTGTAGTCCTCGCTGTACGCGTCCGGATATCGGCATCGCAACCACAACCTCACACACTGATACTGAATGTGCATCTAAGTGTTCCTATGGAGCCAAATATACCAAAAGATAAATGTAAACAACAAAAGAAGCGATCGAATGTGTATTTCCTGGCTATTCGACAATGGCTCCTCAAAGTACACGCCCCATTCCTACGGTTAACGTAACGTAACGACTCTCCCCCGGTGTAACAGTTAAACGGTAACACCGTTAGCCTACCTCCCGCCCCCTTAGCACCTGGTGGAGGGGGCGATAGGCTCCTCTTCAAATGTTTTCACAAAATACTACCATCATGACTACTCTTACTGTTTAACATTTGGGTTCACTTCATGTTAAGGCTAATACAAATGACAAGGCTAAGTAATGTGATGCTAACTAACGCTCGCTACTAGCTATGTAGCTAACTTGACTATGTTCCATGCAAAACATGTGTATTACCTGATATGTCTGATCCAACGACTCCTGGTCCTTATCAGACGGGAAGCATAGAACGAGCAAAGTGGTATGATCACTTATGTGATTACAACCTGGTACAAAGCACACAGGCATCTTGTAAAAGTGAATTTATTGGAGCATCTCTTAATTATTGGAGGAATAAATCAGTTATTATGAGATCTTTCTTCGCTTTAATTACGAGTCGCAACCACTTGGAGCATTATCGCCTGTGACATCACTTACGCGAGCCAGAATGGGATTTGTAGTCTCTTTGTAGTCGCGTATTTTTCATAGTCTTATATTTCAACAGTTTTACGACAAAATGTGACTTTTTTGACATGGAACTTATTGTTTAAGATTGACAAACATCATATGTGTAGTTCGTGGCACAATTCAAACGGGATCAAAAGATACGTTTTCTCTCTCCATTGAATTCAATGTAAATCTTTCGCTTCCGGGGTCCCATGGGCCGGAAGTAGATGGGCGTGACTTCGCCTCTCTATACCCCCCTAATGTAATAACGCTACAATCAGCAAACGTTTAGCATAGCTTAGCATAAAGGCATTAGTTTAACTTGGTTGACTTTCAAATTCACTTAACACTGGCCCACAAACAAAAACAATTCTTAACAGATATTGAAAATCGGGAGAGATCACTAATGATGAATTTAAGTTTGGTTATTCTCGTGTGGACAGTCCTCGGGATCCACCCCTCACAACAGGATTTCAGATTGTAAATATTGTTTAATATATGCAATTTGAAATGGCTGCTACCGAGATGTTAACCGCAGATCAGGGGGTGTAGAACATACCTAACATGGAGAACCTCACAGCACAGGAACATCTTGGGCTTTGCTGAACATTGTCTGAAGGGGGGAATCCCCAAATTCTCTTTTTTTTCATTATTATTTGCAGCGTTTTGTTTATGCAGCTCTTTGAGTTAACCCTGCGCATGTTTTTTCAAGTTGGTGAAGATGTTTCTTCATTTGCATTTATTTTGGCACATTGTGTTTTTATGTTTGCATCCTTTCTGAAGCGAGTTTCTCCAAATGGAAATGTTTAAGGTCGTTGTAGCGCGTTTGCACCTGTCGGCCACCGTACAGGGAACTGGAAAAGTGCCATTGAAATAGACGGTAATTCAGGAAAGGTCCAGGAAAAGTGTAGATGATGAACTTGCGGATTGGACTCGAGAAAGAAAATGTAAATAAACCACAGCTTCTGAATTCTTATGCAACATTGGGTCCTGTCGTTTAGGACGGCATGAACAGACAACAAGATTAGATGTCATCTCAGACTCATGCTGTATGCCTGTGAAAACATATAAAACATCCAAATGTTCCTTTCGTATTTAGGGGAAAACAAGTTGTAAGTTAATTCTGGAGCTGTTCCAATGGAGGCTTTTAAGTGAAGTGCAATAGTAGGCTTATAAACTATTTGATGACTGTATAAAAAACCTGTGCAGTTAAGAATGGTTGCACCATGTAGGGAGAAAGGCTGAAACATGACTAGACAGGTGGCCTAAATCTGATCCAGTAACAGATTCACCCACAGAATGTACAGTCTGGGGAAAGGGAAGAGCTCCACATCATTAATAGTTATACAGGAGCCGGCTTGTCGACTTGTTATTTTTGGATTAGGATCAATATAGTTCACGGCCAAGGGATCACTGAACATTTGAGTCATAAGTTCCACATGTTTGCCACAGTGTTTCTGATGTGCAAAAAAGTAACGAGCACACAAACGAGTGACAAACTGACACCTCCAATCAGGATTGCACAGATTTAATTAGAGAGAACAGAACCATTGATCATTCAGACACTGCAGTATAATCTCTATGTAGTGTTTGTATGTCCCAATAAGTCTACTTGCTTTGACATTTGAAGAAAATCAATCGCCTACATTCGTACAGTAGCACTGGTAGAAAAAAATAAAATTATTTTAGGTCATTTTCACAATTCAAGTAACACAATTTAAATTCTAGAGTCTCAAGAGTAAACCTCAATCACACGTATCACAAGTGTAAAATCATTCAAATGACGTCTGGAATGCAGTTCACAGTATGCACATCACATCGTGTCCTCTGATAGGCTCATTAGAGGTCCAACACAGAGCAATCGCTCTATTATTCTTCTATTATACACAGAGAAACAAATCAAGCCCCCCCAGAAAGATAAACTGGAGTCTGGATGGAAAAGACTCCTGTACGCATGCTTTATAAAACTTGAGTTATAAAAGAGATTCTGTAATGAACCTTTTATTTACAGAAGAAATCGTGAAATCAGTGTTTTCTTTTTCTAATTCCTTCTGAGGACATCTGGCGATTAGCCTCAAATTGTAAATATCAAATGTCATGGATCAACTCAAACCCATGTTGTCCTGTGAAGAGTCCGACAGAGAGGCCCAGGTCAAAGTATGCAGTGAGGTAAAAAGACCCAGATCTTAACATCAAAACAACACTCTTAGAGAGCATCTGGTCCATTGAATACCTGCCGTTATGTGAGACTGAATTAGAGCAGTGCCGTGATGACGTCTTCAGTAGGACGACCCTGATGTTAGCATCCCAACGTGGCTCGACCAAAAGCTCATGGGATTATTCCATTGGCATTTAGTATTTTGCGAAAATAAAGTCTGTGGCAAACACACTTTTATGATACTAAGCGGTTTTGTTCAGCAGGATGATCTCCACATATCACCACTTTGTTTGTAGTGTAACTGAAATCACCAGAAGTAATTAGATCACCGCATGCTAGCCGCTATAAACAGATCACAGTGTGATGTTTCGTACTCTCACTTGTTAGCAACTCCTGTTTTTAAGAAACACAGAAGCTGTCGGACATTCACATGAGGGGTATTTACTGACATATTGAATGTCGTAGAACCAAACGTGAACATCTTTTCAGCTTGTGTTAACCAGACCATTGCATTAGAGGCAGGGGAAATGCTAACTCATTCCTTTTAGGGCAGAAGATAATTAACCAAATCAATCCTACGCAGGACGACTGGGGCCAAGACAGAGTTACGTTACGTCCAAATCAAACCAAATGAAGATCTAGACAGACATCTTTCATCCGAGGCATTTAACCACAAACACGGACTCCTTTCTGCACCACTCTATTAGAGCTGAGTATCAGGTGGTGTCTGAATAATACATGTGTTCTATGACCAGATGTCAAAGTAAACAAATACAAAACATAACCCTGCGCAGACTGCTGGATAGAATCACTGTGCAGTGTTTCCTGCAGTCACACTGGTGTGAGTGAGGCAGAGGGGACAGGTCGCCCAGGGGTCGTCCAGGGGTCACAGCATCCAACATCTTTCTTTGGGTGCGCCATTGTCTGAGGTGCTTCTGTTATTGCCTCTTGAATGCGAGGTGGGAGACACACAAACAAAACAAGACAGAACAGGAAGGAACAGCGAGTCCCTCTGTCACTTCCTAAAAAGCAACAGGTCTTTGTTGCCAAGGAAACTTAGTATCCTTGAGCTATGGCTGCTGTACACACAGACCCACTGAATATGTATTTATACACCCACAATCACAGACTTCACTACACGTGTGATGAAACCCACTTCTGATACAATGCTAATGATTCAAATGCACTTTAAAAACACGGGTTGATTACCGAGCTATGGAAAAGCTGTCTCACTGATTTAGTACAACCGAGTGAGAGTTCCTCCGTTTCCACTATTACAACATAATAAAAGATTAGAATCAGCATCTTGGTAACACTTTCTATGAAGTCTATATTACTTTATAAACACTTATAAAGCAGAATAATCTCCAAATAATTATCGCTACAAGCACTCGTAATCATAACACATTATAGAGAAGGTCCCTTAGTTGCAATCAATTATTAAATCAGTGTTTTGGTTTGAATGTATTATAATCATTACTCTAAGTGGTCATTGTTTGTTTTAATCAAGTAAAATATAATTAAAGTATTGTGTCCTTGCATAGAATGATTGATGTTTCTTTACGGAAAGCAAACAATGACTACTTGAAAGTGATTATAATATATATATATAATAACCTTCTGAAGTCATGGGACATATAATACACTACCATACTTGCAACAATACAAAAAATAGATCTGAAATAATGAAGTATATATTATTAAGTCATTATAAAATGCTTTATAATGTGTTATGATTGAAAACAAAGGATTATTTATGAGTGCTTTGAACTCGAATCATCCGCACTATAAGCACATTATAATGCGTTACAAAGTGTACAGACTTGGATTTAAAACTCTACAGGACGGTTCCCATTGATGGCCACACACACACACACACACACACACACACACACACACACACACACACACACACACACACACCACACACACACACAACACACAAAACACACACACACACCACACACACACACACACACACACACACACACACACACACACACACACACACACACACACACACACACACACACACCACACACACACACACACACACACACACACAGGTCACATCCCGAGCGCGGGGCAGAGTACGTCCAGCTCCTTCTGGGAATCTTCATCCTGAGGGACAGAAATATGATCAATAGAAGAATAGCATCTTAAACAGTGTATTATCTTGCAGACTGCGAGATGGACATCAATAGACTTTCAAAATAATGATGAAGTTGAGATTATATTACAAATAGTTAATTGATCCAACACCCACATTGTGGCATGTTAACAAAGCATTGCATGAGTTCAAATGTAATAAAACAAAGAATTTAAATTAATATTATATACATATAAACAGTTGGAAGATATACTGTATGTCTATGGAGTATCTCTAAAGAATATAAAATGTATAGAATAAGTCAGAAAACGGAAATAGACCAAACTTTTTAAAAACAAGTCCCCCATCCAACCCTTTATACATGACTCAAGCGTGTACCTCCTTAGACACAGCATGCATGGCACACGCAGCTTCACACATCTGCCTGGCCTTCTCTCTCTGACCCAGGTCTTTGTAGCACTGTCAAAGGAAAGAAACACGTGGTTTAGTCTCAGTGTCGTCTCAAAACGAGACGATGACACATTCACCTCCAAGCTTCTGGCACTGACCTTAGTTAGAAACACATAGTTCACTTTGGAATATCCCGGCTGGATGTTTTCAACCTGAATACAAACATTGGATGGTTTTCTTTCAGTTATTAAAGACAATAACTGCATGGCTTTGTTGGATACTCCATTTGGATTGGTTGACTTCATAATAATAATAATACATTTGATTGTTAAAGCACCTTTCATTGCTAAAAGCAATCCCAAAGTGCTACAAGAGGCATAATAGAAAGAAACAAGTTTAATCAAAGGCTTTTTTCAAAAGAAAATGTATTGTTTTTAGCGGAAGCAATATGATCATTTTGAAATACTTAATATTGGTGAAGGAAAACATAATTGTAGATCTCCCCTTCAATCATCACTATATGTCTGATGACGTAATAACACAATCCTTTACTTTTGTATGTTCATTTGAACTGGACTAGATGCAGAGTTCAATGACCTGGATTAAAGTGAGACACCAGATTTGACCCATGCCTAGTCAGCAGTTCTGCAAAGACCTACAGAACAACAACAACAACAACAACAACAACAACAACAACAACAACAACACACTGCTCCACTCCTTCCCCTGCCTCTCTCTCCTGTCAGCAGCTCTCCTCCAGTTAGTCAGCTACAGATAACCACAGGCTATGGTTTACAGGATGTATTCGTTAGAGCTCCACAGCCTAACCTCAGACTAACCTGAGCCTAACCTCAGCCTAACCTGAGCCTAACCTGAGCCTAACCTCAGCCTAACCTGAGCCTAACCTCAGCCTAACCTGAGCCTAACCTGAGCCTAACCTGAGTCTAACCTCACCCTAACCTGAGCCTAACCTGAGCCTAACCTGAGCCTAACCTCACCCTAACCTGAGCCTAACCTCACCCTAACCTGAGCCTAATCTGAGCCTAACCTGAGCCTAACCTGAGCCTAACCTGAGCCTAACCTGAGCCTAACCTCACCCTAACCTGAGCCTAACCTCACCCTAACCTGAGCCTAACCTCACCCTAACCTGAGCCTAACCTGAGCCTAACCTCACCCTAACCTGAGCCTAACCTCAGCCTAACCTGAGCCTAACCTGAGCCTAACCTCACCCTAACCTGAGCCTAACCTCACCCTAACCTGAGCCTAACCTGAGCCTAACCTCACCCTAACCTGAGCCTAACCTCACCCTAACCTGAGCCTAACCTGAGCCTAACCTGAGCCTAACCTCAGCCTAACCTGAGCCTAACCTGAGCCTAACCTCACCCTAACCTCAGCCTAACCTCACCCTAACCTGAGCCTAACCTCACCCTAACCTGAGCCTAACCTCAGCCTAACCTCAGCCTAACCTGAGCCTAACCTGAGCCTAACCTCAGCCTAACCTGAGCCTAACCTCACCCTAACCTGAGCCTAACCTGAGCCTAACCTGAGCCTAACCTCAGCCTAACCTGAGCCTAACCTGAGCCTAACCTCAGCCTAACCTGAGCCTAACCTCAGCCTAACCTCAGCCTAACCTGAGCCTAACCTGAGCCTAACCTGAGCCTAACCTGAGCCTAACCTGAGCCTAACCTGAGCCTAACCTGAGCCTAACCTCACCCTAACCTGAGCCTAACCTCAGCCTAACCTGAGCCTAACCTGAGCCTAACCTCACCCTAACCTCAGCCTAACCTCAGCCTAACCTCAGCCTAACCTGAGCCTAACCTCAGCCTAACCTGAGCCTAACCTCACCCTAACCTGAGCCTAACCTCACCCTAACCTGAGCCTAACCTCACCCTAACCTGAGCCTAACCTCACCCTAACCTGAGCCTAACCTCACCCTAACCTGAGCCTAACCTCAGCCTAACCTGAGCCTAACCTGAGCCTAACCTCACCCTAACCTGAGCCTAACCTGAGCCTAACCTGAGCCTAACCTCACCCTAACCTGAGCCTAACCTGAGCCTAACCTGAGCCTAACCTGAGCCTAACCTCACCCTAACCTGAGCCTAACCTCACCCTAACCTGAGCCTAACCTCACCCTAACCTGAGCCTAACCTCAGCCTAACCTGAGCCTAACCTCACCCTAACCTGAGCCTAACCTCACCCTAACCTGAGCCTAACCTCAGCCTAACCTCAGCCTAACCTGAGCCTAACCTGAGCCTAACCTGAGCCTAACCTGAGCCTAACCTGAGCCTAACCTGAGCCTAACCTCACCCCTAACCTGAGCCTAACCTGAGCCTAACCTGAGTCTAACCTGAGCCTAACCTCAGCCTAACCTCAGCCTAACCTGAGCCTAACCTGAGCCTAACCTGAGCCTAACCTGAGCCTAACCTCAGCCTAACCTCAGCCTAACCTGAGCCTAACCTGAGCCTAACCTCAGCCTAACCTGAGCCTAACCTCAGCCTAACCTCAGCCTAACCTCAGCCTAACCTGAGCCCCCCCCCCCCGGTCACAGGCAGCATGTTGTAACGGGGACCACTTAAATTGATGGCTGAGACACACAAGACGATGAGGAAGAGGCCTGAACAAGAATCTTGGCCAGAAACAAAATCCATGTCTCCACTATATAAACATCTGAACTATTGGAAGACAGATGAAGCTTTCTAAACAAGGAGCGTCTGGGTACAGGAGAGACCCTGAGGCAAACAGGGCCCGGTGCGCCTCAGGTGGGGCCGTGCAGTCATCCCAACTGAATGCAAAGCGAATCAAGAAGCAATGGGACACTAGACTCTCAGTCCCTAACAAGTAGAGCAGGACTGAGTCCTATAACCCGGGAACTAAAAGGGGTATGTGAATAATCTTTTTTCTCAAAGCAATGATACACCTGTGAGTTGGATGTAGAAGTGTCAGAATCAAATATAGATGATTTTATTTTAAAGTAAATTCAGATTGAACATAGTAAAAACAATTAAATTCTAATCTCCGCCAAAAATAAGCACATTATTTATAGTGAACACCACTCTTGAATGATGGAATAGTAGCCAAGAACCCTTAGGGATCCAAAACACAATGTATCATAAACCCTGTGTCGGGATAGATGCTACTTTTGTGAAACTTGACATTTTGTAGAGAGTTTTAGGCACGTCCAGGCGGACTCACCTTTGGCTATATGTGGTTACCATCAGTGCCATTGGACCTTTCTCAGGTACCACACTGTAACACTTCTTTTATTTCATTGGAATATCACTACAGGTATTCATTCCATCCAAATACAACTGTTTTTGACCTTTTTGGCACCATGACCTCTATACCCTTTGTGGCCACATGCCAGCTGGCGGTCAGACCTGCATTACGTATGGCCGTATCTCTGGAACCCATTGGTCAAATTGGGTGATTGACATCTCTTTGTAACCGTTACAGCCAATAGAATCGAGGGGCAGTTCATAAATCCATGTAAACATTACCATTGGTCAGTTAGAATGACGCACACACAGCCTGCCCTAAAGCCCCGGCCGGCTAACCAATATACCAATATATATATATATATATATATGTGTAGTATTTCTAATACAATGTATGTTAGGAGGAGAGTGTTGGGAATGTGTCACTGTACCTTAAGAAAGTGATTCAGTGCATCTTCCACTGTGGCACTTGGAGGGTCTCCAAATAACGTAGCAGCAACTTTCCTCTCAATCCACGACAGCTGAGCCACCTTGCAAGACAACACCACAAGTTCAAATACAAGTCTGCACATTAGATTCAGAGGAACTTGATACAACGCCAAATAGCAGTGTCAAACATTTCCCGAGTTAAAAAAGTAAAAAATATGGGGAAATGATCTGATCGCGATTATTTTGTTATTATAGTATTATATATCAAATGTGCAAATCAACATTGGATATAGTCAATATATATATAATATGTTATATTATTATTTAGCTATTGAACTCTATTGACTTTTAATCACAGTACAATATTCATATTGCAAACATGTAATATAATCATCATAACATAACTTAATCATCCCATCATTATATTTAACATGCAAGGATACTTATATGGTTTAAAATGTTAAGGACATAAATGAGGAAATCCGTGTCTGTCATTTTGAAAGTCAATTACGCGATAACAAAATATGATTTTGAATCAATAAAACTCAAAGATGGAGATTGTAATAATGAAAATATCAGGTTGATGCACATTGAGGACTTTCTGACCTGGTTGGTTACGTGGTTACAGCTTAGCGTTGAGAAAACAAACCTTTTTTCTTTAGTTGATCTGAAAAGTGTGTTCTTTTACATCACAATGTCAGATTGAACGCTCTACCTGTTCCACTTGCTGGTGGAGTTGGCTGTTCGGATGCACCGGTCACCACACCCAGCAGGGCTGTGCCGGTGATCCCAGCCAACAGAACACCAGCACAGCACTTACAAACGAGTGGAGCCAGAACAAGATTTTCAGGTGATGTTTAACTAACTATTAAGACACTACAAACACACTTCCCTTGATTCAATTTCTCAATAACTTCATTAGCCTTTCATTATAAAATTACAACTTTTCAATTACACGAAGGGAACATTCTACACGCAAGTTCATTTAAAGTAGTCACGTGCCTGTTCGAGTGGCGAATGCCATCGCGTCTTGAGTCTATGAGCGTGCTTGCAAGCAGTACTGTCTATGCATCATGAGTGCAAACGCTGCCATGACATTGAGATGTTATTAATTCAATCACTGTAAAACCCCATTGTGTGTGTGTGTGTGTGTGTGTGTGTGTGTGTGTGTGTGTGTGTGTGTGTGTGTGTGTGTGTGTGTGTGTGTGTGTGTGTGTGTGTGTGTGTGTGTGTGTGTGTGTGTTGTGTGTGTGTGTGTGTGTGTGTGTGTGTGTGTGTGTGTGTGTGTGTGTGTGGCCTACATTTGATGAACACTATGAAAGACAGTCCATTTCAAAAATGTTTTATAGGCTGTCGGCACACAATGTGTTGGTGCATGAGCACTGGAGTACAGAGCAGTCTATTGGCAGAAAGAACAATGGAAACAATTGAAATGGACGGAACACAGGCGCACCAAGCCCGATACCAATGCCTGAAGAGAGCCGGCCACCCAGGCCCATCATCATTAGGTTTCTCGAGCGGGATTGGGTGTTGGCCACCGCAAGGGAGGTATATAGAAACAAGGAGGGTATAATCTAGGGAAGCTGCACGTTGTCATTTCCCCCCCGACATGACTAAAGAGACGGCAGAGAAGAAGAGATAGTTTACTGATGCACAATCTGGATGTACGTCTTACCCTCGCGTAGACGTCTGAGATGTGCTTTACATGGAGGAGGGAAGTAATGAAGTTCACGGATCCTCGAGAGGCAATGGACTTTCTTAACAAGGAGGAGACAGAGGAGCCGAGTTCACATCATGCTACTTTAACTTTGTCTCAGAAGACGGACACCCTAGCCAGGAGCCCGGGTCCAGATGTGACAGATGTCTGGGGAACGGCAAAGTTTTGATCGCTGTAAGGTTGACATTCAGTAAACACCTTTTAGGGGTTTCTCCATTTGGTTCAAGTCATCTCTTGAATGTCCAGAACCCAGTGGGTAACGTGTGGGACTATGTACCCCAACTGTTGGAAAGGTTGTCGGCTTTGTGTTTTCTTTAGTGTCCGGCGGCAGGTTTTCGGCACCAGGCCCAAGAGGTAATCTGGGATCGTAGGATGGGTTCAATTAAAAGGTCCAATTTCGCTGTGCTGTACTGTGTGCGTGTATGTATGACACACATAAAGAGGGTTTCATCCAATTCTTCTTCTATACACCATTGTTTGCTTCTGACAAATTCCACAGAAGATATAAATGGCCAGTAGTAAGACGGGGTCAGACATGTAATGTTCCTGCCTCGTACTAAATCTCCTACTAATTGCAGGTGTAGCGTTGCTTTGGCGTCATCACAGGACCTTTCAAACAGAACCGCTGGCTGATGACAAACAGTAGATCATTGTTGAGCCCCAGAGACTGAACATATCAGGTGTTATAGCTCCACTGAATCTGCACAGCACCTCACTCCTCTGGCTTCAACAGTGTACATTAGCTTGATATAACTTCATCAGAGCCATCCCTGTAACATCTTACTTCCTTTCTGGTAGTTACTTTGAGTTTCATGATAAATAGCTCATGAATGTCCGATACCATACATTTCACCAACAATTTTCATATATTAGTAATCGCCATAACTGTTTGTTTTTCACTTCCTGTTTCAGAAACTAATGTAGTGTACAGTCATGTTCAGAGGACTGGAGACATGCAATGGTTTGCCATAACAATTACTTTTATAGTTTCCTTTTTTGCCTTTGTGTGAATTTAAAATTGTGTTTTCAATTAACAAGTGAATGTGTACTTTTTGCAGACCCTATGATACATTTAGGCTTTTCTTGTTATTAATGGGATGCCAATTAAAACAAAAATAAATAAAAGCTTACAGTCAGAAATAGTGATTTCGCAATATACCAAAAATGAACAAAAACAACAATTTTTTTGGTGATATGATCCACTATAGTTTCAGCCCTTAAAGCACATACGCAGAATGCATATAAGATATCAGATTTAGATTTGAACCTAACAATGGCTGGTGCAGATGTCTGAATATCCCCGAGAGAATAACAACCCTCAGGGAAACCTAAACAGAAGGAAAGAATGAGGGGACATGATGTGTGGGTTAGCAGAGGGAGGAGAGTGGCACGCAGCCTCCATAAATCCACTGTTTGCGTATGTGAGAAGTGATGTGAAAGATATTCGTGTGGGGGGGGTCACATACAGCGTAGCACCAGCGGCCCAGCAGGTAGTAGGACAAGGGGTCTTGTGGCTTCAGCTCAATGGCTTTATCCAGATGATCCTGGGAGGGGAGGCACACAGACAGACAGAAGATTTGCACTGTTGATTCATGACACGGCTGCTATTTCCACTTCTACTCTGGCCTGATCTGTCCTGCTTCACCAACCCACAAGTATTTCACAAACACCTCTCACACACGCGATCTCGCAGAGCGACCACACACTCCATTCTTCTTCTCTATGATTCAGGCTTTTTTTTCTCCCCTCTTTCATATCTTCCCTCTCCTCTTCTATGGCTTTCTCTCTCACCTGCTTTGCAGGTACACAGTGTTTGTGAAGGCTGCTGACAGAAGATAAAATGCTACGTGCTGTTGCTCCATACTCCAGCTTATGCAACCCAGAGGCTGTAGGAGTGGCTTACAGGCTTAAGTTATATGAGAAGCCATTCCCCGCTACATAGGAGAAACTATATACAACATACACTGTCACTGTATATGAAAAAAGTATACAAATAATAGTGCAAGCATTTCATTTAGTTTCAGAACCAGACACAACATATAAATTGAACTTACCTTAAAGATGTATCCGTTCTTTATTTTGTTCTGCACGGTGTCATATTCTGCCATTATTCCACACATGATGGCGTACCTGTGGAGAAACAGTATGATGCCGTTTAGTTTTGTAAAATGTGTCGACAGGTTATACTCTGTGGTTCGTTGTTAACAGGTTATTCATTAACACATTTGTACAGATTGTACATCCTCTGGACCAAATCGCTGCCGTACTTCCTGCTGCAAGACGACCGACAATGACCACTACAAATGGCATTTCCCCCCAAAAATCAAATGTTGTATGCATAAGAGGTGTCCGATGCCAAGTGAGCGGGTTCGACGCCCAAACCCGCGGATAATCAGGAAATGTCCTCTCCTCTATCTCCCTCTTTCTACTAAAAAAGTAGAGATTAAAAATGTATCCAAGAAAAATATGCGAGACAATTTTAATGAATGCAAAAGTACAACATGCTTAACAAACAGTGGTTTTAAAATATCTTTCTTTAATACTCAAAATAAACAGATTACCAATTTAATGTTTTTTATACAAACTGAAAATAATGAGCTTTGCCCTATCGGACAACACAGATTAATACATTGAGACACGGAAGGAGTCAGCATGGTGTAACCGAAGGGCTTGTCTAATGGGTAAACAGATGTGGAAAGGGTTTGGCTATTTGCTAACAACTGGATGAATGATGCTACAGAAGTGGTCAGGGATATTAAATGCGAAACGAAAACAATAGGGTTTTTACTCAACAATACTTTTAAGCGAGGATTGTCAGAATGCGTTTACCCAACCGAGGGTTTACGTTAGCAAATATCCCTTGTAGTTATACAGCAGATTAATTTATGAAACAACCAAAATATACTTTGGGTCAGGAACATTTCTAGGGTGTTGTTGTTCCGCTGCACAGATCTGATGACACCCACTCTCCTGCTCTGATCTCCAGCTCTCTGGAGCTCTGTGGGTGTTGGTGGTTGCTCAGTACAGGCAAGAGCCAACAGTGAGAAGGTTCCCAAGAACAATCAGTAGAACATGTTCATATATAAGCTGTTGGTTCACTCTGCTTCCACTCTACTTAAATTATTCCCAGCTCCCTCTAGGACAAAAAAGAAAAAGTCTTGTGAAGAGTTAATTCTGCTGACAAAAATACATGATATGAAACTATGATATGACAGAGGGTCATTTTTATATTACTGATTAAATGCAGACTATCATAAACATTACATTACATTGCATTTAGCTGACGCTTTTATCCAAAGCGACTTACAATAAGTACATTCGACCAGGAAGACACAACCTTGAAGAAAACAGAATCATATAAGTACATCAGGTTTCAAAGAGCCAATCGTTTCAAGTGCTACTCAACTGGCTATAGATAAGCCAGCCCTTTGTTAGTATATAAGTGCTTTGTTAATAGTTCTATCGCTCGAAGTGGAGTCGAAAGAGATGAGTTTTCAGTCTGCGCCGGAAGGTGTGTAAGCTTTCTGCCGTCCTGATGTCAATGGGGAGCTCATTCCACCATTTTGGAGCCAGGATAGCAAACCCACGTGTTTTTGCTGATGGGAACTTGGGTCCCCCTCGCAGCGAGGGTGCAGCGAGCTGTTTGGTTGATGCAGAGCGGAGTGCACGTGCTGGGGTGTACGGTTTAACCATGTCCTGGATGTAGGAAGGGCCAGATCCATTCGCAGCATGGTACGCACGTACCAGTGTCTTGAAGTGGATTCTAGCAGTTACCGGAAGCCAGTGGAGGGAGCGGAGGAGCGGCGTGGTGTGGGAACATTTAGGAAGGTTGAAGACCAGACGAGCCGCTGCATTCTGGATGAGCTGCAGAGGTCGGATGGCACATGCAGGTAGACCAGCCAGGAGGGAGTTGCAGTAGTCTAGGCGTGAGATGACGAGAGCCTGGACCAGAACCTGCGTCGCTTTCTGGGTCAGCTGGGGACGCATCCTGCTGATGTTGTAAAGCGTGTATCTGCAGCAGCGGGTTGTAGCAGCGATGTTTGCAGTGAAGGACAGGTTGTATATTTTTAAAACATACATCAGGTTATTAAAATAAAAAGCTGGATTACTGTATAATGCATTTTTCGAGCCGAGCCTTAAGAGTCCAGTGTCTTACACTTCAACAACATCACACAATCAAGTCAACCGGTTGCTCAGGAAATTTGAATCTTTGACCACACTTGACAAGATCACCTCCATCTTCACTTTGCCTCATCATTAGAATGTAGGCGGACTTGAGAACTTAGTGGAGTTCTCTGGACTGAAAGCTTGTAGAAGATAGCAAAAGACAGTAATGCAAGGCTTTTTTAAAGCGAGAGCAGCTTACTACTCTTCATTAATAGATGAAGAGTAGTAATTTTAATTTTCAGCACTGTAGCCAGGCTGACAGAGAGCCACAGCTCGATTGAGCCTTCTATTCCCATAGCACTCAGTAGCAATGATTTTATGTGCGTTTTTAATGATACAATTGTTACTCTTAGAAACAAAATTAATGACCTCTTGCCTTTGACCAGTATAGTGTTATCAACAGCTCCCGGAAACGTAAGTTCTAATATTACACTAGATAGTAAACTAGAATGCTTTTCAGCCATAAACCTTGAACAATTGAATTCAATGATTCTTTCCTCTAAACCAGGGGTGCCCAAAACGTCGAAGGTAGTGTGGGTAGATCGCATGGCATTGAAATTAGGGATGCCAGCGATTATTCGATTATTCGAATATTCGTTACAGTCTCCATAATCGAATATTATTTTTATATATATTTTTTTTTTCTGGATTAGTTTCAACCAAAATATATATATAAATATATATATGCTAATAATAGTAATAGTATTAATAATTGTAAATGGCCATTGGTCACACCACCAGTTTGTTTTACTGTAAACTTGGAGGAAGCCTGCATGCAGAGCAGACTGCTGCTGCAGCAGCTACACACCGACCCCGCCCCCCCTCTCCCTCACACGTGCGACTAAAGATGAACAAAGCGGCAGGTAAAAGAGTTCCTCCTTGTGGAACTACTTCGAACTTATAAGTCCAAGGAAGTTAAATGCAAGCTCTGCGAAAAGACGTTGGTCTATCACAGCTCAACCTCAACAATGCGTTCGCATTTGAGTGCGAAGCACGCCAAAGAGGTTACAGAGAAAGACGCAGCACAGCTGGCCATTACCAACTTCACTTCAAGGCCACGTCGTTGTGATGACATGCTTGTTTGTTGTTTGTGCTGTTAAACATGTTACAGTAAAGACAACAACGGAATTCCTTTTGTCTGATTTTTTTTTTTTTTCCGTCCTTTTCTTTTTTTCTCCCGTGGGGGGGGGGGTCGAATAATCGATTATTATTCGCCAGGGCTGCCGAATAATCGATTTTGATCATGGTCAGTTTCTGGCAACCCTAATTGAAATGTTAAATAGTTTAAAAAAAAGTTAGCCTATCATCCATCCGGCATTTGCCACTTGATTGACATACAGGTAAGCCAGCCTGAAATCTCATATTTTATAACGCACAGTTCATCACGTATGCGCGGTCAACCGCGCCAGCTGCAAATCACCGGTGAGCCGATTACCTAGTTAGCCTTCCAATTTATACAATTATACTAAAAAAAGTGTATAAGGGGGGCCTCACCTCCTTATCTGAAGCGCAAATGCGGCACAATAAGTGTAAGCGGGAACACATCATAGCACAGAGACAGCTCTGGTTAAAGTCACAAATGATATTCTAATAGCCTCAGACAAGGGACTTGTCTCTATTCTTGTTTTGCTCGATCTCAGTGCTGCATTTGATACCATCGACCATGATATCCTATTGCAAAGACTAGAGCACTTAGTTGGCATACAGGGAACTGCTTTAGGCTGGTTTAGGTCCTATCTATCTGAACGCTCTCAGTTTGTACGTGTTAACGATGAATCTTCCACGCAAACCAAAGTTCTATTTATCCATCAAGCCTGAAACCAATCTAAATACAATTCAAGACTGCCTCAAGGCCTTAAAAACGTGGATTTTTTTTTAAAGTTATTGTACTCGGCCCAAAGACTCTACGAAACAAACTATCTAAAGATATACTAACTATGGATGGCATTCATTTGGCCTCCAGTGAGACTGTAAGGAATCTTGGTGTTATATTTGATCAGGATTTATCCTTTAACGCCCACATAAAATCAATTCCAAGGACCGCCTACTTCCATCTACGTAACATTGCAAAAATTAGGCATATCTTGCCTCAAAACGATGCAGAGAAACTAGTCCATGCATTTGTTACTTCTAGGCTGGATTATTGTAACTCTTTATTATCAGGGAGTACCAAGAAGTCAGTCAAGTCGCTTCAGCTGATTCAAAATGCTGCAGCTCGTGTACTAACCAGAGTTAGGAAAAGGGACCACATGACTCCTGTTCTGGCTGCCTTACACTGGCTCCCTATAGAACACAGGATAGAATTTAAAATTCTTCTTCTCGCCTACAAAGCCCTTAATGCGCAGGCGCCATCTTACCTTAAAGAACTCATTATACCCTACTGTCCTACTAGGGCATTGCGTTCCAAGAATGCAGGGTTGTTGGTTGTTCCTAGAGTCTCTAAAAGTACAATGGGAGCCAGAGCCTTTTCTTATCAAGCTCCACATTTGTGGAATCAGCTTCTAGATAGCGTGGCAGACACGCTATCCGTTTTTAAGAATGCGCTTAAGACCTTCCTTTTTGATAAAGCTTATAGTTAGGGCTGATTAGATTCAGCCCCTAGTTTTGCCGATATAAGCTTAGACTGTCGGGGGACATCTTGCTTCTTCCTTCTCTCTGTCTGTACCTGTGTACTCTCATGTTCTGAATAACCCAGCTTCCCCCAAATTTCTTTTTGGTGTTTATATACGCCGGGATCCTGAGTCGTGGCTGATCCTGAGTCCTGAGTCCTGATCTGAGTCGTGGCTGAACCTGTCTCTGCGGTCCTGCCTGACTTTCATCATACTACTTCCCTGATGGCTCCCACAGAATTGTTGACATCCTCGTGGATTCATCTTCTTATTACAGACACATGCATTTCCAAACATTTGGACTACCTATGCTGTAAATGTATTATCTTTTCGATTTACACACTGCATCTATTGCACGTCTGTCCGTCATGGGAGACGGATCCCTCCTCTGTTGTTCCCTTTAAACTGTGGGGTTTTTCCTTTTTTGGAAGTTTTTCCTTGTACGATGTGAGGGTCTAAGGACAGAGGGTGTCGTATTGTCATACTGATATTCTGTACGAACTGTGAAGTCCACCGAGACAAATGTAACATTTGTGATATTGGGCTATATAAATAACATTGATTGATTGATTGATTGAAGTTACCTTGGAACTCTACGTTAACACTAGAACCGCCAACGGGTACATTTTACCCGTAGCAGTTTTTTGATTGTATGTAACTTTTTTGCAATATCATATTAAAGTCTCCCAGTCCGTGACTTTTCCTGAAAGTGTGTTATGTAGCACCCTCTGTTGTTAACATTGTCAATATGAAGTCAGATTGAAAAAATCGCCAAAAAGAAAAATCGCCATTTATACCTATATCCGCCAGCGGGTAATATTTACCTCATAGAAAATGCAGCGTAAACATGACGTGTTGCTATAGCAATGCCTTTTGTCAACTGCGGTTCCTTATCAGAGAGAGAGATAGATAGATAGATATATTGATAGATGGATAGAGAGATAGACAGACAGATAGATAGTGTAACATCTTGGAGAATACAAGATCTTGGATGACTGAGCTCACGTTGAGGACGTAATGCATGTGTGCAGGTTACGTGCCAGTTGAATAAAGATGGACACTCGGTCGGAATGAGAAAAGTAGTCCGCGTCGTCTGTTTATGTAGACAATTATATGTCCATAGAACAGAACATTACAGATGGATCGATAGATAGTTATAGATAGATAGAGAGATTTGTACCTAAACAAAACACAATTCTAACACCAAGCGTTTAAATCAGCACTGGTAGCGATATTTTATACTTCATTTTATCTGCACAAACTGTATTATATGAAAAGACGAGAGTCCACAGATTCTATTGGTATAAGTTGCATCCCTGTGCGATCAAAACTCACTGCTCTGTATGATAAATAAAATAACATTGTACCTTGAAAATCAATAGCGGTGTTACGTACTCCCCCCCCCTTTTGTTGTCCTCTTTGCTCTCTCTGCTGTGCAGGTACAGCTGGCTCCGCCTTCCCCAGGTGTTCCCAGTTGTCACTCAGCCGAGCTTGGCGCAGGTGTTCCCAGTTGCCAATCAGCCGAGAATAAAAGAGGAGACTGAAGGAGAAGGAGGAGGCCGATCACTACTCCGGATGTCTCTGCTGTGTCAGAGCTCTTTTGCCTTTTTGTTGTGTTTCCTGGAGGACCTGTTAGTGTTAGGTTTTCGCGGCTTTATTTCTCCCGTTAGGTTATGTGTGATTTTGGGTAGCGGAGGAAGGCTCTGGATCCTACGGCCCGTGGTGTGGTTGGCCCAAGTCCCCGCCGTCTTTTTGTTTGTTTACCTGTCCTCCAGTGTATGTTTTATGATTGTGGCAATAAATGTGTGATCACCGTTTAGTGCCTACGTGTTGTGTACTTTTGTTTTATGTTGCGGACTGCCTCACGAGCCACTACTATTGAGTAGGGAGGCGGGTCGTAACATATGGGGGCTCGTCCAAAGGCTGTCTCGGGCAGGTGCCGGTGTGGTGAGTAGTATTACTTTCTAAAAGGCCCTTGACAGCATTTTGTGGTTTGTTTGGCTGTATAGCGTAGAGTGGCAGTGATGGATTTCGACTTGGAGGTGTTTGTGGGTGATCCAACTCGGGGGAAGTTGGATGCATGTAGCAAACAGCAGCTTGGTCTGATCGCAGGCAAATTTGACGTTGTAGTCAATAAGCAGAACAAGAAACAAATCATTAAGGGACAGCTGTTGGCTGCGCTTATAGAGCAGGAGGTATTGCCAGAGGAGGAAGCAGACGTTCCCATGGACGACGGGACAGAGGTCTCTCAGAAAGTGAGCGAACTTCAACTTCAGCTAGAGCTGCGCAAGCTGATGGTTAGAGAGAAGGAGAGTGATAACAGACTGAGAGAGAAGGAGATCGCCTGTAATCTCGAATTGAGGAAGTATGAGGCGGAGTTACGTTTGAGGGAGCTGGAGCTGACATCTCACCAGACTCAGCAGTTGGGGTCTGCACAACCTCATGATTTTGACGTAGGCAAGTATACTCGGTTTATCCCAGTGTTTAATGAAAAAGATGTTGATAGCTATTTTGTCCTGTTTGAGCGTGTAGCAACAACGTTTAAATGGCCTGGGAACATGTGGACCGTTATGCTGCAGTGCGTTCTCGCGGGTAAAGCGCAGGAGGTGTATACTGCGTTATCTGAGGAGGTTAGCCGGGATTATGAACAGGTGAAAGCTGCAATTCTGCGCGCTTATGAGCTGGTGCCTGAGGCATACCGTCAAAAGTTTCGTGGTTTGAAAAGACAAGATTGTCAAGCGTATGTGGAATTCGCCCGTGAGAAAGAGGTTCTGTTTGGGCGATGGTGCTCATCGACGGGGACAAAGTCTCTAGAGGACCTAAAAACATTAGTGCTCATGGAAGAATTTAAAAACTGTTTGCCTTACACAGTAGCCACATACCTCAATGAGCAAAAACTGGTGAAACTGTTTGATGCTGCGGTTTTGGCTGACGAATATGCGCTTACTCACAAGACTGTCTACAGTGAGAGGACTAGGGCACAGGCCGGCCCAGTCTTCACTAAAGTGCCATGGCAGTCCAGCAGGCCAAGAGTTGCTGAGGAAAAACCGGGAGAGGTGAATTGGGGATCTACGGATAGGCCAGTGTGTCATTACTGCAAGAAAAGAGGTCATATTGTTGCGAATTGCTATGTTTTGCGGGATGAAAATAAGCATGTAAAGACGGTCGCTTTGGTGAGTACTTCAAAGCCAGGGTCTCTCAAATCAGAACTGGACGTTTTTGCTCCGTTTCTCATGAAGGGAATGGTGTCTTTACCGGGGAAGAACAACAGGGTTCCAGTGACCATTTTGAGGGATACAGCAGCTTCGCAATCCTTTATGATGAGGGGTGTGTTGCCGCTCTCTAAGGAGTCTGCTGTGGGTTCGGGTGTTCTTGTGAGGGGGTTTGGTATGCAGTGTGTGGGTTCGCCATTGCATAATATTCATCTTGAGTCAGATCTGGTCACCGGTCCGGTAACTGTCGGGGTTCGGCCATGTTTTCCAATTGAAGGGGTTGATTTGGTCTTGGGGAATGATTTAGCCGGTGGAAGAGTGCTCGTTAAACCGGGGGTGAATACGGTTGCAGTCACTCGCACAAAGAGTGGAGTTGACGTTAGTGATGGTGATCTGTCTGACAGTTTTACGGCTACGGAGTTGGACGGACCGATCAGGGACCCGCCATTATGTCGTGAGGGTGGGACAACGGGTACGATAAGCCCCGGGGCTGTTCGTAAATCTGTCGCTGCCGGTGTGGTGGCGCGGTCCAGTGCTGAAAGTGACCTCCCTGTCACCTCGGAGGCCCCGATCGCTGCGGGGACTCTGGTGAAGGTTGAGTCTCATTTGGCACACTTGCCTGACGCGCAGCGGGCAGATGTACTGGAGCTGATCGTGAGGTGGAGCGCTCTGTGTCGTACCGCTCCGGGAGATTTGATCGACACCAGCGGGTGTATCCCACCATCGAAAAGGAGGCACTGGCTATGGTATGGTAGTATTGTGTGTTGTTAACCTGTCGGGTGTGTGGAATGAGTGGTGGTGAGCACGTCTGTCAACTAAGGTTGATTGTTGTGATTGTTATTTTTTTTTTTTTAAAAGAAAAAAATCACTAACTCATGGTGGGGGTGTTACGTACTCCCCCCCCTTTTGTTGTCCTCTTTGCTCTCTCTGCTGTGCAGGTACAACTGGCGCCGCCTTCCCCAGGTGTTCCCAGTTGTCACTCAGCCGAGCTTGGCGCAGGTGTTCCCAGTTGCCAATCAGCCGAGAATAAAAGAGGAGAAGGAGGAGGCCGATCACTACTCCGGATGTCTCTGCTGTGTCAGAGCTCTTTTGCCTTTTTGTTGTGTTTCCTGGAGGACCTGTTAGTGTTAGGTTTTCGCGGCTTTATTTCTCCCGTTAGGTTATGTGTGATTTTGGGTAGCGGAGGAAGGCTCTGGATCCTACGGCCCGTGGTGTGGTTGGCCCAAGTCCCCTCCGTCTTTTTGTTTGTTTACCTGTCCTCCAGTGTATGTTTTATGATTGTGGCAATAAATGTATGATCACCGTTTAGTGCCTACGTGTTGTGTACTTTTGTTTTATGTTGCGGACTGCCTCACGAGCCACTACTATTGAGTAGGGAGGCGGGTCGTAACAAGCGGGTACATTTTACCCGTTGGCGGTTTTAGGTATACAGCGACCTCTGGCGGTTCTAGTGTTAATCCTGTACCTGTAGGTCAGTGTAAATTGTACACAGACTCAAGGTGTTGGACTCCCAGTCCTGACTTACTACAGTCAAGCAGTGAAGTTTTGCGGAGTTGGGAGTGCTGGAGAGAAATGTACTTCCAGTCACACCACCTTTTTTCTGGGTCACTAACAATGAGACACCAAAAGGAATGAAAAAGCACCAACACTCAACCCTTCTCCGTCAGCAGAGATAAGCTGCATCACCTTAGTCCTTTGCCCACTAATTATTACACCGACTTGGACCAGTGGGCAGGTGGAAGGGAAACAAAGAGCTATTTCATCTGGGGATGTGTAAGTCAGCATGACGTTTTGGAGAAGAACAGAGAGAGCTGATCAAAGTATTTTCTCTGCAAGGCTGGTTTAATTCTGCTGGTACTCTGTCAAACACCACAGAGCGACACAAATACCTTTTATATAAAGGATCAGCGTGCCTAAAGGTCATCTAGCAGTGTCATCTGACATGATGGTGGTGATGGTAGATGGAATCTGCGACTGTGCGTGTGTGTGCTGAAATGTCTGGTATGGGTGAATGGGTGTATCAGTGAGCTACGTTCTCCTATGCTGTCCACACTCTTTCTGGTTTGGTCTTTGAATTGTGATCAGGCACAGCATGTTGATAGATTGAACCACATACTGCATCATTAGCAGGTTTTTACTGCAAAGAAAAAACAAAGACTTAGCCATTTGGCTTCAGTTGACAATGTTCCAATAACTACGTAATCTAAATGTTACATGATCATCAACACACCTTACTGTCATTGCTCCTACTTACTGTGAGCGGTGTTAAATTAACAACAACAAATACCAACCACAAAATATACTCTCCAAAGAAAACATATGCTGATTAATTGTGTGGAATTGGAACAAAAAGCACGTGTTTGTTTTCTCAAGGAAGCGCAGGGTGCGGCCATGCTGCCACTGGTTAGCACTCTATGAGTTGGGAGCTCCACATCATCAGAGATGCTATCTGTCTGCAGTTATGCTTCGTAGCTTCCAAAGAAAACAGACTGCTGGATGTTAAGGCTTTGAGCAAATCCATCCCTGTTGACTTAATATCTGCTGTGCAGAAAATGAGCCAGGAACTGCTGGTTTACACCTGATTACTACATTTTAAATAACATTTTGAGCTCCTGTCAAAGATGTAATAAGAGTCTTGCATAGTTTGCAGCAGTTCCACAGCCTGACTATATACAATTGAACTTGACAAACTGCCTTGTGGTTGTTTGCTTCCCCCAACTAATTAAGTTGCTGTTTATATCCATGTCTGTCCAAATGTCATCACCTAACAAGCTCCCCTACTGGTGGGTGTTAGTGCAAAATTCTAATAAATTCCTTGCAAGACGTCAGGGTGAAGGAATAACTAAGTGAGAAAATGAAACATTGGCTCAAAACATTTTTGAATGAGACTGGGAACTTTTCTTATTTGGAGCCTGTGTATTGGATAAGCATTTCACAATAAATACAAGTACAGGAACAGCTAACTATCTAGTGGACCGTCGGCTTGACTAAACACTTGCACGCAATGTTAGCAGCTATTGTATTGTATTGTTCGGTATAGATCAGCGGTTTTCAAAGTGTGAGGCACGCCTCCCCTGGGAGGCGCCAGAGAGCTTCAGGGGAGGCGCAGCGTGAGAAAAAAATAACGAGAAACAGTGAAATCTAGCTAGTTAACTTCAGCTAACTTTATGTGAGCGGCAACACGGATCGATTTTTAGTGAAGTTACCTAAAGTGAAAGAGGAGACAGCGTCTGGCAGAAAACGTCACTTGCACACTTTTGGCTGTCTGTGGAGACAGAGTTTCCCCACCTCGCCAAAAAGGCTGTAAAAGTGCTCATTCCCATCACCTCCGCCTACCTGTGTGAGTGCGGGTTTTCCGCATTGACTTTGATCAAAAGCAAGTACCGGTCAAGCAGGGGCGGATCTACCGGGGTGGCATGGGGTGGCAACTGCCACCCTAAAAATAGCCTTGCCACCCCAGTTGGCAGCTTTGTTTTTTAACTAAAGGTTGTGGCTCATCGGACATTTATGAGAGAAAATCCCTAATGTCCGAGTGCAAGTGAATGCAGTGCAAGTGAATGCAGCACAAGACGCAAGTAACCCCTCAACCGGCCCTGGCGTGAGCGAGGAAATGTGATTGGCGGCGATTTCATTTGAACGGGACGGCGCATTCGGACCTCAAGTAGACGGATTGTAATGAGGTATTTGCGGTCTACAATGACAGAGAAGAGACTGTCAAGTTTAGCTGTACTCAGCATTGAATCAAAACCCACTAAAGCTTTGGATCTTAATCAGTTTGTGAGGCGTTTTGCTGAACAAGATGGTAATCGCCGCATTCAGCTGTAATAGGCATGCCAACTTGATGCTCGATGAGGATAAAAAAACTGTTAAGATGATGACCTTACGTGTGTAAATATATTTTTTTATTTGTGGGGGTCTGCCCCCAAAAAACTGTTTTAAGTCCTGAGAAAGTCAAATAAGACGGTGTGTAAAACTACACTGCCCAGCCAAAACACAGTAACCACTTTGATTTAACTAGGCCATTAGGTAAGGGCATTCCACTGGATAATAATACCCCTGCATTATAGCAACAACAACAATAATAATAATAACAATAATAATTGGGAGGGGGGGCGCGGCTGTTCTTATGTTCTCTGAGGGGAGGCTCACCTTCCCACACTTTGAAAACCCCTGGTATAGTTATTACAAATATAAACCCATGTACCCCTCAGAATAAAGCATCATTATGAGGTCAAACTTTTCACTTGTCTACTTCATTTGTTTATGGCCAGATATTTGCAATGTTTTTTAGTGCTGACAACACAGGTTAGCATTCTAACATCCTAAACTAAGATGCCCAAAAATGTATTGATAGCAACTAGTGCTGCTTTCTCCTTTACCATATCGCCATTATTTTTAATATTTGGATTGGATGTTGGCCTGCTGATTGAACAATACAAGGAATCACTTTTGGACACAAATTAATCGCTAAAACAATAAAATGTGTACAGCCTGAAATATGCTGCTCTAATTAAACATAAATGGTCAAAATAGCATACTAATCCTAATTAATAAACAAGAACATTTCCTAGCTTATCATTGCCTGTTTGACATTACCCACAATGCACAGTGATTCCAAAAAGTCAATACCACATTAATGAGCTCAGATAAGTGCAATCTTCCTTGGGGAGTGATGCTAACCAGTAAGTCTGAAATCTGTCTCTATAAGCATGCAGTATGCTGATGTGATTAAATGCAATAAATCTTGCTGGTGGTTTGATGAGGAGCAACCAGAGCAGCATACCTGAAGGGAAGAGTAATCAGAATCGACATGGAGTATTGGCCAGGTGAGGGATTTGGGAGAGATTGCTCAACATCCAGGCTGCCGCAAGACATATTTTTACATTATTCAGCATGAAGCAATTCTGGCAGTGTTTAGTGCAAAGTATGTGGCCCCAAGAGTGCTAGTGGCAGAGCTGCACCTGGATACCCCCTGTGGAGTTAGACTGGGGGGGGGTTGCATTTGACTAAGGTCTTTAATATATCTTTATTATTCTTTATTTGGAGTCACATAATATTTACATAGCATTTTGTACAGTTAACAGTTCAATCTTTTTTAGTGACCCAAAAATAGCTAAGAATCCAATGAACAATAAATAAAAGCAGTAAACTAAATAAGCAAAATAAACTAATAAAATAAAACAAAAAAACGATAAGGAAAAATAAAACTGTAGACATGCTTTTTGTGCAAAGGTTTTCTATCTATATCGTTTCCAACATCTTAAAATGAAAGGGCAAAATATCCGCACCGTGCAGAAGGTGAGTGTGTTGTTTTTGGTGTTATGCAATACGTCTTTTGTCATTGTGTGTAACAGAAGCAGACTTCTGGGGGTGTAGAGAAGTAAGGGGAGTGAGAACATAGGCAGAGAGGATGTGAAGGTGTAGAGAGGCGTATCTTGCCTCAGGGGCCGACCTGCTATTGTTTATCCTGTTCTTCAGAGTTGAAATATTATCTTTCCCCGACTGTCTTAGGGCTAGAAAAGGGAAATACGAAGAGGAGGAGGAGGAGGGGGGGGGGGGGGAATGGGCGACAGGGAAACATGTCAGCGTGAAGATGAGAAGAGGACAGGAGTGCTAATTGCGCAAGGTTAGTCCGGGTTTTAGCGCGGCTCAGTGAAATCCCCACTCGACTGGGCAAAGAAAAGAAGGGCCTAAGTGTCAGCTGCTTGGCGGAAACAGCAGATTGATTTCAGCCCTTCAAATCCAAACATAGACCTCATTCAAAGAAAGAGAGGGTCAGGCAAGACCCCAGGCTAAAACTTGTACAGAAACAGGAACTCGAGGAATTCGAGGACAACGTGCGTGAGACAATGTCTGCAGTGCGCAGAATGACAGAATGAGCTGTCGTGTTTTCTTTGCTTGGGAGGTGTGTGATTTGCAGCTGTGTGTTCCAGAGTACAGTGAAGTGTACGCGCACACAGGGTTTCCACGGCAACTGGGAACAAAGCACAATGCTGCCGCTAAAGATGACCGCGGCAAACAGAGGCGTGTGTTTGAAATGAAAGTTGTCTTCTCATAGAGGTCAAAGTGAGCCCATGCTGGCCCCCCTCTGACTGGCACTTCAACAGGCTCCCTGCTTAATCCACAGGGCCTCTGTACCATCAGAGGGGCCCGATAGCCGGGGACTTACAGGGGCTGAATTCACACGGTGGGGTCATTGAAAACTAACCTATAAACAAAGCCAGCAATACTGCTGAGATGAAACAAACGGGCTTCTGACACTCACTGTCACGAAAGTCCTTTCCAATGTAACCCAATGCGAGCTTCACTCCACTCGCACACATTCATAGGCCAAGAGGCAAAACACACCTTACACTATATCCCACTTTCGTCTACATATCAGCTCTCTTTGCGGTTTACTAGAAAGCTCTACGGCAGACGCGATGGCTACACATAACTGGAGTGCTTTTGAAGAATGTAACATGAGGACAGATTTAGAGGTGTGTGCTCTAAAATGCACAGAGAATTAGAACAAAGTAGGAGGTGACACCTGCCAGGTTTCCATCCATAAGGTATGAGGAATTTGCAAAACATAAATAAAAATGATTGTTCGTTTCCATCAAGTTGTTGGATTATTAGAAATTCTTTGAGGAATGCAGAATGAAATGCAAAAGAAGACACGATGATGGATTAAAGCGTCGTTCCGACATCATATAGTGAAACACTTTTTAGTTTCATGTATATATGTGAGGAAGATCACCTAAGATCTGTGTTGAGCAATGAAATTAAGACTGTCTCCCTCTTTGGAAGCCTGTGGGGACACTCGTGCTTTTTTTGTAGGTACAACATGTTTTGCACATGTTGCTTATTCGCTAATAAAAGCTTCTTCTGGGGAGTTAGGAGGTACACCGTGAGCTTGCGTAGTATTATTTGCATGAGTCAATTGATGGAGTCTTTTCTTTTTAAGTTGCAAGAAAACGCATAAAGTGTGCAAAGCTAACTGATTTGTTTCATTGGTGCTCTTTGACTGCCTCAACACAACTTCAAAGGAGTCCTCATCCACTTCTCCAGGGACAAGTTCAGAGACGGTGTATGACAGAGTGAAACAGTACGTGTCAGTTATTGTGAAGAGATGACTGTTGTAGGGACAATCCTTCGTAACGTCCGCTCCTCAAACGACCAACGTACGGGCTGAGGAAAGACGCACGCTCGACTGTGCGAGGCTTTTGAATCATTTTGAAACTTGAACCTGCACATCAACAGTTTTCTGTATCTTCAATATGGGCATCAACTTGGTGCTTTGCAAACAAAATGAGCGCGTATGCTTTAGGGGGGGGGGGGGCAAGCTTATGATTGACAGGTCAATAACAAGCGTATGGTCTACTAGGTTGTCCGGCCTAGTGGTACGTTACTTAGTGAATAACTAGTGAAAGAAACCCACATCCAGCGTACCACACTTCACTTTTTAAACGGTGATGAGTCCACTATCCGGGTATACACAGTGCACTGCATGTTGCCATATGAAGCATCAGTGATGACATTGGGATCAAAACTAGTTTAAGGAGTACCTTATTTGATACAAAGCATCAAAGTCTATGGTGCTAACTAGCAAATAATGGCATGCTACTACTACCACTACTGAAATAATTATAATACAAGTTATAATGGTTGATCAACCATCTTCTTGTCCACCAGCGATTCTTTCATAGACTGTAAAGGCTATGGTTACAGACGTAAGTCCCAATACACAGGCTGGTTATTGCAGGAGCACTTCCCATAGAGGACCAGAAGGCAAAGCCGAACCTGCTCCGCCTACCCAAACAAGACAATCCAGTCTGAAGCTCATTTCACCAACGCGCATTTAATGATGGGTAACAGACAAGTGCAAAGTATACACTGCTTGTGTCATTGAAATGTAGGAGAAGCTGTTGAAGGGAGGACACGCTTTGGTAGGTTTTGGTTTTGGGGGACAGCGGTCCTTAAGTGGTCCATTACCGCCTCGCACAGTGACTCAGCGACTCACTCACATCTGTGGGTTTGCGTGCAAGCTAAAGATACAACAAAGCAGGTTTGTTGAGATGATCCTCCTCACCCTTCCTGCCAACATGTCACTCAGAGATCAAAGAATGACTACACGTCAGGTCACTGCTGTTTACAGGATATCATTTCTTTTTCTACTGTATATAAATACAAATGACTAAAGCACTTTCCATAAGTGAAATATGGTAACAACAGAGTTAGGGTGTCAAAAGACGACAAACTGCAACGACTAACACATTTAATTTTCTCCGTTTTCCTGTGAAAACAAAGTACATTTATATGATTTCTTGTGATCTTAAATAAATGATGTCATTGTCTTGATATAAAAAACATTTGTTACTACTTAAAATTAAAGTAGTATTTTAATGAGTTAAACAAGTAAATACATTTCCATAAATTAAACATAATGGTCTGCCTCTTCCAACAACATTTGTTATTTTGAGATACAGACATAAAAAACGAAATGCAATAACTTATCAATTGCAACTCAGTTGTAGATCTTTCGAATGAATTCATTTTGGACCCCTTCCAACACCAATAGACTTTAATCCTTAAAGTCTATTGCGTAAAACGCAATGCAAAGGTTCAAAAAGCCACCCATTCACTGGGTTATGTAAAGCAGTTTGAGTGGAATTGCAGGAAGTGAGTGGCAGCGCGTCTAAACAACTCTGCCACATCGTGACAAGTCAGGCAGCATTCAGGAACACAGGTGACACGTTTTCTCACGGCATCGGTACAGCAAGTAAACAGTTAGCTCACACGTAACAACACTGCCTGGCAGCGCCCCCACTCCCTGCCTCCTCAATGCGCAGCTTTACCTACTTTGCCCTGTCCATTCAATTTAGACAGCGTAACTGTTTGGTTTAACAATCTTACACATTCCATTAGTGGATATAGGATTAGGCATTACGGGTTTTTTTTAAAGCTGTTGCTCTTAATTAACTAAACAAGCACGGCCTTCTATTCCACTTGACGTCTCGGGTGCTGCGGTATGTGCATGAGCTGATGCTAATTATTCCCTAACGAACGCAGCAAACTGGGCTGCTGGCTAAAGCGCACACACACACACACACACACACACACACACACACACACACACACACACACACACACACACACACACACACACACACACACACACACACACACACACACACACACACACACACACACACACACACACACACACACACACACACCACACACACACACACACACACACACACACACACACACACACACACACATTATACAAACAAGCAAGTTAGGGGCACAACTTTGTATCTTTTTGTTGTAGCTGCATTAAGACGACTTTGCAGTTGGTTTCAAATCTCAACATTTGCACGCTTATCTCAGAGCTGCATCATCTGGTGCAATCTGCATCTCTCCACTCCAACCATGGATGCCATGTATGATCAGGAGTCAAGTTTTGACACGAGCGGTGTTCCAGATGAGGAATGCACCACTGCAAACGGGATCCATGCCATCAGGCTCACTCTGCACAACTAATTAAAAGCAAGGGGATTTTTCCCTGAGTAACAGGGCAACGGGGCGGAGGGGGGTGAGGTTCTCCCAATTTCCTTTTGTCTGAGAATCACCTACGGCAACAGACTTCCCCTGAACTTAATGTTATACTAAGGACCATTCAGAGTCATACTGAAATGTCCACTGAGTTGCCTTGTTTTTTTAAATGTATTTCTTTGTCAAACAATAGACCACAGCCAAGAACGCAAAACATGAAATCCAGACAAATGTTGTGACTCACAAATCCACCTCATCGCACCACAAGTATCACCAGCGTTACCCCTGGCACTAAATATGTGCAGCTCGTCCTCTCACCACCAACATAGAACAGCCACGGCAGTATGGGAACATGTATCTCACTATTCCAGAGTGACTGTGGAACAATGTGACTAACCAAACACGAGCAAAACATCGCATCAACCTGCCAATCACAAGCTAGTCCCGCCCTAATGCATAACCAGCTTTATTATCTCGTTTGATGCCCTGTTATACTCTTGGTAGTTTTCCCTTCCCTGTCGTGTGTCCTATAGATGTGTGTGCATGTAAAACGTCTGCAAAGGCTAAAATCCCTGAGGTTGCTCGTTTGGTAAACTGACTCACATTAAATTCAGTCTGTGTTTCACCCCGGTGCTTCTTTCTAAGAAGTTCTTGCTAAACTAACCGAAGAAGTGCCTGAGTAAACACAGAGGAATGGCAGCTCGGGGCCGAGACGTCACTCAAAGGCACAGCCCCCCTCATCACCTCTCACCTGGGGTGTTTATGCTTTCATCTGTCTCGTACAATTAACTGACACACTTTGGATCCAACCACGCTCAATGAAAGCAAGTCACATGCCATCAAACTGTACCAAGTGTTGTTGATTGATTGGCCTTTGAAACGGCAGCTCTAAAGACTTTATTGAACGGAACAAAAAGTAGCTTTTGAATGTGTAAAGGAAGGAAACAAGTCAAACGTACCACTGATGACTTTCAGCACATGTAGGGTTCAGGGCCACGGCCTCCTCACCAACTCTCTTCCCTAAGAGGAGAGAAGAGAGAGGGATACTTTAGATGAAGATGCTCCAAAACAAAAAGAGGGTTTCTTATTACTGAGAAAAGAAAACAGGATGTACGTTAATAAAGGCCGGGCATGGATTAAAGCCATGGAAACAAAAGTGACACGTCCAAGAATAGAGCTCTGTTTTAAATCCTTCACCACTCAGTGGAAAGTCGAACATTCTAGCAGCTCTATTAATACCTCAGTGAATGTCAAATATGATTAGCTGATGCTTTAAATATCCCCTTCTCTAACTTGGACAAAGGTGTGACAGGAAGCACCTGGCCAGCTCTGATTCGAGGCGCGCTGGTGATAAAGATGTACAGAGAAACAAATCAGTCCAGTCTGAACTTTAGCAGAATAACAAAACAGCCTATGTTTGAGATCAAAGTAAAAAGCACAATGGTATACGGAACAAAGTCTTAGTGTAATACAAGACAAACCTGGAAAGTCCTACTCTGTTTTTAAAGAGCCTTTGGGAGATCACGTTGAGTGCATAACCTATTTAAGTTTCTGGAAGATGCATTGTGTAGAGCAGGGGTGCCCAACCTTTTTTGACCCGAGAGCTACTTTTAAAGTTGCCAGTCTGCCGAGATCTACCAGGCCAAATAGAGAGGCGTAGCCATTACTGACAGCCTACCAGGTAAATACACACTTCTACTTGTATAAAACTGACCTTTGTACGATTAATACCTCATAAAATACTGCAGATCCTTTATCTTACCTCTTTCTAATCTACACACACATACAAGTATTTAACTGAAGTTACACAACAGTGTTGTTGATACAGAGTTGGAGTTCATTCACACGTCACTACAGTGGGTAATGTTTTCAAGAAACATTGAACAGTGCTGCCACATATGACACAGGGAAAAAAGAAAAGACGCTGAACCCTTTCTTTACCATTATATAAAATAGTGTTGCTACAAAAGTATAAATGAGGCTTACTAATAACACAACTCAGATCTGAGGCTACTCAGGAATCTGCTGCCGAAGTGCAATAAAAAAGACAACATTAATAGAATCAAACCCTTTTTTGTTGCATTTTAGTAGAGTATACAAATAAATGCCTTTAAAATAGGATGCAAGCAACAGTTTCTTAACCTGAATTGATAATAGACTATAATCAATTTAAGTTTTATACCATTTTGTACAATAATTATAATGACTAAGTTCAAACAAGCTAAAACTCACAGCTGATTAATAACGGTATCTAACTTGAGTTTTTATTATATCAAAAACCTGTTGAAATGCTACTGTTATTGTTGTTGTTTACTGTCCCCAAAAGCGCGTCGGCAGCCTCCAGGAATGCTTCTTTCACAACTTTGCCATCTTTGAAAGACTTCATGTGTTTCGCAAGAACGTGACTGACACGATAAGATGCTCTGGTAGCAGCCTTGCTCTTGTTGTTGGGCCTGGTGAAAATGGACTGCTGTGGATTTAGCCGTCCTTTCAGGCCCCTCCCCTTTTGGGAGCGCAGAATTGGGAGGGAATTCCGTCTCGTAGCGTTTGTGCACTGTTTTGAAATGCCGCTCCTAAATTACCCTTTTCGATAAAGCCACGCTCGCATTGCAGACGAGACAGATGGACTTTGAATTGGAATAGATACAAATAATTATCCTCCCACTCTGAGTGAAAATGATATATTTTGGGCTCTTTTGCTTCTGCTATAATTGCGTCTTGTGTGTGTATGCGGACTGTCACTCCTGTTGACACGGACAACGTCAGCGAAATAGTGCCCACTGCCCACCAGCCACGCCCCGACACATGGGGTCACGCCGGCCAATCACAAAGCTTTGATGCTTTCAAGTGCATTATTCTGGCACAGGAAGATTATGTTATAGGACATTAACGATAACAGAATATTGTTGTTCTATTTTTAGACACATCTCGCGATCGACTGGTTGGGCACCCCTGGTGTATAGCAATTTCCTTCACTTGTCTGTCAAGCTGCATTTACATGAGACGCGGTGAAACAACTCTTTGCTAACGTGACCGTTGTGTTCCTATGGAGACCCTCTGTGTCACGCAAATTGTTGCTGAGCCCTGCCCTAAAAGTTCAAAATGATTTCATCTTTGACCTTGTTTACCACTGACCTTTCAAAGCTTAATCAATCAGATGACAGTTGTATGAAGTGGCGCAAGCTAGCAAGGAGTATGACCATAGAAACAAAACTTGACTAGCCGTTTTCACAGCAAGGCTCTGTGAAAAACCTGGAGGTGAGCAAAGCAATTATTGCATATCATGTAAAGGCGACTTAAGCCGAGGCTAAAAAAAAGTCTGTCTGTATAGTACACATTTTCAGCCATGACAGATGAATATTCAATCGACTGTACGCATTGTGCTACAATGTGAATAGCAACAAATAATACATTTTCCAAATGTTTAAAGAGGCCCTATTATGGTTTTTCCCTTTCCTGTAGTGTGTTCTATAGGTTCTTGCCTCCATTGGATTCCTTTGTTAACTTCCGTAACATCACTAACACTTACGCTCCTTAAGGCTAGTACCCCATATGACATGCTTCAATATCATATCATCATATTTAGATTCTTATATGTCTGTAGATTTACTGTAAAGATTGGATTATTACATTCATGGGGTAGGAAAAAACTATTGGTTCAGTGATCTCAATCAATACTATAAAAACCTTGCAGGGAGTTATTGCGTGAGTTCAGCTTTTTAATAGTTTACATATGACATCTTTTGATTTTCCTGTAAGGCTAGTACTGACGCTCTGGGAAATCCCATGTTATCAACGTTTTGTTTTTTTACAGTAAAGTGAGATCACTACTGCTGAACTCTTTCTTCTCAAAGCCTTTTATTGGTTTGTTTTTTTTCAAATTCCAACACATGTGCCAGAATATGTGCATGCACCACAACACCTGTCCCTATTCATTGGAATTGTTTAGGGGGGCATTACCTATGGCAATAATAAACAACTAGCCACACAAAACTTCAATGTATGATCATGAGAGTCATCATTCAGCACGCCTGGGTAAGGAGAGATTTGGATGAAGCTGGATTTGACTTTATATAAGTACAAATAAGAGAATGTTGCTGCACGAGGCCCACTGGCTTTGATCTACAACCAAAGATGTTTCTGGAATTACTGCAAATGTCTCATCTGATCCAAGTTATTGTTCCTAACAGTTCATTGTAGGTCAACTACTCAAATGAACTGACTGGAGGAATATAGATGTGCATTATGTTTGCATGAACCAGATGAAATACAGTAGACACCAGCTTTGGTTATGATGCTATAGTAACTCCAATCTAGAGTGGTATGCTTGGCGAATGAGGTGGTCACGTGGTTCAGTGGATTACCCGTTTCTGCATGGGTCTTCTTCTCCTCCAGAGTGGAGCTGACATCATGGACGTCACAGTACGCTCGGACCAGCCGCCAGAGGAATAATGACTTCTGTCCAAACTGCAGAAGAACATCAAAGTGTTATACACACTGTTGTGGTGCAGGAATGAGTCCTAACACCCAAATATGAGTTAGCATTTAACAACTTCCTGGCTCCTGGTCTTGAAGTCAATAGTTGTTCAATGTGATTTATGTTATGACTAAAAAATAAAAACTCTTGTTTACGATTTTTATTTTCTTAAAAAAAAAAAAATCAAGAATCATTAAGAAATGTGACTATCAGTGCATATAGTGGAGTACGAATGGGTCCTACAACACGGATATTCATTATCAATACTTAAATACTTCCAGATCTCGTGCCTCAAAGTCAAAATGATCTTGAATGAATGAGTTCTGGGATTAATAAGGGCTAGCACACTCCAGTAAATACCCGACTTGTGAGTTTCCAAAGCGTGTATATATATGAAATACAGTGGTTGCTTACAAGTGAGACCAGTACACGCCATCATGTTAACATTAATGACTTTATCTTAGCAATGGAGGTGATCAGTCATGCGTACATGATGTACTTTGTTTATAGCAGGTAGCTTTAATTCTGGCGACTACATTTAAACTTCAAAATCATAAAGTGACTATTCTGCTAAACAAAAGTGTTATAAACGTGTGTTTGTCACAGATCCTATTTTAAAAAGCAATACCCTAAAAGCCAATTGAAAAACCCCATTGACATGTTGTTGAAGGAACCCTTGCAAGGCAAACTTCTGGGTTGATCTACAAAACAAACCGTCCTCACTGCACCACTGTATTTAGCTACAAATACATGTATATATGAAATGTATGCAGGACTCAGCATCAACTTTAACAAACCTCATCCCTGTTCTCCAGAAGGAGTTGCAGACTTTCTCTTTTTTCAGAGTCTGTACCCTGGTGCAAAAGCTCGATCCTCTCCAGAAGAACACAGAGCGTGTCTACGGGTTGCTCTTCATCGCTCTGTTCTGCATCACTGGGCTCTTCTTCTTCATCGGAGTCTGTCAGTGCGGTCATATACCTGAAAGCATAAAACAAACACGGATGACCACGTGTCGGGAAATGGAAAGGTGTACCTTCAGTTTGCAGTAAGCACCTGCAGTTAACTGAACTGAAGAACACGTAACACCGAGCCAGGCTGTCTCCATGCTGCTATCAGCAACATGAGAGCATCTTCAGGTAGCGTGAATAAACAGCGTCAACGATGCCAGCACCCTTTAGTCAGAAGATAATGGCCTGAGTTCCATCTTCAACGTGTGAGGTAGAATAAAAACCCCTCAGCTAAGGAGTTTTTTCCAGATCAATCAAAACCCTGCCTCAACAAGCCGATTTCTGACAGGTGCTGATTTTAATCAACCTTCACAGGCTGTTTGTGCATGACAAATGGCATCATTGTCTGTTTACATAAGTGGGTCCCTTAATTGTTTATAATACTAAATGTTAAGAAACTATTGACGTCTTAAGGTTGACACCCAAAGGCTTTTCAGGGAACACAGGGAGGCTTGTTTGTCGGAGTGTGGCACGCAACACAGGCATTATATGTTTAATGGTGCCCTTTCAAACACTGTAAGCATGTACAAACACCCTGAGCTAACACTTAAAAAGCAGCAGTAAACTGCTATAGTAATGGAACAGGTAAAAATGAAATACGTAAACAAGGGTGAAAATATGAAAAGCCTCTATTAAGTGTTGGCAGCAGCTGCATGTGCGTCATTGGTGGTTAAAGGGAATATGTTGGGCTGCGAGCCATGCTACTGGAGGGATGTGTCGGAGCGGGCCACAGACAGAAACACCGCGGACCGAACAGGTGCCTCGTGCCAGAGGCTGCTCCCCGACTCCACCCCACAACACACACTTCACACTTTCAACCCTGAGTGCCATGATTACAGGAGTATCAGCAGGGCATTTAAGCTGTAAAAATGTTCTTCAGTCAACACAGGGACTTTCAAGTAGGGGTGGGCGATATGACGATATATATCGTCGTGACGATATTAGGTCACTACGATATGCTTTTTCAGAGATATCGTGATAAAAATAAATTAAAAAAAATAGCGGGAGGGGAAGAGGCTCTCCGTGCGCGGCGCAGGGGGCTATGACAGCACACGGAGAGACTCTTCCCCTCCCGCTCCCCCAGCCTCACCTACTGATTTTAATTTCACCATATATCAAGCCCGATCGATTTCACAATGTCAGCGCACCTCTGCTTTCGTTCAGTCCGAGTTGTTTGACACGCTCCCAAAGTCCCCGCCCCCTTTCTTTGCTGCGAGGAAAAATACACTGTTGGCAGTCTGCACACACAGCAATAATGGACGGAGAGTCAGCTTCTGATGTAGAAGAATTAGATTTAGTCCCCAAAAAGAACTCTACGTCTGTGGTATGGAAATATTTTGGATGTAACACAACAGACACGAAGTAAACAAATGTAATTTGCAAAATGTGCAAAAAAGGAAATTTCAAAGCGACAGATGGCAACACGTCGGGCTTACGAGACCACCTCAAACGCAAGCACCAGAAAGAGCATGCAGAGACTGAGTGCAAGGTCCCCTGCGTGTGAATGCACAATCTACCGCAGCGACTGCACCAAAACAAACTACCATAGGGCAGGCATTTCATAAAGGGGCTCCTTATGAAAAGACTAGCAAACGGTGGAAAGACATAACTGACGCGGTGGCGTTTTATGTTTTTCCCTTCAGTTATGCTAAAGTATTTTATTACACTTCAAGTCTACCCTAAAGTTTACATTTTAATTGTTTGGCACTGACTTTTCCTCATTGATGTTTTATGTTTTACCCTCCTTTTCATGTTTATTAATGTTCACTGCTCACTTGTTCATTCAGGAATTCATTTCTGAAATAAAACCAGCTTGAAATGCTATTTTGGTCTGTTACTCCTTTTTGTTTTAGTTTCTGTTACCTTGTAGGTGCTTGTACTGTTAAGTAACTTGAAAAATAACCATAATAACCGACATGAAAAAATATCGTGATATATATCGTCTATCGTGATACTGCTTGAAAATATCGTGATAACATATTTTTCAATATCGCCCACCCCTACTTTCAAGCATATCGCACCAAATCCAACACAGGAAATTCATCCGAAATGGTGCGCAGAGATGAAGGAATTGTGCACTAACATGTTGCATTCAAGTCACACCGTATGCTCATCCTAAAGCGAACCGGGATTTATCTTCAATATACCTTAAATAGGACCATCATTAAGTATTTTAACATCATCCAGCAATGGAGTGGACTTAAAATGTAGGATTGGGACCATAAACTGAGGAGGGAAATGTTTACTCAGGTAAAATAATCTAAGTGGGCACATTTGCTCATAGACTTTTATGCAATCGAAAATCTTTTTGCAACCAGTGAAGAAAATGCTACCCTTATGAGTGACTAGTTTAAATAAGATGTATTTATTCAGTATTGTTTTATTAACAATGACTTTACACCGTCCCTCAAATCAGACAGTTAACTCAACATATATTTGAATTCCAATTTGATTTGATGCAATGATAACATTTGCATTGCTATTATTAATCAGTTAAAAATACATTTAAATAACAACAATACTGTATAGTAATAGATTCACTGCACAATATTCCAGATAAAACATTTTCTTTTAGATCAAGTTTAAGTAATTATTTTAGTATATTTGCTATCCTGGCTCCAAAATGGTGGAATGAGCTCCCCATTGACATCAGGACAGCAGAAAGCTTACACACCTTCATCTCTTTCGACTCCACTTCCAGCGATAGAATTACTAACAAATAATTACTAACAAAGCACTTATATACTAACAAAGGACTGGCTTATCTATAGCCAGTTGAGTAGCACTTGAAATGTTTGGCTCTTTGAAACCTGATGTACTTATATGATTCTGTTTTCTTCAAGGTTGTGTCTTCCTGGTCGAATGTACTTATTGTAAGTCGCTTTGGATAAAAGCGTCAACTAAATACAATGTAATGTAGTATGGGGTGATTTTTCAAAAGTACATTTATTTGACAAAAGTATGTTAATCTTTCAGAAAATCTAGTTAATGTTGAAAAGTGAAGACATTTTTTTTATCGAAAATAATCTTTCAAAAATATTGACAAATATTGTGGAAGGCCATATTGCGATTAGGATGACATTTTTCAACACTAGTTTAGGCATTAAGACAAAGTGAGAACTGTTTGACCAATGATTGCACTTCATACACAGCCAGTAGCTCAGTAGGGAATGGAGAATCACTGTTACCTTTAAGGCAGGGGTGCCCAACCAGTCGATCGCGATCGAGATTCCCAGTCGATCGCGAGATGTGTCTAAAAATAGAACAACAATATTCTGTTATCGTTAATGTCCTATAACATAATCTTCCTGTGCCAGAATAATGCACTTGAACGCATCAAAGCTTTGTGATTGGCCGGCGTGACCCCATGTGTCGGGGCGTGGCTGGTGGGCAGTGGGCACTATTTCGCTGACGTTGTCCGTGTCAACAGGAGTGACAGTCCGCATACACACACAAGACGCAATTATGGCAGAAGCAAAAGAGCCCAAAATATATCATTTTCACTCAGAGTGGGAGGATAATTATTTGTATCTATTCCAATTCAAAGTCCATCTGTCTCGTCTGCAATGCGAGCGTGGCTTTATCGAAGAAGGGTAATTTAGGAGCGGCATTTCAAAACAGTGCACAAACGCTACGAGACGGAATTCCCTCCTAATTCTGCGCTCCCAAAAGGGGAGGGGCCTGAAAGGACAGCTAAATGCACAGCAGTCCATTTTCACCAGGCCCAACAACAAGAGCAAGGCTGCTACCAGAGCATCTTATCGCGTCAGTCACGTTCTTGCGAAACACATGAAGTCTTTCAAAGATGGCGAAGTTGTGAAAGAAGCATTCCTGGAGGCTGCCGACGCGCTTTTGGGGACAGTAAACAACAACAATAACAGTAGCATTTCAACAGGTTTTTGATATAATAAAAACTCAAGTTAGATACCGTTATTAATCAGCTGTGAGTTTTAGCTTGTTTGAACTTAGTCATTATAATTATTGTACAAAATGGTATAAGAATGCAAACTTAAATTGATTATAGTCTATTATAGGGCTGTGCAATTAATCGTATTTTAATCGCGATTACGATTATGGCTTGCGACAATTATGAAAACAGCATAATTGACAAAATAAGATTATTTTGCTGGGTGCGCTTTCGCCCCTCCCTAAAAACCCACTCGGCCACCTGGGAGTGACATGTGTTGTGAGTGATCAGCGCGAGCGAAGATGTCAGAACAAGAGCAGAAACTCGTTAAAAAGAAGGGTAAAACTATTTCCACTATTTGCAAGTACTTTGCCATTACATTTCACATCGCTAAAGATATGTGCCCAGTTAGCACTGTTAGCAACCAGGGCTTTAAGCAACTTGTCAACACGTTGGAAAAGCGTTACGCGATGCCGTCTCGGTATTATTTCAGCAGGTCTGCGCTGCCTGCACTGTATGACAAATGCCGTGGGGAAGTTGAGAGAGATGTGGCTCCAGCTGACTACTTTGCGACCACAACAGACCTATGGTCTAGCCGAGGGGTGCCCAACCAGTCGATCGCGAGATGCGTCTAAAAATAGAACAACAATATTCTGTTTTATCGTTAATGTCCTGTAACATAATCTTCCTGTGCCAGAATAATGCCCTTGAACGCATCAAAGCTTTGTGATTGGCCGGCGTCACCCCATGTGTCGGGGCGTGGCTGAGGGTCTTCAGTACAGGTGGCTTGTCACCTGCCTGCGCTCATCTCTGAAACCAGACCATGTAAACAGGCTGGTGTTTCTGTCAAAAAATCTTTAAGAGATGACATGAGCAGCCCTACCAGCATTTGCCATGGTGGCCTAAACATTTTAATTTGATCTTAAATTGTAGTTCAACATTTATTTCCTGTTACTTCTGGACCATGACGGTTGGCCAACCTTCAACGTTTAACTGAGTGGAATATGTTGAATATGTTTTACCAAAATGTTAGCTATATGTTAAGGAGTTTTCAGTAGGTTGTGACAGTGCACTGCATCATATTTGATTTAATTTATTTTGGTCTAATTTATTTGTATTTATCATATTAATAATATATGTTTAGTATGGTTTTGGAAGTGTGCTCCAACATATTTGTTGTTCTTGTTTATTGGTAAAATATTATTTGTTTTAAAGTTCAATAAATGGTCAATGAATAATCGTCAAAATAATCGTGATATCAATTATTGACCCAAATAATCGTGATTATGATTTTTGCCATAATCGCACAGCCCTAGTCTATTATCAATTCAGGTTAAGAAACTGTTGCTTGCATCCTATTTTAAAAGGCATTTCTTTTTATAATCTACTAAAATGCAACAAAAAAGGGTTTGATTCTATTAATTTTGTCTTTTTTATTGCACTTCGGCAGCAGATTCCTGAGTAGCTTCAGATCTGAGTTGTCTTATTAGTAAGCCTCATTTATACTTTTGTAGCAACACTATTTTTATATCATGGCAAAGAAAGGGTTCAGCGTCTTTTCTTTTTTCCCTGTGTCATATGTGGCAGCACTGTTCAATGTTTCTTGAAAACATCACCCACTGTAGTGACGAGTGAATAAACTCCAACTCTGTATCAACAACACTGTTGTGTAACTTCAGTTAAATACTTGTATGTGTGTAGATCAGAAAGAGGTAAGATAAAGGATCTGCAGTATTTTATGAGGTATTAATCGTACAAAGGTCAGTTTTATACAAGAAGAAGTGTGTATTTACCTGGTAGGCTGTCAGTAATGGCTACGCCTCTCTATTTGGACTGGTAGATCTCGGCAGACTGGCAACTTTAAAAGTAGCTCTCGGGTCAAAAAAGGTTGGGCACCCCTGCTTTAAGGGAACCTATCATGCAAAATGCACTTTTTGATGTCTTTTATACATAAATATGTATACAATTGAATTTTGAATTGAGCCGTCCCTTATAGGTACTATCTCTTTACGTATTAGTGATGGGAATTACGGCTCTTAGTGAGCCAGATCATTTGGCTCGGCTCACTAATGGCGCATTTTCACTACAGCGCGGAGCACGGTTTAAGCGTTTTTGGTTGTGTTTCCACTAGGCGTAGTTCCGGCTAACGGGTACTTTTTCACAGTTTTTCTGGCTCTCCAAAATCGAGGTTCTTTCTGGGCCAACAACCGGGCTGAGTATGTTAAACTAGTGAGAGAATCGCTGGGAACTACAACAAGATGAACATATTTTACCGTGATTTAATTGTAATACACGTTTCAAAATGATGCCGAAGTAACAACATACTGATACCGGTTAGTACAAACCATGAATTAACGCGTTGAGTCTGCAGACAGACGGCAGGCGAAACACCTTTTAAAATGCGTGTTTTCTGAATGGAGATCGGGTAAGCTAATGCAGTATATGCTCCGACCGTCCACACTCACAACAACGGCCTACAGACATAAATAAAGTAGCGAGTGTATTCGCCATGACACAGACAGTCTGTGGTTTGTACTTGTTTAACTTGTGTCTAGTTTCTGAACAGATATGAGGAGCTGTGAGCTTGAGTGCTAACGGCTAACGGCTGATGTTGGTTTTGTGTTTCGCAATGAAGATGACGTCACGGCTCCGCCTACACTGCGTTACTATCGATGGTTACTATAGACAGGGTTCATACACTTTTTCACCAATGATTTTCAATGACTTTTCCATGACTTCTCAATGACCTTTACCTAATTTTCCATGACCAAAAACAAATTACCACTGAACATGGTTTATTTTAACATGGAACAGGAAAATAAGGTCTGCATATGAAACATGTTGTGCCTATCTAAAACAAATCAAATAGTAGGCTTACTAGCTTCTACACGCTAAAGCAACTGTAGTCAGGGAGGCAAACTCATCAGGTATGAAAAAGGTGACAAGGATCCGAGCCCCCGACCCCACGGAATATCGGCTTTAAAATGAGGAATAACAGAAGATGTTAGCAGTCAGAACTAAAGCAGCAGTTAATAACAGAAACGCCAAAGAGTCACATCTCATAGAAATATATAAAAGCATTTATTTTAATTGTGTAGCAGTCAGTTTATAATTCTGGCAGCACTGTTGAGCATTTTGAAAATGTATTTTCATGCCTCTGTGCAAGGCTTAGTCTTTCTATCTGTATAGCCACTGGTGTAACGAAGTGCATAAACTCAACAAGTACTATACGGGGGTACAGTTTTGAGATACTTGTACTTTATTAAGTATTTCAATGTTTTGCTACTTTGTACTTCTACTCCACTACAGTTCAGAGGTACATGGTGTACTTCTACTACTCTACAGTTCAGAGGTACATGGTGTACTTCGACTCCACTACAGTTCAGAGGTACATGGTGTACTTCGACTCCACTACAGTTCAGAGGTACATGGTGTACTTCTACTCCACTACAGTTCAGAGGTACATGGTGTACTTCTACTCACTACAGTTCAGAGGTACATGGTGTACTTCGACTCCACTACAGTTAATTGTTTTATCGTGCTTTTATCGAGTCAATTCTGTCTCTTTCACTAATGTCATGGTTTGGTAACCTGACTTTAAAGAGCAGAAACTCTCTGAGTCAGATCATCAAGTGGTCCAGCAGACTGATTGGTGAGCCACAGCTAAACCTGGAGACCCTGTACCTCAGGCAGTTACAGCGGTTATCCAGCTCCATATTAGACGATGACTCCCACCCTCTGCACTCAGAATTCAAGCTTCTTCCTTCGGGCCGGAGGTTACTCGTCCCAAGGAGTAGAACGAAGCGGTATAAAAACAGTGTTATCCCAGCAGCTATTGCACAAATTAACACATCATGGAGCGTCACACAGATGACTATTTTTATTAATTTATTTAATTGTGAATTTTGAATGTCCATGTTTGTACTAGTGTTTTCCTTCTTAAAATGTTTTTTAAATATTTTGAGATTTGGTTGAGCAGGGTATACTTGTACTTTTACTAGTCCTTTATTAGAGATGTGTCTGTTGTTTGTATTTGTTTTTAGTGTCATGATGGAACTCTTGTCTTTTTGTCTGCAAACAGAAACTACCTACGGGTACAAATAAATAACCTGAACCTGAAGGTACATGGTGTACTTCGACTCCACTACAGTTCAGAGGTACATGGTGTACTTCGACTCCACTACAGTTCAGAGGTACATGGTGTACTTCTACTCCACTACACGTATTTAATACCTTTAGTTACTTCACAGATCTGGATGAATGATGTGAAATATAATCAAGTGTTGAATCAGACTTTAGTTCCACCTGGAGTAAATCCACCAGCTGCCCTGCAGTATACAAAGTCATTCAAACTAGCTGCACCTTTACCAGCTTTGAGAACACTTTCATGATCAATCTTTATAAAACATATCATATATATTATTCTGAAATGGACCAATCTGCACAATGACTACTTTTACTGTCGCTACTTTCACTATATTTTGATGAGAATACTTTTCTACTTTTACTTGAGGAACATTTTGAATGCAGGACTTTTACTGTAACAGAGTATTCCTACACTCTGGTACTTCTAATCTACTTGTAATCAAGTACAAGATCTGAGTACTTCTAATTTTACTAAAGTACAAGATCTGAGTACTTCTACTTTTATTAAGTACAAGATCTGAGTACTTCTACTTTTATTAAGTACAAGATCTGAGTACTTCTACTTTTACTAAAGTACAAGATCTGAGTACTTCTACTTTTATTAAGTACAAGATCTGAGTACTTCTACTTTTAATCAAGTACAAGATCTATACTTATACCACCTCCGTTTATAGCCTAAAAAAACTATTAGAAAACGAAGGCTAAAGCTAACGTTAGCAGATAGTGACAATGTATGCTAGCTAGCTAGCTCAACGATTCCTTAAATGATATTGCGACAGAAAAACGTTTCAGTTCACATCACGCTCTGCCGCTCTGCTCTGAACACCTGAACGGCCCGTTCTAACAGCTGTTCACCAGCGGTGCAGTCTGTGCCACAGTGACTCCGCAGTTAACGAACACACCGTAGATAATCTAGCTGACCCTCATCCCGGAGCAGCAGAGTTCAGCCGACAAGCAGGAAGAATCGAGCACACAGCTCGCACTTATATTAAAAAATAACACCATGCGCCTCATGATGGCACATAACAGCTCGCGACCGCAGATTATTTCAGCGATTAGATTAAATGTAAATTATATTTGACGCAACTTTAGTTACATTTCCATGACTTTTCCAAAACTTTGGGAAAAATATTGTTTTCCATAACTTTTCCAGGGCCTGGAATTTGCATTTTCAATTTCCAGGACTTTTCCAGGTTTTCAATGACCGTACGAACCCTGTATAGATACTACCCCAGTTCCTAAACTGTAATGGAAACGCAGCATAAAGTGAGCCTGGCCTAACGAGGCCTAACAAGGCCTAACGAGACCTAGTCATACTGTACTAAGCCGAGCAAGGCCCTGCAGTGGAAAAGCGCCATTAGAAGAGCCGGCTCCTAAACGGCTCTTCATGTTACCAGTTTACCACGGAGCCTAAGCTTCGGATATGAGACATGGCTAGAATGAGTGATCTATTTGGTATTTTGAGCAAAACACTTCATAGACATGTTTTTTATATATCTGAGACCTATGCTATTATAAAACATAGCATGATAGGTGACCTTTCAAAGAAACCTGACTTTACAGAATCTTTATTTTAATCTCTATCTGTGTTTATACCATCATTTTGAAATAGTGTGCCAAATCCCCATCCCTGCGCTAACCCCAGAGTAAACCCCAAAACCTACAGGCAAGGCTCCAACCATGTATTGGCCAACACACCCCAATTTAACAACAACCTGAACGTGTGTGTGTTTGCCTTGACTCTAACTGTTGTGGTCACCCTTCTGTTGTCTGCCCGCACCACGCCTTGCAACGAGCGCGCCTGGCTACAGCTAGATAGTGACATTATTGGACTTGTGTCATTCATTCATTCCGCAATTCATTCATCCTTTTATTCATTCAACAGTCCGTTTTCCCCCCTCCCCGCAGTTATTTACTCAGTGGAGCTGGAGAGACAGGCAGCAGAGTGCCGAGGGATCAACGCATTCCTGTCACGCCATTCCACGGCCCATGAATCACCTGAGTTGAAAGAAAAACAAGCTACGGATCTGTTTGCATTACCGTGTGTGTTTATGTAATTTGTGCAGGAACCATTATTGTGCGTGCAATGTTACAGCAGTGCAGTGTTATAGAAGTGCAGAGCTGTGAAAGAACAAGTCTAAATGTTGTCGTTAGCATTTCAACACTGACTAAGTACATAATATACCAGCAGGCTCTGCTGTGACTCACGCAGAACAGGAAGTTATATTATTTTCTGCAGGAAAGTTCAGATTTTAGCAGCACAAAATGATGAACAATCTAAAATAAAACCTTAAAAAGCATTAAAAAAACATATTTTTCTGTGATGCACATGGACAGGCACCACAAATACAAACAGCACTTGAAGCACAAGTGCAAGACAATTGGGAACCATTTGCGGTTTCACAAATGTAAGCAGGTTTGTGAGTTGAGTTTTCAGTGACTTGAGTAATGAAAACAAATATGTTAGTGATGTAATGATGCTAGTTTCATTGATAATAATTATAATAGATGAAGCATTTACTAGAAGCACTAGAAGGGCACTTGGGAACCATGCACCTCATTATACCAGTCAGTGCCAGAATCAGTAAATCTGTTGCTTGTTGAAAACACAGCCTGTCTTCCACTTTGTATTAGGCAACAAGAAACAGTATAACACATCCACCAATGCTGTGTGTAACCTTGTAACACTCTGTGTGCTCAGATCAGCCATTCAGACCACAGACCCCAAGGGGCAATGAAGGGATCTCTCAGTAGAGCTTAGCAATGGTGTTCTCCGCGGTTACACCGTTCAAAACAAACCCCAGTTACCATCCCAACATCACGGGGCCTTGGAACATGCAGACCAGCTTGTGTAGCTGTGGTGACAGGACCAATGAAAGCCTGCTATACAACAATGACTGCCTGACTGGAGAGAGTCTCTGCTCCCTACGCCCCTGCCCCCCTAAAAGGATGGGCAGGGACTGACTCTTTAGATGTACTTTCCCACTGATCAGCTGCCAACTGACATTCATTTACATGACACAATAGTTTCAATTTTACCCAGTTGCCATAAATAGAAATGTTATTAGGATGTTGCAACACTTTGTTCCTAAAATAGCAGGAGCAAGAAAAACAGGGTATTTACCCAACTGTTTACAAATGACGTTTGGCTTGTCATTCCGAATGATGGGTACAGGAAGCAGGATGACATTAACTCATTCAGAGAATTAATTAAAGGAAATGAGTAATATATATTTAATATTTCACATGCACCCATTTGCTGCAGCTGAAAATGACAATCAACCAATACAAGAATTCTTGGCCAGAAAACCAGAATAGTGAACCGATTACTGATGGGTAGAATACTTTTTTTTTATTTGAATAATCATTACAACAAACCGTGATTGTGATCACTGGTCATATTTAGATGTGTTATCATGTTGCTGAGGGAAACTTGAAGTCACCCTGTCCTAAGAACATGCAAGAAGATCATTTCTGCAAGACTTTGGATTCTTACGAGTCATCTTGGTGACAACCATCCACTCAGGTTAGGGTTATAGTACATTTTCATTTATAGCATATTTTATTTGTAGTTTTAAGTGGTAAACTTAATTCGAATAATTACTCATATTAATGATATGAAAGTTTGAGAGGATTTAGTTTCTACTCAATCGATCTGAAAGGAACTGCATAGTTGGTTGATAGTTCTGTGATGGATTATCACTATGAGTAGAGTATTTCACGTACTCGGATATGTGGGTGGGCAGACGCAGGTCAGAGACAGGCCGTGTTAGCTGTGGGACTCCTCAGACAGCTGAACGTGCCTGCTCTGTGTGGACACACTGAATGCATTTGTTTGGCTAAAAGGCTTTTCATAAGAGCATGAATGTCGGATACGGCAGCTGCAGAGCAACACGTACCATGACGTCACAGGGAAGTCAGGCTCAAGCTTTTAATCACAAAGCAGACAATGAGCTGCCTTTTCTCTTTCTTAACATTTCTGCGTGTGTTGATCAGGCTTGCCCATCACTAAAAGAAACTCTTGCTTAAATCTGCTTAAATCAACAACTAACCAATGTCATAATGCTATTTATTTTTTGGAAAAGGAAAAAACAAGTGGTAACATCCTTGAGCTACAGAGACGTGGTGTGAATAAACTCAGCGGGATCTGTTCAAGGAAATACCAGTTCCTACAAGACAGTTTGAGATGAGGCCTCTGACAGCTTGGAGCACAGACAGGGGGATGGATGGCTCTCCTTACCTGCCGAGAGGTAGCTTTGAGGAAGCCGTTGTGACACGTGAATAAACAGCTGAAGCCTTCTACCTTCCAGTGGCTGAGTCCACACGTTCCCTGTTTTCATCAACACCACTCTACTGTCATTTTGACACGATCTAGCACGACTTGTTCTGAGCATTTCCACAGAATGATGAAGTTGGAGCTACGCTCTCTTATCAGACAAATTGGCACAACTGGTCGCACTTAAAAAAATTCTCTGCAAACATCCAGACAAAATTAAATGTTGTAATCTTTCTTAAATGATTACTATACAAATAGAAAAACAACAACATTTGTAAAAATGGTATATGTTTATAATGCATATAAACATACTTACAGTGCATTCTAATATGCTTTTAGCACTGTAGAATTAAAGCCATACATATTCATAATCACTGTTACAATGCATTTCCTAGTTATTGTAAGTTAAGTGTTCACTGAGTGTTGTTTTACATAGATTGATTATTCATTATCACAGTGAGTTTATTATACTTTTTTAAAATTCTGGTATATCTCTTATTATTCTGGTATAACCCTTGCAAAATCAGCAATTATGAAGTTTTACGTTAACTATAACATCAAATAAAATATTTTAATAGTTTCTTTAATGTACTCCATCAGTTTCTGATTGTTATTATCATTACAGCGTTTTAGCTTTTGAACAGCACAATGTTTAGCCGATGTTTAACTCACATTTGACACCAAGCTATAAATGCATGCTAAGCTTGAATGTATTCCTATGTCTTTACATTTCAAATATTACACAACCTTTAGCCTTGCAGCTCTTGGAGTTACTGTGGTCAAAAACATATCCAAGCCAGCCAAACAGACATGAAGAGCCCTCTTGAGGATTAGAGGTGGAACTGGCTCCTCTAGGGGGGATGCTACACATTCCCTTAGGGCAGCGTTTCTCAAAGTGTGGTGGGGCGCAGAGATGTGATAGGTGGGTCACACTGGCGGAATATCAAAACAACGGCCCGCCCGGGGTGAAACACGCATCAATGAAAGCGACCCTCTACCACACAAAACAACACCTGTAGATAACCCAATTTGTGTTCTTTGAAATTGAAAAGGATGTTGCATTGTGTTTGTTACTTTCGTTGCAGTTGTATGTTTTAAATGTAATTTGGCATGCTTTTATTTTGAAGGCGAGTTTACGCTGTTGATAGTTGTTGTTGCTATGGAAACAAGAAACGTTTCACAGCGGGCGGAACTTGTCATAAAGTGCGCGATAATAAAGCCCACCCATTTAGAGGGAAGATATGATTGGTCAATTGTACTGACATTACTCTCTCGTTCAGTTACTATAGCTGGCCCTCTGTGAATTCATAGCTGGACGTCCAATCAGCTCCTGTCTTCAGCTCCTGTCTTCACCTCGCAGAGACGAGCTTCTTTAATTTAACCCTTCACATTCAAACAGAAACTGAATAGGCAGATTCAAAGGATTTATTTATTTGGAAATGTTATTTTAAATACAATTTAATCAAGTTATTTTTGGTAAAACTAATGACAAATATTACTAAAAACATATTTTTAAAAAATATATAAAGACAAATATAATTTGTTTTAATGTTTTTAAATATTATTTTGTAGAATATCTTAGGCCCTCAGAGACAGGCTCGCCACTGGTAAAAATCTCTCATACACACATGTGAAACGCTCTCACAGACACACACAACAGCGTTGCAGTCGGGAAGAAAAGCAATGTTTAGCAAGAGAGAGAGAGCGAGAGAGAGAGCACACCTTTATCTATTTAATAAAGTTGTAAAAAATAAAGTAAGAAATCATTCCAATGTGTACTATAGGACAGTAAAAAGTTTAAAAGGGGAGGGATTAGTCAAATATGCATAAATAAAAAGAAAGAATGCTAACTAGGTAACATAAGATAAGAATAAACAAGTTTAAATGATTTGTTGTGATCATATTCTAAAGATGTTTGGATTATTGAAAAGTATACTGCTCCCTTTCATCTGAGTGTTGAGAGCTGTATCCATAAATTCATGTTGGGCTCAAAGTAGGGCTGCTCGATTATGGCAAAAATCATAATCTCGATTATTTGGGTCAATAATTGATATCACGATTATTAAAAACGATTAACCATTTACTAGAAAATAACTTGAAAAGTATGTTTTTAACAGTTGATTACCCTGAACTTTAAGTATAATTCAACTGAAAAACCCAAAATAAAATCGTTTTATTTCGATTATGTTGTTTTCATAATCGTTGCAAGCCAAAAACGTAATTGCGATTAAAGTACGATTAATTGAGCAGCCCTAGCTCAAAGTGCACCAGATTGATGCATTCAACTTCAACATTTAAAAAAAAAATCTTCCTGGGGGTGCAGGTGGGGAATGAAAAGGCCCACCTGTTCAAAGTGGGGAATGCCAGAAAGAGTTTGAGAACCACTGCCTTAGGGGCTGGAATTTCTTCCCTCCACCTAACCCAGAATCCCCCACACCCTATGCTCATGCAAATAACAGAGCGGCAGGAAAGGCTCTTTAATTATGGGAGGTGTGTGCTTGATGAGATTTATTTTAAAGCGTAATAACTCTGGCTGTAATTAAGAGGGTTTGAAGTGCCCGGCGACGACTGTCACTAAAAGCCTGTGAAACACTTCTGCTAGAGGGCAGTCTTATACTTCTGCTCCTTTAGCCAATGAAGTGCTTATGTTTATCCATCATGAAATAATATGTAAATGTTGGTGGTGTTGTTGTTACCTGCCTATGAGTCACGGTACTATAACAGCATGGTACACTGTGCTCCACATGAAATAAAACTATAATAATTAACCTTTGCATTATGAATTCACTGTTACACATAGAAAGTGCATGAGCATCAGCGCACCGCGTAGACGGAGCGGCCCACCCGTCAGAGGTATAAAAAGCAGAAGTTACGATAAGGATTCTTAATGTGTGTCAGAACAAGGAGCAAGGACACTCACTGAGCATTTAGTTGTAGTTTCTATAAATCATATCTGAATATAAAACTCATTAATACTGCACAGGAAACACCGACAAATATGTCCATCGGGAAAAATCAGAGGTCAGAATTATGCTTTATGTTTCATCAGATTATGAGAAAGGAACAAACGTTGCCGGGAATAACTAAACTCGGCATTCGGGAAGCTACGCCCCGATGGTGTGGAGGTGGAGGCGACTTGTTGCCTGCAGAGTTTGCATGTCACCTTGTGGGGCTCGTCCTTTACTCACTCAGAAAGATCCCACACTTTGGATTTCCTTCCTGACAAAATGCACTTAATGACCAGGCTCCGCTCTGAATGAAGTCTGACGGCCCGTCCACACAGCGGCGTGCGTTGACGCTTCCCCATTCACTTTGAATGGGGTGACGTCACTTTTAGCCAAAATGCATCGTGGGAAGCGACGTGGAGCGTAGCTGGCGTGGCTCGCTGCAAAAGTTGAGCAATGTTCAACTTTTGACGCCTCGGCGAGGCGTCAGCCAATCGAATCATATGCCAGTACAAGCTCTAGCCAATCAAACTGCTGCTTGTGTGTCAGGGGCGGGAGATTCATGTGATTGGTTGTTGGTCGAGTTTCAGACACGCCCGCCGGCAAGTGTCAGCGCCCGCGCCGCTGTGTGGACGGGCCGTGAGGGGGTTGCCTGCTCACGTGTCGAAGCACATGCAGTCACGGACTAATACAAAATGAGTCTACGTTTGCCGACTAACAAAAAGCCTTGCAGCAGATTTTTTTGTATAGCTAAATCAACTTCCCAGTTTGAATATTTGATTAGCTCTTACTTAAATAATTTGGTCCTAAAAGTTTTCGGCTCACTCAAAATAAGTGTAATGGGAGAAAAAAAACGTGGATTCGGTTTTTAGCGCATTAACGAAACTGTTCGTACTGGGTGGTTTATTCAGCTTTGGGCCCAAATTACATAATCAACTAGAATGTGAGTGTAGTACCACCAATTGTCCACTAGGAACGTTTATTTCAACAGTCGGCACTGTTCCCGGGGGCTTTATGGGCACAGATCCCCTTATGATAAGGGTAATTTTGTACCAACAATCAGGATATTTCTGGTTTCATAATAATAATAATAATAACTGAGATTTCTATAGCGCCTTTCAAGGGACCCAAGGTCGCTTTACAGGAATAGGGCAAGCACAAACAAAACAAAACAAAACAAAGGTCAGACAGACAAAACAACAGATAGATTTAAGGGCCGAAAGCCTTGATGAACAGATGGGACTTGAGGGCCCTTTTGAAGGCGTCCAGTGTGGGGATGTTGCGAATCTCCGCAGGGAGAGCGTTCCAGAGGGTGGGGACTGCCACACTGAAGGCTCTGTCCCCGAAGGTTCTCAGTTTGGTGCGGGGGGTGGTGAGCAGGCCAGAGTCTGAAGACCGCAGGTTCCAGGGTGGGGCATGTGGGTGAAGGATGTCCGATAGGTACTGGGGGGCAAGGGCATGGAGGGACTTGTAGGTCAGGAGGAGGACTTTATAAGTTATGCGGAACTTGACCGGCAACCAGTGGAGGTGGATGAGGGTGGGAGTGATGTGCTGCCAGGGCTTTGTGTGTGTGAGGACCCGAGCTGCAACTGGGCAACATTCATAGTAATAAACTAGGCCCCTTCTCCAACACTGTATCCAGTTCTCTTCGTAGACCAAGGGCTGTTACGAATGTTGTTAGTTAAATGGGCTTAAAACAACAGCAGGCTGCCACAGAGTTACATCAGTACAGTCGTAGCGCACTGGTCACATCCTGAAAAATAGGTTTATGTGAATCCACAACGGCAGACTTGAGCGTGCGGAAAACTCCACGTTTAGAGACTGACTATTTTTCCCTTGTGCTCGATCAGCAGTAGACCTATGCAACGCAGAGCTCTGTCATCACAGCGATGGCATCTGGTTGCGCACTTGTGGCATTTGCTGACCCATCTATTCAGGCTGCAAATCCCTAACCGGGAATCCTTTGTTGAGATTATGAACAGAAATATTGTAATTAGTCTGACTTTGTAGGACATAAATGTATTTTATCTTTCTCAACTGACATGTTCAAGGACACGTGGTTGCATAATTGCCTTCTGCTTGGTAAAACCATAAACCAAAAGAAAACAAACATTCCTTCCAACCTTTGCACGGAGTGTGATTCTTAGAGCACGCAGACGGTAAAACGCAACACTGATTTATTATCCAGGGTGCAATGGATGTTTAGTTGGCTTACTTTGTGTTGTAGTTGTAAGAAATGCACTCCAAGGCAATTGACAGGGTTCTTACACCTTTTCCAAAGTCAAATTCAAGCACTTTTCAAGCATCTTACAGCTATTGTAAATTACATATTTATATACACATACTCAAATGATTATTTCCCTACCTCACATTAAATCAGATGTTCTTTATGCTACAAACAACCAAATGTGTGTTTCGTGATAGCATTCGACACGAGGATGAAAAATTAAAGAAAAGAAAACTAAGTTTAATATTTCAAAATGAGTGATCTGTACGTAGACTGGGCCTCCCATATAACCTGCTGAGCCAATATACAACAATCAGCTAAATAACTTTTCAATACATTATTGATTACTATTGTTGAGGTACTTTTAGGTTGGCAGTGAACATAAGTCAGAGGTAAATGGTGTACTTTTACTCCACTACACGTATTTAATACCTTTAGTTACTTCACAGATGTGGATGAATGATGTGAAATATAATCAAGTGTTACATCAGACTTTAGCTCCACCTGGAGTGAATCCACAAGCTACCCTGCAGTCTACAAAGCCATTACAACTAGCTGCACCTTCACCGGCTTTGAGAACACTTTGATGATCAATCATTATAAAACATATCATATATATTATTCTGAAATGGACCAATCTGCACAACGACTACTTTTGCTGTCACTACTTTCACTATATTCTGAGAATACTTTTCTACTTTCACTTGAGGAACATTTTGAATGCAGGACTTTGACTGTAACAGAGTATTCCTACACTCTGGTACTTCTACTTTTACTAAGTACAAGATCTGAGTACTTATAATTTCACTACAAGATCTGAGTACTTGTACTTTTACTCAAGTACAAGATCTGAGTACTTATCCACCTCTGGTAGTGTATTAGTCTAAATTGTAGCCACAAAATCACAGAGCTGCATACAAATAGACTCACAATGGTAACAAGTGAAAAATAATATTTACAAATGTGTAAATGATTTTAGGTCATTGTGACGACTCAAAGCTCCTGACTTATACATCTTCAAAGGAAGACTGTGTTCATTCTGCAATTACATGGGATTAAAGCAAAATGTAGTTTTACTTGTATAATACTTCAATTTTATATAAAAGACAGTTTGTTTTCATCCGTTTTTAAATAAACAAAGTGTTGGCTTTCAGAATATTAAACTTGTTTCGGCAAATTCAGATGATAAATACAACTTTGAAGCTTCGGCATAATTACAAGCAGAGAACGGAGTAATGTAACGTCACAGCAGGCAGAACAACAGCCGGTGTTTCTTGTGAGTGTTTCCCCGGGACACAAACGCAATAAACACAAACGCAAAAATACACAAACACACTCGCGAGCTTCCCCGAGACCAGTAATACAAACGAAAATGTGTCTTCGGGTCAATGCGACTGATTTCGAAAGAGCAAGTCACATTTGGTTTAGGCACGAAACATACAGTAGAAATACATTGCTTTCAAAATCGCTCTGTGTCGAATCAATAGATTATATTTCGTGACTATAACACGAAATGCCGTGAGAGCTCCATCCTCTGAAGACCACATAATGGCGACTGTAACGCACATAACATCAGTGGCGACTGGTCATTAGGGGCAGCCCCACCTAGTGTCAGCAGAAAGTATTAAAATAATGATTACCACAAAATGCAAAAAATAAATAAAAAGATATATAAAATATATTTTAAGATCATGTTTAATCATCTGATTCGTCTGTACATTGCTGTTTTAGTATGTGTTCTTCTAATTAGTGTCAACAGTGTGTGACTATTGAGCTGTTTAGAGCCATGTGGGACAAAACCTGATCCTGCCCCTCCCTCTCTCTGTCTAAGTGAACGGTGACTGCAAAAACTACACTGCGCATGCTCAGAGTATTGTCCTATTTAATGTGTGTGGCAAAAAATAATGACCATAGGGGCATAGTGCTGCCATCCCCACCATACGTCATCTCACATAATTCAGAGCTGATTGGCTGTAAGTACGTGTGCCGATAAAAGTGTGGTGTGTGAAGAGGAGACGAGAGAGCTGCAGTGAGGCGTCCTAAAACCAGGAAGTAAGCTGCGCATGGCTTCCCTCCACAAAAAAGCAACGAGATTTCTCCATAGGATTTTAGAAAATAGCTCAAAATAAGATCTGTGGGAAACGTAGCTGTTAGATAAATGCACGTTTTGTTCAGCCGGATAATATCCACATGTCTACCCTACTTTTATCATTTTCGGATCAAAAATCTATTGATTAGATTAGATTAGATTTATGATAGACTTTTGAAACTACAAGAAGATAAGGAGGACTTTTACAAAAAAGTAATAGAGATTTTTGTCCAGAAGGATAGGCACATGGACTTAATCTTCAAGTCAAGGTAAGACTGCAATTTTATTGAAAATGGGATCTTACTAAGAGAGAACAATTCAATATTTAAATGATAAAATTACATATTTTTGGGTATCCTTCTGTTGAACTGTCTGTTTAAAAGTAATTGAAGCATCAGACAAAAAAAGCTTTTGAAAATAATATTATATTTTGATTTAATATATTTGTAAACCTGAAGAGTCAGTGCCAGTGCCTCACCAGCCATGAACCTCACTGCAGAAGCTTATAGACATCTGAGTTTTTTGTGCCCCACCACTTTTGTACATATAGAAACGCCACTGCATAACATAGGTACGCTCCTCTGAAATGATTGTCCCCTGCAATTATTATTATCCCTCAATCGAGTTCGCTATTCAGCTCGCTAACGTTAGCTTAAACAAACGTAACATGCAACGTTAGCCTAATCCAAAATGCTCTACTGCGGCGTACCTTCCATGTGGCTCGTCAGCGCAGACTCTCGCATCGTTATTTGTTGCAAACTTTGCAGGAGGCTACTCGTGGGCTTGACCCTCGTCTTAGCCATGGCTTGTATTTGTCTTCTGCTAGCTAACGCTCGTTGAAACGGCAACCTCCTGGCACACAGTCATCTATCTCTCATCAGAATGCCCAGGTCACAAACACAAACACTTGCAGGCGCATAGCGCGGGAAGGCCGGAGCGGGGCTGTTTTATGTAGAAGCGAAGCAATTATTTTCTTTTAATCTAAAAAGCGAACTATTCAGTCAGACAGCAATTTATTGTAAAAGTAAAGCATTTACATTTTCAAGCACTTTATCTCAATTTCAAGTGCCATTTCCAAAATTCAAGCACTTTTCCAAGCTTGAAAACACCACGTCACATTTCAAGCATTTTCAAGGATTTCAAGCACCCGTACGAACCCTGAATTGATGAATCATTGCAGAGACAGATAGGGAAGAGCTGTTCTCAGATCTGAAATCTGTGTGGTTAGTATGTAAGAGCTCTCAGTGTTATCATTTCTCCTTGGCACTTCACATACTTCACCTCCTACAAAAAGTAAGCAAAGGGCAATCCATGTTAAAGGAATGGTATGCTCATGACACTCATTTTTTTAAAATTATCATCCGATAAAACAGACCAGTCTCTGCCAGTCTCTCTCTCTTTTTTTTTAATCCGATGACATTATCAGTGATTTTAAACTGATTATATACCGAAATAACATCAACACTGTGGGCGCCGCCATTTCCCAGACGTGACGTAAACCATGCGTTTGGTTTTCGAAGACACGTTGATCTCCATGTTATTTACTGTAGTTTCTCTCTTCAAATATGCCTCACTGTATCGCGAAATATTGCCATAATTCGGATAGGAACAATCCACGGAATGCTCGGTTCCATCTGTTGCCAAAAGGTAAGCATAAGAAGTACATTCAGAGGCAGTGGCTAGCGAAATGTGGCCGGCCCGAACCGAGAGATTCACAGGCTCATGTATGCAGCGAACATTTCACATTTCCGGACGACTACTCTGAGAGTATGATAAAACATAACATGGGATTTATGGAACAACCATTACTCAATGGAGATGCAGTACCATCGGTCTTTCTGGTGTCATCACCGACCAGGACACCAGTTCGGCCAGTTGAGAAATCGCCCTCTGCAAGTGTGAAGCGACGGAGGAGCAGAAGTAGTGCTCGGAGTAAGAATAAGGTATGTTATAGCGCATTTCCATTGCAGCGGCTAGCCCCGTTTTAACGTCCTTTAGCGTCCAGGCCAGGACAGTTTTTGGTGGCCTTTCCATATAGCGTAGGACCGGCTAGTGTGTATTTTCCCCCAGTTTTTTCCGGCCCCATAAAATCGTGATTCTATGGCCAGGGACAACGAAGCTGAGTATGCTAAACTAGAGAGGGAATCGCTAGCAAGGGTGGTACTACATGCATACATATAGTATCTTATATCATCTTCCCATTATACACACATGCATTTCCAAACATTTGGACTACCTATGTTGCAAATGTATTATCGATTTACACACGGCATCTATTGCACGTCTGTCCGTCCTGGGAGAGGGATCCCTCCTCTGTTGCTCTCCCTGAGGTTTCTCCCATGTTCCCTTTAAACTGGGGGTTTTCTTCGGAAGTTTTTCCTTGTACGATGTGAGGGTCTAAGGACAGAGGGTGTCGTATTGTCATACTGATATGTATGGCTGAATTCCCCCATCCAATCTCTTCACATTGGTCAAAACTTGTTCCTCTGCTGACGAGTCCGAACTGAAATACTCCACCATGTTTCCGTGTGTTGACAAAGTGAACGCATGGATGACGTCACGACCATCACGTGACTACTGAAAATGGCAAACATGGCGGCGGCCAGACAGAATATACAGGTCTTGATAAAAAAGAGGTATAAAATCATTATTTACCGGGGAATATCGCTGATTTCTTCAGGGTATGGTTTAAACATAACGTTTCACTAAATACTGAAGTTTTGATTAATTATCTAATGAGTGGACCATTCCTTTAAACACTTGAGTGACGTACACAATGTCTTTAAAGAATCCAAAGTAGGCATTCTCTGATTTGATCGAGTATTTCAAAACACATAATCGTCATAATTTAACTGTTGCCATTTGTTTTTATGAGATTTGAAATTATAGTGTATTCAAAAGAAACACATCTTTTGTTTATGTTATCTGAGGTTGGCACGAGTTTAAGGCATTTGGCTGAGGATGGAGGTGGAGATGGATGACTGCAGATGTGGTGCTTTGTTAGTCTGCTGTTCTCTGCAGCACATCAGGCACCGTCAGGGCTATCATTTAGCCCTATAAAATGAGTTAAGATGGTAAACTAGAGCCACCGCTTATCTCACCAGAGGCCTGTACTATGAAGCCGGATCTTTGCTAGGCGAACTAACTTCAGGGTAAACTCTGGGTTTCCGGTCCTACGACGCTGGTTCTCTTCTTACCGGGCTAGATCTCCATGGTAACTTATGCTGAACGGCAAACCTGCTCCGGAGCAGGTTAGGTTCCAGGATAAGAGATCAACTCAGTGAAAGCACCGCCTGCTGACCAATCAGAGCTCAGTGTGCGGAGTTTCAAGCTATCAAGTCATATTACAGGAGAAAGGAAATACAGAAAAACTGCCGTTGCAGGAAAGACGGCCGGCAAAAATCACCGACTGTGTGAACGTGAACATTAATAGAATATCACCTCCATCTTCAGAGCAATCTGACTATTATAACATTAGCGTTAAGAAAGCTCACTTAAATATCTGCCACAACATAAGAAACCGGATCATAGTAACATTACGTACAGTCCGCGGCACTGAGTGCAGACGTCGATGTGTCCCATTATCGTTCATATCACATCATAATGTATCATATATTTCCTTATCCGAGTCAGCTGAGCCGTATCTGGCCGTGCAACACATACTGTATGCAGAAGTATTATTTTAAGCAACACATTAAGTTGACGAAACACTCGAGTAAAATGTAATTAAAGTCAGATCGTGTTTTAGACGGGGCAGTGATATCATAAACCTGTTAATGTACGCATTCAAACACTTGTTCTGTTCCCAGCTGTATTCACCTTGCAGGTGCAGCCATGTGGCTTTGATCCTGGATCAAATGTTTAAGTCATGGATGTTTAAAGTTTAACTTCTTCATATGTCTAATATTATAGTTCACTTTTCATTCAGGAAGTATGAGGCTACACTGTCAGTGCGCTTGTCCATGTTTGTGATTGGTCAAATGTTGCTAACCCCGCCCCTTTCATGTGAACGCGCACTCAGCCGGACGGAGAAACCCTGGCTTGAGTTACCGAGTTGATAACCAGCGTCGTAGGACCGCTTGGCGAGATCACGTTGGTTTTGGGTTAGTTAAGCCAGATAACTCAAACATATCCAGGGTCTGTTGAACTGGATTCGTCGTACAGGCCTCAGGTAGAGAAACACGAGAAGCAGATTCAGCCTGTGGACGCTTTATGTGATTCTTCCCCTTTCAATTCTGTTTCTCTAATAAAGGCGAAAGTTGCCCAAAAATAGGAGCCACAAGATGTTCTATTCACATGGCAAACGGATGAGATTGTTAAAGTAGAAACTAACCTGAAGTGGATTTGAGATATTCAGCCTATCTATCTTGAGTGTATCTACTTAAATGATTTACATTAACAAATAAATAAGAGCTTGATAATATGTTGAGGTTATAGCTGTAATATTGACAGAAATGTATATAGTTTAATAATCAGAAGAATCAAAAAAATATAAATACCATATATTTACTGCATTTCTAAACGCCTGCATAACAAGGTCTGCTCATCTGTTGTTCGGTTCCTCGTGAGCAGCAGCGAGGTAAACAGTGGAGTCTGCTGGACAAACTCAGTAATGATCGCACTTCAAAGCATTACAAGCTTAATATATATATATATATATAATATAATTAATATCAACGTCCATACACAAATGTGAGTATTATAATGACACGTTATGCAATGAGAATATACATTTAAAGTTACAATGTTCCACGCTACTCAAACAACAAACATCTCAACCCCCAAATTACGCAAAACTACCTTCAACACACGCATATTGCTTAATCTTTAAAACATTTTGATCTGTATATTTTCTGTTTCATTTTATTTGTTGGTCCGGGATTATTATTATTATTCCGGCCTACGTACTTGACTTTGTTAAATGTTTACCTTGTGACTTGAAATATTATTTTGTATAGCTTTTGAAACCTATTTATCATAAAGTCTGTTATTATTTTTGTCATACAAATTGAGGTTTTTTGAGAGAACATTTTTTTTTAAAGGTCGGCCCCCCCATCCACCCCCAAATTAACATTTGATCTTGAACCAGGTTGCCACTCGTTTTAAAGTGATGCTGTAATATAAAGATGGTTTTGTATCCTTTATTAAGTCAATATCTATCGCCATGTCAGGTAACACTATTGTGATAAAAGCATGTATTGAAAATAGATCCCCTTACAGAGGTCATGCAGAATCAGGGCTAACATATATATTCAAGTGTGTTACAGTGTGTGATTGTGCACAAGTAGAAAGGACAGCAAGAGTGATGAATCAGCAGAATTTTGGGAACAGGGTTTTCTGACAAATGAATGATCATCATGTGATTAAAGTGTGTCAGAGTGAATCAGTGATGGTGTATCTTTGTAGGCCGCCGAACCAAAAGTTAGCAACGCAAGGGCTCCCTCGAACAAAAGCAATGAGATTACTATGGATTTAGTTATAGAGCAGGAAACAAGATCACAGAAGATCAACAAAAGATATGACATAAAATGAATTTACCAAAGCTGAAGTAGATGGTCAACTTCATTCATTTTCTTTCCGTTTTACTGATTGTAATCGCTATAAGCTGCTCTCTCTCGTCTCCTCTCGTCTTGCACACGTACTTACAGCCAATCATCTCTCTCAATTATGAGATGACGTTTGGTGGGTATGGCAGCACAGTGCCCCTATGGTGATCATTTTTTTGCCACACACATTGATTAGAAAAATACTCTGAGCATGCGCGGTGTAGTTTTTACAGTACACGTTCATGTTAACAGCAGAGAGAGGGGCTTGCGCCACATCGCTCAACACAGCTCAATAGGCACACTGTAGACACTTATTAGAAGAACGCAGACTAAAACAGCAATGTAGAGACGAATCAGATGACCAAACATGATCTTAAAATATATTTTAACATATATTCTTTTTGCATATTTTGGGAATTATTATTTGCATTACTTTCTACTGACACTAGGTGGGGCTGTGCCGAGTCGCCACCGCTTGTTAGCAACCGGTTCTTTTAAAGGTCCCATGTCATGCTTTTCTGGTTATTACCCGTCCCCTTGTGTTATGTAGCTTGTTCTGCATGTAAACGGTCTGCAGAGTCACAACCCCTCAAAGTACACCCTGTAGCGAGTAAAACTCTAACACAGAATAGACCTGTCTGTGCTGCCCCAGAACGCCTCGTTGGAGATTTCTCTTTGTCCATTGTTTACTTCTTGGGTATAGTGACGTATTTCGGGTATAGTGACGTCCGCGGAGCCGTTACGTTTGGACCAATCCGCGGACTTACTCACACACACACACACTCGGCGGGACGTTGCGAGGCTTGCTGCTGCGAGGAGCGGGACACTGTGAGCTGGCTCACTGGTGTGGGGTCGGCGAGGCAGCGAGACACCACAGAACTCAGCCTGAGCACACACACAAACTCCCAGCCAGGCTGCGGGTGTATTTCAGGCTGGGCTTCGCTGTGTCTCGCTGTCTCGCAGACGGCCACTGGGCTCACAGGGAGGGGGGGGGGGCAGGAGCTCCAACAAGCCGTTTAGGACAGAGAGTGAATACACAGACTATACAGAGATGCTGTGAGAAACCAATGTGAGTTTGGAACATTGAACAATGTAAATCTATTCTAGTCGACCTCAACAATGGAATTATGATCAGTAGAAATGGCATGGGACCTTTAAGAAACATGGAAGCTTCAGACATTCACCAGTGGGGTATTTACTGACCCATTTGTAGAACAAAACATTACAATCTCTTCAGCTTGTGTTAGCCACAGATCTTATTTTAGGCATCTATACAAAAAGAGGTACAAAAAAACACTTAACTACAAGACGAGGGAACCGAAAGTAGTAAAATACTTTCTCATTTCCAGGTTTTAGGGCTCATTCCTTCACAACTCTATAGTGAGGAATTGCTGCTTTTTCTGTGCACGTTTGTGACTTGATCAGAGGAAAGACTCATTGAGACAAAACACTAACACAGAATCTGTTTAAGCAAAAGTGAGTTTTGACAGAATCAACACCTTTAAAGTACTCACCCTCCCTCACTTTCTGCTTCCTCTGAGCTCCGCTCCCCGGCTGCGGCCCCGGCGATGGATGCTGCAGCTCTTTTCCTCCGTGTGGGCGTGGTCCTGTGGAGGGTGCTCGCTCGATGGGCCTCCTCACGTCCCATCAGCTCCTCCCTGACTTGGTTGGGCAGCGTCGGCAGAGCGTTCTTCAGCGACTTCATCTCGTCCTTCAGCTCGGACACGCACTGGATCAGGGCCTCGAGGCGCTCCAGCACCTCGGCCTGACCCCTGGGCAGACCTGGACCGTCCGCCAGCATCATGCTAGACCCCTGTCCGTTGGTGCGGTTCAGGTAGTACCCCGGACATGACGCTCTTCGCCTCGATCTGAAGCCCTGGTACCACACCACGGCCAAACTGACGCCTGCCACTCCGGCTAAAGCCCCCAGGACCAGCACCTTGCTGTCTGCCTGCGCCATCCTGAAGGGCTGACAAACAGAAACAACTACATTTAAGCTACAGATTTCATAAACATTTTGCCGAAATTGCATTATGGAATTCTGAAAGATTTGGGGCTTACAGTGCCTAATCGATTTGTCTTTAGATTCATTTAGCAATTAATAAGATTAGTTTCAAATGTATTGTCATTGTTCAGAGTACTGGGACAATGAAATGCAGTTAGCATCTTACCAGAGGTGCAAGAGAAGCAGTACATTGTAGTGTAATGTAAAGGTATAATATAGGTATTTAAATATGACTGACAATAGAGCTAATGTATGCAGTTTGAACAGTATTAATGGGTATGAGCTGTAGCAATAATGTGGAATGTTCTACAAAAGTTGAAAAACATAAAGTATAATATAAACACTATAGACATTAGTATACATATGAATACTCTATAAACCATTATGGACACTTTGCATTGATAATAGGAACATTCTAGGAGTACACTATAGAAGAAATAACCAGTATGGGTGTGAATAATTATTGAGTTTATACAAATATTGCCTTTATAAAATAGTGATAGTTGTTCAGCGCCCAAGATGAAACATGCTATTGCTTGTTTCATTCTGGTAACAGTAAAAACAAAAAACAAAGATATAGATAAAAAAGAAAAAACCCTGCAAATCCTCACATTTGAAAAGTGACATTACTAACATTATACGATTGCGAATATTGCAGCATTAATTAGCATTTCAAAGGAACATTTGTTAAACTAATTATTAAAGTTAACTATTGTAATATTATTTTTTTACTTTTTTGTTTGCAATGCAATCAATAAGTCAACCTCTTTGTACGTAAAACCATTGGTTTCATCTTTAGAGATGTATTATGTAAAATGTTTACAATGTCAACATCTGTATCTGAAATGTATCTTAAACTGTCAAATATAGTAAAAAAACATAATATTTACCTAGGAGATTATGTCACAATTAATGGAAATACTTAATTAAAGTACAAGTAATCCAAAAAGGTACTTCAGTACAGTACATAGAGTAAATAACCCTTCCACCACTGAACGTGATACACGATTGACAAGAGGGTGAATACTGTCTGTCTGAAACAGGCTAGTCGGTACGTTAGGAATGTTAGCCAGTACGCTAAAGGTGATTGGATCCACATACTCTTCACACAGCTAGCTTGTTCGCCAAAAGTCGGAGTCACAACAGCTCGATAAACCCTTGACACACTGAGAAATGTATTGTGTCTAACTGGGTCTTAAGCATACGTGTATTAAATGTATACTTTCATAATTAAGCTTAATTGTGTTTATAAACTGTCAATGACAGAATTCGTGCTGCTAACGTAGCTTAAAGTCGATTTGCTAACACTCAAAACAAAGTTACCCGCCAAGGTTAAAAGGACAGAACGCGTTCAAATGCTCACTTTCAGCATTATATTATCAAAACAAAACGTGACATTAACATGTTATTCATAAAAAACTACATAATTATCAATAGTAGAGTCCTTACTGCACAGGTAAGAAGGGAGGCACTTGGTAACTCGCTGGTGTAACCTTAAAAATAATCCGTGTGGACTCAGAAGACAAAAAGAAACGTTCCGGGTCATGTGCGTCAGCCTTCAACCACAAATTACTTGCGTGTTATTTTGAAGTAGCGCAGATAAATCCTCAGCATAACAACGGCATACAAATGTATATCACAACGTTTTTTACTTCAAACGTTTAAATTTATGTCACCACAGCTGCTTGTCATGAGCACTCTGTGGGGAGTTTGCATGGTTTCAATGGGTGCCCTTGAAAGGAAACCACATTTCCATTTGTGTGGTCTGTTTTTGTTGTTATGTAATGTTCCGCCCCCTGACTCAAAGACCCTGAACATGTCTAGAAAACATTCACATCCTTGTTGATGAAACAGGGTGGATTTCATCATTATTATGAATTCTTCCCCATGAACTAAATGACTGCAAAGGCTTTTCTGAATTAACTCTCTGTTATCTTATGAGGCCTAGTCCCAGGCTTGCAGAGGGAGGGGTCGATGCCAAGGTCACCGAGCTTGGTAATCAGTTTGGAAGGAATGATGGTGTTGAATGCCGAGCTAAAGTCAATGAACAGGAATCGTACGTATGTGTTGCTCTGATCCAGATGGTAGAGGGCAGGGTGTAGTGCTGTGGAGATGGCGTCATCCGTACTCCTGTTCCGACGATAGGCAAACTGGTAGGGGTCAAGTGTGGGTGGGAGGCATGATTTAAGCCGAGTGCTCTTGTGCTCTTGTGCTTCTTCCTGACTGTGCTGACTTTTGACGTTGTGTTCATCGCCGTTCTTCATTTCCAATACGACACAGGGCATTTGCACTCATACACTTTATACTGAAACATACTGGCAGCATCCTATCCTTATGTAAACAAATACAAAATAATATCCTGTCTTATTACAATGTTTTGTATCTTCTGATGACATTTGACTTAAAGTAGCACAATTTGTTATGTATGTAGTGCACCTACAAATTAATGTATCTTTAGTCTGATTGTCCTTCTAAATGCATAATATAATAAGCATGAATAAATCAAATGATTAGTGCACACATTAAGGTTTGATTGGTTAGTTTATTTTTGATCATTTGCCTCAGAATATTATGCCATCTCTTTCATTAACCTTATCATGTCCACATGCGAGCGAACAATCAGTGAGCAAAGTTCAATGCAGGGGTTACAACAGTTCAGGTATTGCGTTAAATAATACAAATTACTAAAACAGGTAATAATAACTTCAATCGAAGAGACTCGTCAATTGTTGCAAGATACTTTACAAGTTTAAAAATAATGTTTTTAGTCTCATTTCATGAGTTTCACCGATACATATGAATATCGTTGTATCATAATCTCTCATTAGCTCAACAAAGACCTACCTCTACGATTCACTCCTCTCTCCAGTGTTTCCTTGCAGTATGCTTACACAGAAAGTGTACCAGGATTTTAAACAGTTACTTAGCACATAGGTTATTTTATAAACCATGGACCTGCAGCCAGTATCACAGACTGGGGATTATTGAGTCAGAGTGGTGAAGTAATGATTGACTTATTAGCCAATAAAGCCAAACCAAAGATGTGGCATCTCTGTTATTTTTCTATTTGTTGTACTTTTTTCAAATCATGCATGATGGGGTCCTAGTAAGACGGGAGTGTCTTGTATAGAGGGAGGAAATATATATAACTGGAATAATTTGTAAAGCAAATACGTATGATCCTTTATAATACACCTGGAATACTGCATTTCCCAGCTTTGAAAGAACTATCCTTCCATCAATATTTGTGATTTATCCTTTTGTGATTTTATCTTTCAGGACATTTCATACTTATTTTTTAAGTTACACTGAACAAAAATATAAATGCAACACTTTTGTTTTTGCTCCCATTTTTCATGAGATGAACTCAAAGATCTAAAACATTTTCTATATACACAAAATAACCATTTCTCTCAAATATTGTTCACAAATCTGAAAAGATCTGTGATAGTGAGCACTTCTCCTTTGCCGAGATAATCCATCCCACCTCACAGGTGTGGCATATCAAGATGCTGATTAGACAGCATGATTATTGCACAGGTGTGCCTTAGGCTGGCCACAATAAAGGGCCACTCTAAAATGTTCAGTTTTATCACAGGGCGGTGACAGGCCTACCTGCTTGGAAACTGGTATCTCGGAGTTCCCTTGCCCAATATGATGTAAGGATTGCTACGTGCAGTTTCATACCTGCGCTCTGAGTACAGTATTGTTCCTTAGCCCACCGCCTGCATTCTGCCTGCACAGGGAACAGAAAGCCGTCCTGAAACCCGGAGTCATGGCGCTGCAAATACAAAAATAAATAAAAAACTTGCCCAGCAGTTCAGGGTTGGCCCTGCAGACGTAGATGAGTCGATAAGGCAGGCGCATCCAGCCGTAGCCTTGATACCCATCGGGTCAAAGCCAGAATATAAGGAGATATTGTCAACACTGTCGTTTTATCCACCCACACCCAACATCTGCCCAAACTCTCTTACCACGGAATTGAATGGACCCCTCAGTCAAACAACACATGGGCCAAGATTCAGGGTAAAATAAGGCATGGCTATGATGGGTCAGGGTTAGGTACATTACAAAGAAACTCGACATTGCGGAACATTAACCAAACATATGTATATACGTTAATAATTAGAATGAGTAGTTACTTGTTTCTATCATTAGCCATTTTCTACCAGGATATTAATACTAAAAAACATGTTTACTATGAGCTATCTTCTGATATGACAACTTGTATTGATTACACCTGAAACCAGGTATACACATTAAACACGTGGAAAAGTGTTGACATTGTGGAGCCCAATCTTCTCGTGTGCATGAGGCATCTATTTCAAAACTAACTGCTGTAACATCTGTGTGCCGTGTTTACAGGTACTTTAAGGATTCATTCAGCCGTGAAGATGCAGCAAACGTGTTGTGCAAGATAGCACAATAGCACTCAGCAATAGTGTTCATCATGAGCAATGGGGTGGACTAACTCGTATGTCTACACTTGCTTTGCTGATGTTTATCTCAGATTCAGGAACTCAGTGTTCTTATCCTCAGGCCTACAGGGAAACTGTGTTTGCTACTGTATTTGCCTGAGTGGCTAAGGAAACCAAATAATGTTCCCTTGACATTAACAGATACTGAAAGATCATAATGGGTTTAATTTTTGTGCATAGTAGAGGAATATTACAGTTCATTTAGTTGCACTGCATTGACGATTCAGTATATTGTGAATTGTGATTCAATCGACATAAAAATGGTAAACATCACAACTAGACCACCATAAAACATGATTTACAATACTTACACAGACATTATCCTTTTCTAGAGACTGGTTTTGCTGAAACTCAAGGTCTTAATCAACCAACACCCTGAAACGTTATTGAATATTAATAGCTTAGATATTCAAATGTTTTGTTTATCTGTTTAAACTTGAGGGGAGGTCCGTTGTATAGGCCTGTAGATTCTAAACCTCTCTTTGACATTCCTTATATTATCTGGATTTTGTTCAATTATAGCCTTCTTGCATTGAGGAAAATACATTTGCATTTACTGTCTCGAACCACCTCTGCAGTAGCTCAACTATCATGACAGGTGGTGTGATACCATATTAACTCATCATTGATTCAAGTTATCTTGCACTGCTTGCTGTTGGTTTTTCACTTCAAACACATCATCGGAAGAGACCAAACAAGAACTTTACCATGAGAATACAGCCTTTTTGCATTTAGACAATGTGCTTTGTCTCTCTTATAAAAACACTCACACATACACATCCGCCTCACCTACCTAATTAAAATCCTGTTTCCCCTGTTCGACAGTTACTGCACCCTGGTCTGGCACTCCAAAAGGAAGACAAAATCCTGAATATTCTGAAACAAGAATTGTCACAATCCCCACACAATCAATCATATAAACTTAACACAACTTTGAGTTTGGTAAATTATTTCTATGTTACAGTATAACAATGCTTTTTGGCAAAGCCTGTTGTCTTACCTTTCCAATGGTACCACATTTGTGAGGAACAAGCATTTGTGGGATGAGCAGCAGAGCTGAGTATGTATCCATGAACAATGTGACTCATCTCCTCTGCCAATGCCAAACAGCAGCTGACTCTAGTTTGGTGTTGTTTGGATTGGATGATTGAAGTCTGATAAACAAAGACATATTGGCAACAATTGATTTCCTAACAACTGATTCATTTAAACAAGCAGCCTCAGTAGTGTGTGTCAGAACCAAACACAGCCACAACAGCCTCTCCTCCTCATGCTGTCACCAGCCTGCTCACACTCTGCTGTGGGATGGCCTCCCATTCTTCAACCAGCATTTGTCCCAAGTCAGCCAACGTGGTTGTGTCGGTCACTCTGCTACGGACAGCAGGGCCAAGTTGATCCCAAAATGGGGTTCAATGGGGTTGAGGTCAGGACTGCAGGCAGGCCATTCCATCCTCTCCACTTCTCCACCGTGACCCTACGATCCATGTGCCGTAGGCAGAATCTGGACTCATCGCTGAACATAATGTTCCTCCACATGTTGAGGTTCCAGTGCTCTGAACAAAATGTTCCTCCACATGTTGAGGTTCCAGTGCTCTGAACTTAACGTTCCTACACATGTTGAGGTTCCAGTGCTCTGAACATAACGTTCCTCCACATGTTGAGGTTCCAGTGCTCTGAACAAAATGTTCCTCCACATGTTGAGATTCTAGTGCTCTGAACATAATGTTCCTCCACATGTTGAGGTTCCAGTGCTCTGAACATAATGTTCCTCCACATGTTGAGGTTCCCGTGCTCTGAACATAATGTTCCTCCACATGTTGAGGTTCCAGTGCTCTGAACATAATGTTCCTCCACATGTTGAGGTTCCAGTTCTCTGAACAAAATGTTCCTCCACATGTTGAGGTTCCAGTGCTCTGAACAAAATGCTCCTCCACATGTTGAGGTTCTAGTGCTCTGAACATAATGTTCCTCCACATGTTGAGGATCCAGTGCTCTGAACATAATGTTCCTCCTCATGTTGAGGTTCCAGTGCTCTGGACATAATGTTCCTCCACATGTTGAGGTGCCAGTGCTCTGAACATAACGTTCCTCCACATGTTGAGGTTCCAGTGCTCTGAACAAAATGTTCCTCCACATGTTGAGGTTCCAGTGCTCTGAACAAAATGTTCCTCCACATGTTGAGGTTCCAGTGCTCTGAACAAAATGCTCCTCCACATGTTGAGGTTCTAGTGCTCTGAACATAATGTTCCTCCACATGTTGAGGTTCCAGTGCTCTGAACATAATGTTCCTCCACATGTTGAGGTTCCAGTGCTCTGAACATAATGTTCCGCCACATGTTGAGGTTCCAGTGCTCTGAACATAATGTCCCTCCACATGTTGAGGTTCCAGTGCTCTGAACATAACGTTCCTCCACATGTTGAGGTTCCAGTGCTCTGAACATAATGTTCCTCCACATGTTGAGGTTCCAGTGCTCTGAACATAATGTTCCTCCACATGTTGAGGTTCTAGTGCTCTGAACTTAACGTTCCTCCACATGTTGAGGTTCCAGTGCTCTGAACATAATGTTCCTCCACATGTTGAGGTTCCAGTGCTCTGAACATAATGTTCCTCCACATGTTGAGGTTCCAGTGCTCTGAACATAATGTTCCTCTACATGTTGAGGTTCCAGTGCTCTGAACATAATGTTCCACCACATGTTGAGGTTCTAGTGCTCTGAACTTAACGTTCCTCCACATGTTGAGGTTCCAGTGCTCTGAACATAATGTTCCTCCACATGTTGAGGTTCCAGTGCTCTGAACAAAATGCTGCTCCACATGTTGAGGTTCCAGTGCTCTGAACAAAATGCTCCTCCACATGTTGAGGTTCCAGTGCTCTGAACATAACGTTCCTCCACATGTTGAGGTTCCAGTGCTCTGACCATAATGTTCCTCCACATGTTGAGGTTCCAGTGCTCTGAACATAATGTTCCTCCACATGTTGAGGTTCCAGTGCTCTGAACTTAACGTTCCTCCACATGTTGAGGTTCCAGTGCTCTGAACAAAACGTTCCTCCACATGTTGAGGTTCTAGTGCTCTGAACATAATGTTCCTCCACATGTTGAGGTTCCAGTGCTCTGAACATAATGTTCCTCGACATGTTGAGGTTCCAGTGCTCTGAACATAATGTTCCTCCACATGTTGAGGTTCCAGTGCTCTGAACATAATGTTCCTCCACATGTTGAGGTTCCAGTGCTCTGAACATAATGTTCCTCCACATGTTGAGGTTCCAGTGCTCTGGACATAATGTTCCTCCACATGTTGAGGTTACAGTGCTCTGAACATAATGTTCCTCCACATGTTGAGGTTCCAGTGCTCTGAACATAATGTTCCCCCACATGTTGAGGTTCCAGTGCTCTGAACTTAACGTTCCTCCACATGTTGAGGTTCCAGTGCTCTGAACTTAACGTTCCTACACATGTTGAGGTTCCAGTGCTCTGAACATAACGTTCCTCCACATGTTGAGGTTCCAGTGCTCTGAACAAAATGTTCCTCCACATGTTGAGATTCTAGTGCTCTGAACATAATGTTCCTCCACATGTTGAGGTTCCAGTGCTCTGAACATAATGTTCCTCCACATGTTGAGGTTCCCGTGCTCTGAACATAATGTTCCTCCACATGTTGAGGTTCCAGTGCTCTGAACATAATGTTCCTCCACATGTTGAGGTTCCAGTTCTCTGAACAAAATGTTCCTCCACATGTTGAGGTTCCAGTGCTCTGAACAAAATGCTCCTCCACATGTTGAGGTTCTAGTGCTCTGAACATAATGTTCCTCCACATGTTGAGGATCCAGTGCTCTGAACATAATGTTCCTCCACATGTTGAGGTTCCAGTGCTCTGGACATAATGTTCCTCCACATGTTGAGGTGCCAGTGCTCTGAACATAATGTTCCTCCACATGTTGAGGTTCCAGTGCTCTGAACAAAATGTTCCTCCACATGTTGAGGTTCCAGTGCTCTGAACAAAATGTTCCTCCACATGTTGAGGTTCCAGTGCTCTGAACAAAATGCTCCTCCACATGTTGAGGTTCTAGTGCTCTGAACATAATGTTCCTCCACATGTTGAGGTTCCAGTGCTCTGAACATAATGTTCCTCCACATGTTGAGGTTCCAGTGCTCTGAACATAATGTTCCGCCACATGTTGAGGTTCCAGTGCTCTGAACATAATGTTCCTCCACATGTTGAGGTTCCAGTGCTCTGAACATAACGTTCCTCCACATGTTGAGGTTCCAGTGCTATGAACATAATGTTCCTCCACATGTTGAGGTTCCAGTGCTCTGAACATAATGTTCCTCCACATGTTGAGGTTCTAGTGCTCTGAACTTAACGTTCCTCCACATGTTGAGGTTCCAGTGCTCTGAACATAATGTTCCTCCACATGTTGAGGTTCCAGTGCTCTGAACATAATGTTCCTCCACATGTTGAGGTTCCAGTGCTCTGAACATAATGTTCCTCTACATGTTGAGGTTCCAGTGCTCTGAACATAATGTTCCACCACATGTTGAGGTTCTAGTGCTCTGAACTTAACGTTCCTCCACATGTTGAGGTTCCAGTGCTCTGAACATAATGTTCCTCCACATGTTGAGGTTCCAGTGCTCTGAACAAAATGCTGCTCCACATGTTGAGGTTCCAGTGCTCTGAACATAACGTTCCTCCACATGTTGAGGTTCCAGTGCTCTGACCATAATGTTCCTCCACATGTTGAGGTTCCAGTGCTCTGAACATAATGTTCCTCCACATGTTGAGGTTCCAGTGCTCTGAACTTAACGTTCCTCCACATGTTGAGGTTCCAGTGCTCTGAACAAAACGTTCCTCCACATGTTGAGGTTCTAGTGCTCTGAACATAATGTTCCTCCACATGTTGAGGTTCCAGTGCTCTGAACATAATGTTCCTCGACATGTTGAGGTTCCAGTGCTCTGAACATAATGTTCCTCCACATGTTGAGGTTCCAGTGCTCTGAACAAAATGCTCCTCCACATGTTGAGGTTCCAGTGCTCTGAACATAACGTTCCTCCACATGTTGAGGTTCCAGTGCTCTGAACATAACGTTCCTCCACATGTTGAGGTTCCAGTGCTCTGACCATAATGTTCCTCCACATGTTGAGGTTCCAGTGCTCTGAACATAATGTTCCTCCACATGTTGAGGTTCCAGTGCTCTGAACTTAACGTTCCTCCACATGTTGAGGTTCCAGTGCTCTGAACATAACGTTCCTCCACATGTTGAGGTTCCAGTGCTCTGAACAAAATGCTCCTCCACATGTTGAGGTTCCAGTGCTCTGAACATAATGCTCCTCCACATTTTGAGGTTCCAGTGCTCTGAACATAATGTTCCTCCACATGTTGAGGTTCCAGTGCTCTGAACATAATGTTCCTCCACATGTTGAGGTTCCTGTGCTCTGAACATAATGTTCCTCCACATGTTGAGGTTCCAGTGCTCTGAACATAATGTTCCTCCACATGTTGAGGTTCCAGTGCTCTGAACATAACGTTCCTCCACGTGTTGAGGTTCCAGTGCTCTGAACATAATGTTCCTCCACATGTTGAGGTTCCAGTGCTCTGAACATAATGTTCCTCCACATGTTGAGGTTCCAGTGCTCTGAACATAATGT